>NW_019211454.1:21695957-21717330 GCF_002443255.2 Varroa destructor
AATACTCTAAACCGTAACTCAAGGCTACTTTTATCAGAAACACTTACCTAGTCACATACTGAGGCACCTTGGAATTGGAAGAAAAACACTACTAGAGAATGCATACAGCTTAGTCGAAACTAGCTGAGAATAGACATGCACTATGTCAATAGGCACCATAACATCGCATCTTAAATGGGACAGAGCTCATGTGCGTATAGGCATGGGGTTACAAAATGAAGGAAGGTCATTTTCGAGAGCAGGCAGCACTATCACGATTTGGAATATCAAAATAAGAAATTATCGCTGCTTTTCTTGTATTGAATCCCTATGGTATGCCGTTCGCATCCTGCCGTTCTAAGATGCTATTATCGAGGTTAGCATATTATTTTCGAGCAGACTTTTCAGGGCTGACGTTTTTATCAAATAAGGCATAACTACTCCCGTACTTCTTCGGCAGTTGTTCGAGCTGCCGATGGCGAAATTGGGTAGGTGTCAAAAATGTATTTTGCATCCAGAACCTCCATTTTTATAGGTTGGATAGAAAATCTTGTTTCCTGTAAAATAAGATTACAACGTCTTAATATATATATATATATATATATGGAAAAAAGAAAGCACTTGTGAATGGTATATACAGAGGTAAATTGGTAGTGGAGAGACACTTACCTTATGTCACATCTAGCCGAAGTCAAAAGCTAGCAAAGCAGTGTGCTGCTTTCATGGATATAAGGATTACTGGAGGGGATTTGCGATGTTCAAAAACTGAATTCACACTTCGCGAGTGTATCTTATCTCGGTCGACTGTCGAAGGTCAATGGGGACCCCCGTTAATCGGCTGAGATGATAAACTGCGTATATTAGATTATTATCAGGTGCCTAAAATGTAAGAATCAGAAGCCTGGGAGTGCTACAAACTACGCGAAGCGGACCAAGAAACGAAGTTTCTCATTGACTCTCAATTCGTTCAACTAATAATCTTCAATTCTCATTTTGCTCGGTACTAAGCTCAGCCACAATTACAGGTTTCACTGGCTTTAGGTCATACGCCTAAGGTAAACGAGTAAAATTTTTCTCTAAGAAAGTGCAATTTATTAAATAGCAAAGATCATGAGAACGGAAGAATATCGTGCAGAATGACGGCGGATACATAATGAACGAATGAATGAATGGATGGATGGATGAATGATTTTGTTACTAGGATTCGTGCAAAACATGAATAATATTGTATGGATGCTTAATCAATATTGCTGTATATGATAGTTTAGAACTTTTAACATTTACAGTGTGACACACTCTATGTGATGGTTCACGCGAACGAGTTTGCCATGTCCTACATGAAAATTGCCAAACTGTATCTGACCTTCAATGTTTTACACCTTCCGAGATGGGTATCTTAGGCTGTCCTTATCCACTTGGTCGCATTACTGCACCGATCTATTTAAGATCGAATTGCCTAATAAGGTTTTCCTTGTTGCGCTGATAAATAATAATTCCAATGCGTCACAATATATTCGTTTGGTATTTTTTCTTTTAACAAACACGCATTACATACAACCAAATCGCTTGAAATTCGGGTCTTATTTTTCATTGCCCATATATCTTTCTCATAACTTCAGTGCACGACCTTTTCTCATGACACGTTTATATTATACAGAATGTGCCAGTAATTAGTACTATAAATCAGGAATCATGCTTCTTTTAAAAGTAACGCATGAATGACTAGATTAAGCGTACGATTGTATTTAATTGAACAAAAAAAAAAGAAACACCTGTATATTGTTTCGATGAAAACATTTATTTGGTTGAACGATGTGACATTTTTGTTACATAATAATAATAATAATAATAATGGTAGTTACCTTTACTATCTCGTTAAAATCGCTTGCAGTCGTTCTTCTGCACATCGATTTATCTATTTTCACATCGATAATCTGTCCTCACTTGATTACATTCTCTCACAATTGCGATGTTTATGTGTAAGTGTGTAACTTTTCTCGGCCTTGAAGATCATTTCAGTTACGAATGATTGCACCGTAGACAACAATACTCATGTTGGTGCCATTAGTTCCTCACCTTTAAACCAATAAATCCACAGTTCGAAAGTACGGTTAGTTACCGATTGTGATCGGTCCTTTATAAATAATCATGGCCTGAATGAAAATATCAGTCATTTGTCGTTTCCGAATCATTGTCTCACCGTGCCCAATGGGCTCTCTGAAGCACTTTTGTGTTTAGTTATCGACATCATTGTGGATAAATGATTCCGGGTCGCCTCCCTTTCAACATCCAGCGGTGCAATAATTATTTATAATATAATAATTAATAGATTATGTACATATGCACCGAGGTGAGAAACAATACGCGTAGTATAGTGTCGTTAGTTAAACGAGATATAGGACAACACTCCATATATTCGTTAAAAAAAACCCATCGTCAGGACATGTAAGGCATACGAGTTCACGTACTTGGCCTACTTACGTAATTACATCAATGCACACATTTAACCGCCTACAAATTAGCCAGCAATTCGTTATGACGATCACTATGTTAGTCGCGACCCCACACATCCACGAAAATACGGTTGACGGTCATCGGGCCCGGTCAGATAATCTGAGTATAAATTGAAACGAACGAAATCGACATGATATCATCTTAACGCTTCGCCAGATTCGTGCAGCAAGCCTCTACTAGTAGCACATCCAGGCAGCCGTTCCGACATAACAACAAGCACTATTTAAGACAAACTTAGACTTCTTCCATAGGCTTGTGCATTACAATACAACGTATGATATTGCTGACTCGGAGGTACACAAATCGTACATTCGTTTACAAAGAAACATGTCCTATTTTGCAAATGAAAGCGAACGGTAAGAACAGACGATAAAACACGTACAATGGCACTACAGTTATAAAGCCAAGAAAAAAAATGCGACGAAAAAAAAGATTCGTGTTCGTGATCGAAACGATCTGCTCGCGGTTGTAGCAACGAATTCGGCCAGTTCTCACTGATCGCATGGTGACGCCTTTATTCTTTCTGTTCAAGCTCATTGCGTGTACCTTCTTGCTTCAGTAACACCACAGCAGGCCGGATTTGGTCACCTGCTGATTGAGTATGCAGTTTTTCATCACACATCGGTATCAATTCTTGCATGAACCTATCGCAACACCTTAATAACGTTAAACTCGATCTTGACGCTCTTCATGTATACATGTTTATAGTGCATTACGAACATAATCGTGTATATATATATATACATATATATATACATATATGTATGTGTAGCAGATTCTGTTCTATCTGCCCCTACCGTTGGCGTCTGGCCTGCAACGCATCAGAATAACTTACTCACTCGGTATTCATTTAAATTAATCCCTGTTTCTTCGTTCATTTTTTGTTGCTCCCGATCCGCACCAATGACGACAGCATGATCACATCACATAATATGTCATGTGATGTGATCATGCTGTCGTCATTGGTGCGGATCGGGAGCAACAAAAAATGAACGAAGAAACAGGGATTAATTTAAATGAATACCGAGTGAGTAAGTTATTCTGATGCGTTGCAGGCCAGACGCCAACGGTAGGGGCAGATAGAACAGAATCTGCTACACATACATATATGTATATATATATGTATATATATATATACACGATTATGTTCGTAATGCACTATAAACATGTATACATGAAGAGCGTCAAGATCGAGTTTAACGTTATTAAGGTGTTGCGATAGGTTCATGCAAGAATTGATACCGATGTGTGATGAAAAACTGCATACTCAATCAGCAGGTGACCAAATCCGGCCTGCTGTGGTGTTACTGAAGCAAGAAGGTACACGCAATGAGCTTGAACAGAAAGAATAAAGGCGTCACCATGCGATCAGTGAGAACTGGCCGAATTCGTTGCTACAACCGCGAGCAGATCGTTTCGATCACGAACACGAATCTTTTTTTTCGTCGCATTTTTTTTCTTGGCTTTATAACTGTAGTGCCATTGTACGTGTTTTATCGTCTGTTCTTACCGTTCGCTTTCATTTGCAAAATAGGACATGTTTCTTTGTAAACGAATGTACGATTTGTGTACCTCCGAGTCAGCAATATCATACGTTGTATTGTAATGCACAAGCCTATGGAAGAAGTCTAAGTTTGTCTTAAATAGTGCTTGTTGTTATGTCGGAACGGCTGCCTGGATGTGCTACTAGTAGAGGCTTGCTGCACGAATCTGGCGAAGCGTTAAGATGATATCATGTCGATTTCGTTCGTTTCAATTTATACTCAGATTATCTGACCGGGCCCGATGACCGTCAACCGTATTTTCGTGGATGTGTGGGGTCGCGACTAACATAGTGATCGTCATAACGAATTGCTGGCTAATTTGTAGGCGGTTAAATGTGTGCATTGATGTAATTACGTAAGTAGGCCAAGTACGTGAACTCGTATGCCTTACATGTCCTGACGATGGGTTTTTTTTAACGAATATATGGAGTGTTGTCCTATATCTCGTTTAACTAACGACACTATACTACGCGTATTGTTTCTCACCTCGGTGCATATGTACATAATCTATTAATTATTATATTATAAATAATTATTGCACCGCTGGATGTTGAAAGGGAGGCGACCCGGAATCATTTATCCACAATGATGTCGATAACTAAACACAAAAGTGCTTCAGAGAGCCCATTGGGCACGGTGAGACAATGATTCGGAAACGACAAATGACTGATATTTTCATTCAGGCCATGATTATTTATAAAGGACCGATCACAATCGGTAACTAACCGTACTTTCGAACTGTGGATTTATTGGTTTAAAGGTGAGGAACTAATGGCACCAACATGAGTATTGTTGTCTACGGTGCAATCATTCGTAACTGAAATGATCTTCAAGGCCGAGAAAAGTTACACACTTACACATAAACATCGCAATTGTGAGAGAATGTAATCAAGTGAGGACAGATTATCGATGTGAAAATAGATAAATCGATGTGCAGAAGAACGACTGCAAGCGATTTTAACGAGATAGTAAAGGTAACTACCATTATTATTATTATTATTATTATGTAACAAAAATGTCACATCGTTCAACCAAATAAATGTTTTCATCGAAACAATATACAGGTGTTTCTTTTTTTTTTGTTCAATTAAATACAATCGTACGCTTAATCTAGTCATTCATGCGTTACTTTTAAAAGAAGCATGATTCCTGATTTATAGTACTAATTACTGGCACATTCTGTATAATATAAACGTGTCATGAGAAAAGGTCGTGCACTGAAGTTATGAGAAAGATATATGGGCAATGAAAAATAAGACCCGAATTTCAAGCGATTTGGTTGTATGTAATGCGTGTTTGTTAAAAGAAAAAATACCAAACGAATATATTGTGACGCATTGGAATTATTATTTATCAGCGCAACAAGGAAAACCTTATTAGGCAATTCGATCTTAAATAGATCGGTGCAGTAATGCGACCAAGTGGATAAGGACAGCCTAAGATACCCATCTCGGAAGGTGTAAAACATTGAAGGTCAGATACAGTTTGGCAATTTTCATGTAGGACATGGCAAACTCGTTCGCGTGAACCATCACATAGAGTGTGTCACACTGTAAATGTTAAAAGTTCTAAACTATCATATACAGCAATATTGATTAAGCATCCATACAATATTATTCATGTTTTGCACGAATCCTAGTAACAAAATCATTCATCCATCCATCCATTCATTCATTCGTTCATTATGTATCCGCCGTCATTCTGCACGATATTCTTCCGTTCTCATGATCTTTGCTATTTAATAAATTGCACTTTCTTAGAGAAAAATTTTACTCGTTTACCTTAGGCGTATGACCTAAAGCCAGTGAAACCTGTAATTGTGGCTGAGCTTAGTACCGAGCAAAATGAGAATTGAAGATTATTAGTTGAACGAATTGAGAGTCAATGAGAAACTTCGTTTCTTGGTCCGCTTCGCGTAGTTTGTAGCACTCCCAGGCTTCTGATTCTTACATTTTAGGCACCTGATAATAATCTAATATACGCAGTTTATCATCTCAGCCGATTAACGGGGGTCCCCATTGACCTTCGACAGTCGACCGAGATAAGATACACTCGCGAAGTGTGAATTCAGTTTTTGAACATCGCAAATCCCCTCCAGTAATCCTTATATCCATGAAAGCAGCACACTGCTTTGCTAGCTTTTGACTTCGGCTAGATGTGACATAAGGTAAGTGTCTCTCCACTACCAATTTACCTCTGTATATACCATTCACAAGTGCTTTCTTTTTTCCATATATATATATATATATATATTAAGACGTTGTAATCTTATTTTACAGGAAACAAGATTTTCTATCCAACCTATAAAAATGGAGGTTCTGGATGCAAAATACATTTTTGACACCTACCCAATTTCGCCATCGGCAGCTCGAACAACTGCCGAAGAAGTACGGGAGTAGTTATGCCTTATTTGATAAAAACGTCAGCCCTGAAAAGTCTGCTCGAAAATAATATGCTAACCTCGATAATAGCATCTTAGAACGGCAGGATGCGAACGGCATACCATAGGGATTCAATACAAGAAAAGCAGCGATAATTTCTTATTTTGATATTCCAAATCGTGATAGTGCTGCCTGCTCTCGAAAATGACCTTCCTTCATTTTGTAACCCCATGCCTATACGCACATGAGCTCTGTCCCATTTAAGATGCGATGTTATGGTGCCTATTGACATAGTGCATGTCTATTGACGTATCGTTACGTGCTTTGGATAGACTAGACGTGAGAAAAATCGAAGCTCGATAGACTATACGACCACGCGCATACATTTATGCAGAGAAAATAGTGTCTACTGTTGAATAACTTATTTTAAACAAGTAGCAAAATACAGCAGCTTTTATATTTTTAGATAGACAAATACCGTAAATGTGCATATAAGAAAACGTGAGAAATTTAATTTTCTCTATTTATAAATTTAGAAAAAATCAATACCGCAAGTCTGAAGCATACAGAAAATTGTATTAATGAAATGTTAAACAAATGGAACACTTAAGGATTTAATGTGATCTTACACGTTGCTATAATCCTGTTGATGTTATTAAATGCCTTGTTTTAAAAATATGCATGTACTTTAAGGTACAATAAAACATCATAACATGACAAAGACTTAAATTGTGAGCTTTTTAGAAAATAGGTTTGCCAAAAATGTACATCTCCGAATCAGATGAACCCAAAAACATCTTAATGGGATTAAGCTACATTCTACATTCAAGATTATCGGAAACACTCTGTTAGTAAATGTTTATAGAGTGAATAGAATTATGAGAGGGTGAGAGAGAGAGAGAGAGAGAGAGAGAGAACGGCTCGTTATAATAAATTTGGACCAATTTGATCTCAAACCTTTACCAGATTTGCCTAACATTTTTACGCTGGCTTCTTGTTATTATTATGTGAATTATTGTTATAAATAGAAACTTTTTTGTCCTATATCGTCCTCTGTAATCGAATGTCTAAAGAAGAAATCGAAGTTAAGTAAGCTTAGAGACAACAAACACGTCAACGATTCAAAATAGTTACTAGCAAAAATTACGGTGTTTGTAAAACATCTATTAGATAAGTCGTGTTGATTTACTGTAAACTCGTGCTTAGTAATCAGTAAATTTCGTCGTAAAGTTCCTAAGAGTTATTGCTTCTAGCATACTTAGACGTAAGTGCTATGTAATCGATCTCATATCAAGAACCACATACTGTCGTACTACTTAATTTGTATTACATACTTCTTCATGGCTTTACGTGTTCTTCGTTTGAAGCGACTTGCTATTGAGGAAGAAAAAATGCATAGATTGTCAAGAGAACGTACTAGGCTAAGTGTTCTTTCAACTGAAGATCCGATTTTGAGCTAGTTGGTCTTGCGAACTCCATTTGAGATAGGCAGAGTCGGTTGGCTACATTCATCACAAATCCCTCCTTGCGCCAGCTACGAAGACTTCTCTAATCTAGCCTAATCTAACCTTAGGACTACAGTAAACCACATTGACGACGTTCTCTCGAAACCCCAAAGTGTTTGTAGTTCGCGATGCTATCGTTAAACGAATGTAGACGGTTGTAGTCCGCTTTGAGAACCAATTAGATCAGCTAGTGAAACAATTCGAGTAAGCGAACACGGTTGCGTCTCATCATATTAAATAAATGGGCCTTTCGATAAGAATAAATATTTTACAGATTCTGGTATTGAGAAGATTCAATCACAACGCTTATAAATGGTTGCCAATCGATTACTTTGTAGGCTTGTTTCCGATTATTTTCGCTGTTTTTTTTTCTGAAATAAAGATTAGTGTGTTTGATTATTTATAGGTGAATTCTGCTGATCATGCCCTCAAAAGTCCGTTATACTTTTACATTAAGAAAACCCATACAATAACATACAAAAGACCTCCGAAACGTGCATTCTTAAATACAGCATACTCTATTGTGTGTATGTGTGCGAAACAAAACATGACTCTTGTACGCAACGTGATTCGATACCAAACTGTTCTGTTTTGGGGGTACATCAGGCTTTGGTGGACAATTTTTCATTCTTTATGTACACATAAACTTGTGTATATATACAACAATATTGAAATTAGCATAATAGTTTTGTGGTATCTGTCCCATTTTCAGTTTAGCACGATTGTATGAATACAAAGACATTAGAAGGTTCTGGTCAGCCAGCCACTTACTTTATGGCGTGTGACGTTTTCGGCAAAGACACCATCACATGAAATCTGCATTCTCGTTCGCCCACCTGTTCTCCATTAATCAAGCATGCACCGCACTAACAGATAAAAACAATCTAGCAGTGGCTTATAGCCACTGAGCGGAGCTATTTCCAGGCGACATGCGCTTGCGCCAACTCTCATGGCTACCTATGCTACTTTCATTGTCCAATATTTCTTTAGAACGTGGACCCCTAGACGTGGTAATTTCTACCGTGTAAAGGCCTCGCCTCAGCCGCCAAGAAACAGGATCTACTTTAGAACTGCCATTGGGTTTTGCTTACAGGTTCTCGGCTATTGACAGTTACTTGTTTCAGAAATAGGCTCGTATCATGGCAATTCTAATTTATTATGAATGTGATCGTATATCAGGTATAGATCCATATCAGTGCTATCGCGGAACAAACTTTCACAGACCTCGGTGGTGGTTTTTATTTCATTTGCTGGTACGGCATTGAATTGACCTTTCGACACGGTATACGATCATCCTTTTCTACGAAAAATCATTTTAACAGCTGTCCAACAATTAACTTTTGAACTAAAGTCTGGATCGTTTTGTGGTCCACATTCACAAACAGTGCAAGAAGTTATGTTTAAATTACGGGTACCTGCAATGCCGATAGTTGACAACATTTTTGCATAGGCGTTTCCTGCCCACTATTTACGTGTCTCCCTGAAGAGTAAAGTAAATAATATCACGTAATTAGCGCCACCATTGTACTCAAAGCTCATTGCATTCTGATGAAAGGTAACGACATGACGGCACGTAAGTTCAACATCATTATTTTTTTTTATGCACAAGATGATCCGCGAACTCGGAAGAACCAAATTCGAATACCGAGTACCAATGACAAGACTCGAAATTTAGATGAGCGTCGCAAAGCGGATTCCGCTTTGAAGTCAGCCACATTCGCCCCCAAAATTGACAATCAACCTGGACAATGTATTTCAAAATAAACGTCACATGTACCTCAAACGTAAAGTAAAGTAAGACACTTCGTGCATCCATATTTAAAGAAACTGCACAGAAATAACGAGTCCATTTGTAAAAATGTAACCGACCTACTTGTCTGTAGTCGATAGTTACAAGTTACAAGTATATATTAAAGAAGTACAATGGAAATTAATTCTAGAAAGAAGTATTCGTAAAAAATGTTGTTTTCATAACATCAGTCGACTGTGTAAAGAAACTGTCAGTCATATGATAGCCCCATGCAAGAATCACCCATTTCTATAATCTGCTCCTCAACTATCTTCATAGATAATTTGCCATTCATTGTTGGAGATTCCTCTTGAATTGTTTTGATTTCGTGAAGCTGAAAGATCTTTGCACTGTGATAACTTTTGACGTTAATGTTTGTCAATCTATCGACTAATCTAGGAGTTCCAAAAGAACATTTTAATCCGAAAATCTATGATGTCGAGAATCACTTAAACGGTATTGTCTCTACTCGCTCTTAGCTTTGGGCATGGAAATGTTCTAGTAAGATTTGTTAGTTCTTTTGAATAGATCTTTACGTCAAACTCATCGTAAAGATTTTTCTGATGATTTCGAGCTTTCATAGCCAACCCTATATCGTTCAATATATTCCGATAAACAGCTGCTAATCTAACAATGCCAGATACTAACTGATGAATCTGCTCTCGACGATTTAGGTTGCCCTTTAAGATTTCTACAGCTTCAAATAGGTTCTCCGCACTAACCTCTGCCTATAACTAAGTGAAGTATTTTAGCATCCCGTATGTGTCACTGAAACCTTTTGGTACAAAGATTCTTTAATTGTTGCGGCTGATGACAATTTTGACTGCTGGTTCGTCTGTGAGGCACAGAATATTGATATATTTACACATGTTTAGAAGGGTCATTTCCACTTTGCGGCGAGAGAGCGTTTCTTTCGAACTGCTTGATTTGTGTACGACCCGTAAACTGGGGTTGCTGGTCCACGCCTATGAATTCAGGCACAAACCTCGTGCAAGCGTAAGCTACGTTCAAAAACAGTTTATCCTTTTCTAGAAGAATAGGGTTGCTATTATAGAGATAATGTGGTAAGCGTTAAGACCCAAGAGACGTGAGCAAATTCGATTAAAATTAATTATATGTCGGTGCAAATATACTGCATTCATAAACTTATAATATCGCAGTAAGGCACTTAAAGGTTGTCATAATAAATTACTCCATAAAGTCATATTTTCGAAATGAATAATGGTTCAATTACTTGTAATTCTACGGCGATCGGCGTTACTGAGCCTTTCATTGAATTTCATGGCTTCAATAATCGAATGGATGAACTGTATATATTTTCGGTCGTCTATTTTCCAGGGGCTCGGTTACACATAGTGATAGAGCGCACGAGGAAGCCCTATGTGAAGCAATATACACGAGCGGTTTTTGCTGAAGGGCATCTGCGAAAAGGTAGATACCTCATAGGCCATAAAAAAATTAGATCATCATACTAAAGTAGGGCAGCGGCGAACTGTTAATTAGTTTATCTAACTGGACTATGATGCTAGGGTAACAAAATCGAGCTCAGTCGAGAACTTGTGTAAGACGAAGCGTTTCATGGCAGTAACTACACAAAATAACTGTTATTGCTAGAAATAAAGTTATAAATTCAAGCGTTCGCTGTGTCAAAAAAAAAGACGAAAAGTTAAGCTATGTATCGAACCATCCACTGTCGTCCCTTATTATCTTTATCGTAACTGACTTAGATTGGGTTATATGAGTGGCAATTTATCTATATCAGTACATTATTCATTGATTCACTGTTAATTGATATTTTGGGGTCTCATTAAAAACCTATTTAGTTAAGCCGGTTTATATTCCATATTGCCTATACGACTCAGCAGCTATTCCAGCGCTAAAGCCGTAAAACTGTATTTGGAATTGTCTTCTAATCCAATTTAAAAATTAATTTTATTTTATGATTTAATTTTTTACACTATTTCAAGGTAAGCAAATGCCAAATCGAATCGTTATATCACTAATTATTTAAGGAAAAGGTTAAGAGAAATCGGCTAATTAGCACAAAAATAACCATTAGATTAAGTGCTGTTTTTGTTATGACTACATGATGTCTATAATAAGAATACTTCGTTCAATCTTCATTAGGTAAATATCAGGGAAGATTTTTTCATAACGCTCAAAAATATTTTTGGTTTGGGTTTTCCCGGAGAACTTCGGTTGACTTCACAGTCTTTATTTTGTAGAGGTACATTTTGATCATGAAGTCAGTCATGTACAATTATTATAGCATATATTTAGAGATTCGGACTATATACATAATCACTTCTTTCCGCGTATATTAACATATATAGGTTACTTGAAAAACTAAAACTAGGCATGATCTGCTTTGCTGTGTAATACTGCGGTATAACGCCATTTGTTCCGGCTGACGATTAGATACATGTGGTACGGTACACAATCTAGCTTAAATTTTATCATAGCCTATACCTGTTCTCGAAGGAAATCTATTACAGGTATATTTACCCTGTCTATACTGGCAATCTGTAGTGATTTGAAAGCTTATCCACTGCGATAGCATTTGTTAACTTCAAACCGAATACACTATGCAAAACTTAAAGATATTCCAAAGATAGAGTTCGTCATCAGAACTGACTTCCAGTTGATCCTGTTCAATACTGCCCCGTTTTCTTAAAACGTTAAACGATTCACTAAGTCAAAGTGTCTGAAATTAATGAACCAATTTTAATGGGACTAATATTCTGTAGGACTGGTCGTAAACATAAGGCCATTTATTTTTAAAGGCCCTGTCGATTATAATTGATGTTAAATGCAGATAATTTCTTATACGCGAGCAAAAGTCAACTTTAAGCTACATCTCGGTTCCTAAATATCTATATATACTAAATAAACAGGAAATTGCTTTTTGTTTGAAATGTAAAAGAATATATCAAATTCATTTTAACTCAGGATTTTCAATCGAAGCATCCTAGAATTAATATAAGTAATACCCCACCTTGGACTCCATGGATCGCTTGCTACAATGGTTTTAAACCGTCGTTGTATCTTTGACCTGCATTTAGAGCTTTAATCGCTTCCAATTATTATCGACTTTATCTCTTGAATAACATGCAAACAATAGTAGAGCCCAAAATGGGGTTCCAGAAAAATCTCAGATGGAATTCCGCATAGATTTTTTTCAACGAGCCCATTTCTTTTGCCAAAAAATTGACTTGTTAAATTTTTTTATCCAGTGAACATTTAATGCCGTTGCACTCTCCACTGAAACCAACGAACCCATTATGTCAAGCACTTCGCTAGAATCAACATATAGTCGAAGGTTTCTATTGATTATAAGTTCATTTCGAAACCCTAGTAATCTACTGCGTCGCTCAATACTTGCCCTTTGCGAATAGATTGGTACACTTCAGCCTAAGAGTCTATTCGTTGCTAAATGACAAAATGTATAATCAAGAGTTTTTCGAAAACGATACACGCAATTTACGATTCTGCGCCGCTATAATAATTAGAAACTTACTTCCAAGCGTAAGCTCTCTTTATTAACAAGTGCAACTACAGAGAGTCTTTAAATTTATATTTGATAAATGATTCCAAGCGCTATAGGTTGGCTATCAACTTTAAGTTGGGCTAGAGGATGAATATGACCTTTTTCAAGACTTACAACGCGACTGCGGTTTTTTTTCAGTCATCTTAATATTCGTTATCATCTTCTCATGATTAAATCGCTAAATTCTGTTACAATGATATTTCAAGTGCATTGGTAATCAATTTAGGACCAAACCGGCTAAAAGGATACTTCAGATAACTTACTAAGCGAATACGAATTTTATCTGTTCGTATAAAATAAATGGTAGAAGTTTTGTTTATTAAAAATTTCACGTGTACTGCGATTACAACGTCGAAAATTATAACTTCGACTTAGAACTAATATCAGAATAAAACGCTAAAACTAACTCGAAGTTTTTTATAAGTTGGATCATGTATTATTGAGTAAGGAAACTTTCGGCAAACGCATTAAAATTATAGGTTCTTTGAACAATTTTCGTTAGAAAATCGTAATAATTATGGGCTGCATATTGATGTCAATCAAATTAATGCTGTCTGAAGTACCTACTGCGGTCAACGCCGCAGGCAAACCATGAAACTTAGGCAAAACATTCACTCCTTTCTAATCAAATGTCGGTATTGAAGAGTTCGTAAGATTATGAATACCCAACGTTTCACCATCAGCGTTTAGATTCAGACACTGGATATCATTCTTCACAAGATGCAGCGTTTCTCCTCGACCAGACGTTCAATATTTGACTCAAATATTTGATGTAATAAGGCGTTGGCAAACGATCCGCGATCTAAAATTAGCCTATATTATGTAATTAGCAAGATGTTCAAAACCCATTGTAACTTACGCTGTTCTTGAAAATACTAATTTACGCTGTCCTTCAAAATACTAGCCCTAATTTAGAACTACTTGGTTGTTCCTTTTATTTCGTACTACGTAACCATGTGGGCGTGGAACCATAGCTGTGAAATGAAGCAAACCATTTAAGTTCCACGAAACGATACCCTACATGCCATCTTTAAAGTTACCTGTGCGTGTCTTGTCCCCCCTTGCGGATCCCTGCATACTCTTCCCGATATCCCCATTACTGTAGACAACGTTTCTGCTCCTAAGCTTACGGTTTACCCCCTACGTTCTCATACGTTGCTCATGCACTTTACCCTCTTATGTCCGTTACCAACTGCTACCCCAAAGTCGAAATCACCAACAGTCTATAACCTATTACCCTCTAGCATAATTTAGAAAAATTTCGTCATTACGTTTGTTTATGAGCTGTTATCAACTATCTCCTCCACGGGTCCCTTGAATATTATTTTTTCTGTTTGTCCCATTATTATAACTACTATATATTTATATGAGTAGTATAAAAAGGGCTATAGTCGAAGTGATAGACTATTTTCATTGGCGAGAAAAGTCAGTTTCACACGATTTTGCGTTAACTGTACGCAGCAAATATTTTATTATATTTCTTTCACTCATTTGTTAGCGGTGGTTAGTTGTGGATCTACTACTGTAAATGATGTAACACAAAAACAAGTTCACCTTATTATTTTTTGATAACTTCTTTACACGGAAACGAACTTTGCGGCGATAGCATGTGTGTATTAAGCTATTTTACCTGAAAGTTTTATGGTGCTACTTATTTTTTAGCGTATTTTTTAAGGTAGCAATCTAAATTGGCCGCTAAAAATAACAGAGAAAGACAACAATCGGTTGACCTATGCCATATAAGTTTTATAGATAATTCACATGATTTTGTAGAATTGTTATCTTTAATGGCCTTATGCTATTCAAGAGTGCATTGGTTACGCCGGTAATTTTTTTTTCTTTTAGTTTAAAAATACCGTAAATGTTAATCTGTTTCTTTTCTTTTGTTTTTGCTTTGCTCCTTCAACTATACCTAATGTGTTTGCCATATATGTCAAGCAAGTTGCCATTAAATATGAATATTTCAGCATGCACAATGTGAATAGAACATGGCAAGCAATAGCTATTCTTAGTATGAAACGGACTAATCATAATAAAAGTTGGTATGTATATAGATAAATTTAGGTGGCCAAAAGATGACCGCATCAACGTACCTGTTGCACGCGCGACTGCTTCGTCGATTCTAGAAACAATACTTTTCTCTTCTCATACTTAAAGGAAAAACATTTTTTGAGCGTAACCTTGCTTAACATCAATCGAATTCTGATATAGTTCTAATATTTTCTGTTCCTGTCTTTGTATGGCTCCAATTCCGGATGCGCCAGCAGAATTACGGGCATCAAACGGGCTATACTCTGGGCTACTGTGCAGCTGGAACGCACCGACTTCAGCGGCGCGGAACGCCACCAAATGTGCGTAATATATGGGTGCTGGGATGGATACGGCACGAGGGCACTTGCCATATAAGTAACAAAGGTAGTACGACAACGACTGCATCTGGTCGTTTGTGAAATTGTTCTCGTCGAAAAGCACAATGTAGTGCGCGGGTTTGCTCGTTCCTTGGATACCCTCATGGCTATTAAGATAAAAGTTCCACCAGCGCCGCGAAGGCAGAACGCTATCAACAACTGTACCTGGTATGGGGTTCTGTTTTTCCCTACCTTTGTTATCAACAGTTACCTGTTTTGGGAATAAACGCACATCGTGGCGTTTCTGGACAGTAACGAATGTCATTGCTGGCCTATATTTGCCACCATTGTCGTCACTCATTTCTTCCAAGGTCTCAATTATTGCCCTCAGCTCTACAGATAAAATGGACTTAAATTGGCCATTGGACACACCGTCACGATAAATGATGACTTTCTGCGGTTTGCGGCCAGTTTTTTGATAGAAGGATATAAATAATCGTTTAATTGCAGGTTTCAAATTTGCGGATTGAATGATTTCCCGATCTCTGGTTCCCTCTGGCTTTTTCTGCGCAGACATTACAGCCGTGTACAAAGTGGCATTAACGTTGCGCGTTCCAACAATGCCAATCGTGGATGGTAGCTTCGGTAATCCATCGCATACTCTTGTTTGTCCATGGTTAACGTCAAGGCCTGCAAAACAATACCAGAATTTATTCTTTTGTTTCTCCCAAATGGTCATCGTACATCCAAATCAATGCGTGGTTGTACACGTCTGTAGATCTTGTTTGCCAACTAGTAAATAGTGCTTATTGCGATGTAGCAGTACTTCACCTTTACGGTCAATTGATTTAGAATTCTAGACATTAGTAGAATACACGTAGACGTAGATTAAGTATCATTGGATCGTAAAATTACGCCATTGCCATAATTGTACTGCATAGTGGAATCCAAATGTTCATATATCACACACCAATTATGATCGTCGGAGTGCTCGTCAGCATCTTGAACGCGAACTCTGTGTTGATCCCGACGACGTTTTCACCCTCAAACTTGGGGTTCAATCCATAAAGGATGTTAACCAGACATTGGTTAGGGCCAGGGCGATCATTTCTGATGATTTTTTCGATCGTATCTGATTTTACGCATTTAGATGACACCCCGAGGGTAACATCGCATGTAGATTTGATCGCAGCGTGAACGCCAGTGTAATTACTGATCACAAATATGATGAAGTCAAGCTTGTTCACAGTAACTTAAAAAGCGAGAACAGAAGTTAGTACGATGGCAATAAATAACTAATATCAGATGGAAAGGTTAGATTACATAATCGATATCTCATAAAATAATCTATATCTAATTAAATGTATTGATTTGACTGAAGAGCAAAGCTGTACAGTGCCGTTTTATTTATATTGTTTTATTTCTAAATACTGCAATATTTTAAGATTAATTATCTTAAGATCGAGAACCCATGCACAAATCTCACCCATCTTAATGATCTGTTGTATGATGTTTTTCAGCACCTGACGGTCGCTTATGGTTGGAAATTCGTTGTTGTGCTGCACAGGATTTGCAAGCAGTACGCCGCTTTTTTTTCCTTGGTTCTGAAATGCTCTGGCAAAGCACTGCAACGTATCCTGTGTCTGCCTTTCATCGGTGTTAATTACTGTCCACCGATCAATCTTGGATGTTTTAAAGAACATACTGTCTCTGAAATCGATAACCCCAGGGTTAACTCCGACAATTTTCTTGTTTCCTGCTGTAAGTATCGGTGTGGGCAAAATTCTTCCAGGAATCGTCATTTCGATAGGTTCAATATGCATACCGAACTCATCCTTTATCTCTTTGTGACTTATCAACGAGCGCGTGGTGAATTTAATTTCTTCCAGCCTATTGCGCGGAGGAATGGCCGCCAAACGTATTATGTCGCGCACCATATCACGTGATTGTTCTCCGTGGTAGGAATTACCGCTCAGTATTTTCAAAACCTCTAGCGGGTAATATCTAGGTTCTCGAACACCGACCTCCGCACAAGGCCAGTTTGGATATTTCAAGCAACCATAGGTTTTGCTGAAGTAATCTGTCACAAGGATAGGGTTGTTCTCATGATCTCTGAATGAAATTTTGCTTGCAGGCTCAAGGGTAATTTTTTGTATGGTAATATGTTTAGGTCTTTTGAGATGCGTAAGCTCTGCTTTGCACCGTGAAAGCTTTTTGGACAGTTCTAAAATTTGTTTTCTATGCAGAGCTGTGGGAACGTCATTTCTCGCAACACCTAAAAGATCGGCCATACGCTCTACAAGGTAGCCGGGTCTTATGAACGCGGTAATGGCGCGGTTAGTATTCAAAATCAATTTGTCTTCTGCTGCTAAAATATGGGCTCTATAGCCACTCCAAACTTCAAACCCACCTGAAATTACTGTGGGTTGCTCATCAGGTAATCCATAAAACCCTCTGCCAAGTGGCGTCAAATGCAGTGATGGCATATAATTCAGCATGTACATTAACGCTGTCATTGACTCTTCAAACTCTTCACCCATGGAAAAGTTTTTACCCGGTTTAAGTCCGGCTAGATTTACCGCTTTTTCATAGGTAAGCGTCACCTGCCAAAACCTGTCATCACACTCTACCTGATAAACCAGGCTGTCATTGGGTAGCCTTTTAAGGCCGCACGCACGCTGCTTGCTATCATAAGCAAGCATCTGGTTATCAAATGCGCTTGGTGGTATTTTTGAGAAGATAGACCTGTTTAATTTAAGACTAAGTCTGCGCTGCTTTTTCGGGCCCGTCGAGGGTTCTTGTGTTATAGAAGCAGGCTTCTTTTTCGCCGAACCTTTCTGGTTACCTGCTTTTTTCGACTTACTCATTTGCTCGATCTGTACCGTGTAAAAAAACGCTGATCTAATGTTAGAGCCCAAACTGAGCTGAAAACAATTAGTTAAACACGTGATTTGTGCACAATTTACTTGTCCTGGGCTTTTCGGTTTCTGAATTTCCAACTGTAGTTCATTGCTTGACGGTAGTCTTGGAGAAGGTTCAGCCAAAGGCTCGATAACAGGCGGTGTTTTGGGCATTTTGGGGCCTGCCCATATTTCAGAAGGTTCTTGCGGTTGGCGCATTTGCCTCGGAGCCATTTCGCGCCCACGCCCGCGCCCACGGCTATTCCCTCCTCCCCCTCCTCTTCCTCCTCCGCTTGCTCCTCCTCCCCCTCCTCTTCCTCCTCCTCCTCCTCTTCCTCCTCCTCGTTGGCCATTGTGAAAATCACCGCCGCCTCTACCACCACCTCTGCCGTTTGCCATTTTGTCTGTAAAAGGAGAAAATCGACCAATAACGTCAGTATTTGTTTTTAATGGTAACGCTATCAATAAGGCGTAATACAGTTGTTCCAAGAGAACTGTGGGATCCACCAGCTATACATACTGTCAGACAAAAATAGTTATCTGACAGAGGTCTGTAACGGGGTTTATCATTAACAAGATCTAAATCTATTTACACAGTACTTCGTATTTGCGGATATTTGTTGGAACCAGCTACGATTGACGCAGCCATTCGAATTGCTGGAACAGGACTGATCTACGAACACAAGTATCGATACGAAAGATGAATTTTGAAATGGAAAAACACAGACGCCATCAGCTTATATCCTCAATAAAGCAACGGCCATGTCTTTACATGGTCACGCTAATAAGGAACGTTGGAAGAGTATCGATGTGTTCCTTTTAAGCCTTCGATGTGTTCCTTTTAAGCCTAATACAAGTCAAACGAGCTACAGCTGTTGACACCCATCTTATAAATGAGCCACTCAAAAAATTCCACTGCTCCCTGTTCCACTGCCCCCTCGAAGTCTAGCTTTACCTAACGTAAAACTAATCATATCCTTAGCCGAGTATTTTGTCACAAACACAATTTGGAAATGCAGATGTTATAATTTACGACCCACGCAGGACGCCATTCGCTTAAAGTGACGCTAGGGTTAACTACACACAGACTTTGATTATACGGAAACGAGCACCACACTTGGTTGTACCAAACGTGAGTCTGCTTGTAGTGTCAATTGTAATAGATAAGCCTCAGTTATTAACTTCAAGAAGCCAGATAGCTATACTTCCCAGTTAGAGAAATAGAGGCATAAGCCAATCAGCCGATTACAGCTGCTAGTACCTTCTTTACGGCTACATACATACATAAAGAATAAAGAACATGTTTTTCCGCTTATTCATAAGAATTTTCGAACATCCAGTCGAAACATCTAATTACTGCATCACAATGCATGTTTCTCTTAACTTACGTTCGTATCTGTCGTACGCAAATAGTGAACACATTAACTCACTTGTTCCACGTAGCTTCGTGCTCCGCTCACCAGATGCCTATTTGGGAAGTCTGACGCTTGAACTGCAACAAACCGCTGAATCGTAACGTGGCGCCACCTATCGAGTTTCAAAGCGAAATAAAAAAAAACCCACACAGTACACGATAACCCTCTTTTTCGTTTGTTGGCTCAGCCAGTAGTAGTACGCTTTCATCTAATATTCCTGTTCCGAGCTAATCTAATATTCCCTTACCATAGTGCCCTTTCTATAGTGCTGTAAACGTGTTACTACAATAACTGGCTGGCTGGTTGTGATCATAGTGGTTTTCGCCCATTCCACTGCTGCTGGGCGGGCCCATGGACTAGCTAATTCTAACTTGTCTACACATTAGTCATAGCCTATTTGTTAGTCATTACGTCCCTGCGACACATTAGGTGACTAAACTCTCTGTAAACGGATTAGGTTAAATATCTTGCCCAAGTAGACTTGGGCATTAATTAATCTAAAAAATGCATGTAATAGGTAAATAGAAAAATGTATAATAGATTAGAATACAAGTGTTAATGTTGTTCGTAGAATTGAATCATCTTCAAAGAAACATGGAACATTACTACGCCAAATGTTGTAGATATACGTAAACAAATAACGAAAGTTCTTATTTTTATAAAGTTAAAGTTCGATATGTGTTGTTCATAGATTTATTTGCTGGACTATCTAGTATGCTTAAGCTGCTGTGATAACATATGTGGCTATGCAATATATGTTGTCAATATTTATCAACTATAATTATATATATTATATATATATATAATTATATAAAACTATATTATAGAAGAAACAAGCTACTGAACGCAGAGTCTCATTTTCACAAAGAAGGATTACGAACGAATATATATATAGGTGTATATATATATATATATATATATATATATATATATATATATATATAGCATTTAAGAAAATTTCGTATAAAAACTGTATGCATAAGTATTTTAGGTTTCCGAAAGTTGCTTATCAGCACTTTCGCACACACACACACAAGCACAGGAGCGCTGTATACCTTTGTCGAAAGTGGTCCTGCGTAGCAACCTGGTCGGAATTGATTGGCTGGTCTACCAGTAACCAGGGATGACTAAGCACTATTAGACACGCTCATATGTATACATACAATAGCTGGAAACGTGAGATAACCAGGCTGCGGATACTCTAAACCGTAACTCAAGGCTACTTTTATCAGAAACACTTACCTAGTCACATACTGAGGCACCTTGGAATTGGAAGAAAAACACTACTAGAGAATGCATACAGCTTAGTCGAAACTAGCTGAGAATACTCTAAACCGTAACTCAAGGCTACTTTTATCAGAAACACTTACCTAGTCACATACTGAGGCACCTTGGAATTGGAAGAAAAACACTACTAGAGAATGCATACAGCTTAGTCGAAACTAGCTGAG
>NW_019211454.1:21717355-21833235 GCF_002443255.2 Varroa destructor
ATATAAGTTCCAATGTCTCAGCTAGTGCGCGTATGGTATTCAAGATTATTATCACTAGGACGCTGAATGCTTCTGAAGCCGTTCATTGATCATCCTGTTTCTTTTGCAAATAATGCCAATTCGTTCTGTCAACACCACAATCATCGTAATAATTATCATCACCATTGTCGTCGCTCTTCATTTCATAATTGAATAGGGAGGCGACAGTAGCGACAGCTTACCTCCTTTCCCTTCTTTGATTTTTACATCGTCAATCAACCTCATTATTGTTATTATACGTAAATGAGGAAGTGTGCATTACTTGTATATGCTGTCAACATTTAACATTATTATAATAGGTGGGCTCTGTATTTTTTACACACGTGCGTCGTATATATATATATATGTATGTATATATAAATTATATATTCATTTTGCAGGGATATGATGTACGTCTGGCTGGTTAGTTGTAGCAATAGTTTCATCTTTGTGACACCAACTGGAAGATACAGGAACGTCTGAGCGGTTCTGCACACTACATCCCTGAACGAAGGAAATCCGCCCGCGTTGCAGCTTTTCTTTTGTCTATCCGTGTTGTTACTATTGTAAAGTACTTTAGTTGTCACTGTGTCACGCGTTGTTCGATGAGTTGAGAGTATTTGGAGTGTCTTTGATCTCGTGGCTTGCTAAAACTACGACGTCTCTGGATTGAAAAACGGCAGATAGTAAACTTCATTGACTTAAAGCAGATGGCTGAAAATTACTGCAGAGGTACTGCTCTTGTAGACGTCCTTGTTGTTCAAAGCAATTGGGTCTGGATTAGTCAGCTGATACGGAAAGGGTCCACGAAAGAACGTTAGGATTTGCAACAGCAGTAACGATAACCGACTTGGAGGAGGTTTGTTGCAAGGCAAATGTGTCTCATATTCGCTTAAATAATCTTTTCCTATGTAGTAATCCACTGTGCTTCTACCTCTATCCGATACTTTTTTCGATTGGTCCCGCAGTACACTCAGTCACCGCCTGTCTGTGCGAGCGAATTCGTACTGTGTTTTCCTAATTGCGATATTTAATCGTTATTAGCGTATGATTCGTCAGAACCTTTTTCGGCATTTGACGACGACAGGCGTGGGTATTGATAGTGAATCAAAATGGCTACTGATCCTTGGTTAGTTCATTATTTAGTCAGTGGTTGTATTTATACATTAGTGATCGGTCGATTTTTGTGTTCGCGATCCCTATTACATCTGTAGTAATCATTATATATATATATATATATAGTTTATGCAATTGATATGTGCGGCGCCACGCGTATTTTCTGCAGCCGATGGAGATTTGCGAATGCTTGTGCAAAAAGCCATTCCAGTACGAAGTTAGCTTCGTTTTTCTGTTGACACCATCCATTGGCCGGCAGTGAGTTGATCTCGTCAAACAGCGGAAACCTGAGTATCTTCTTCTGTAAGTAAATACATCGCAAAACAAAATAATATCGTGCAGTCAGACGTTCGGCGGTTTAATCCAACTGCTCAACGTGTTTGCAAGAAAGGCACGCTAGCACCATCCCTATACTGCTATAACATTATAATCATACACGGGTGTGTATTGACGGCGTCACGAACTAGGCGGCATCCCCCATGTGTATATAAGAGGCACCTATTCAATACAAGATAACGTATCGACCGTATTTCTCTAGCTAGATAGCTTTAAAGCCAGGTGTCGCAGTCAATATGGACCGTGTCGGGTCAATGATTTTACTATTATAATTAATAAATTACGCGTTTTGAAAGCTAAGATTTGGCAGTAACAGTGCGTTCCAATGCCCTTCTTCATGAGAGATCGCCTTGAAAATGAGTAGGATTTCTATCAAACTCTGATTACGATCCTACCAAAGTTTTATTACGATATAGGCACGTTAGCTTCCCAGGCCCATAAATTGTACTATTTACGATCAAGATGCATTATCCGGAAGCATAGCCCTGAAAAATTATTCTGGCGCTTTCGTTCTGAACAGTTCCATGTAGAAAGATGCTTTTCATAGCGGTCAACTAACTGCGGAAAAGTTGATGAAATTATTGCGGAAGTTCAACAAGATCAACACGAGAGTAGCCAAGAAACTAAACATCCGCCACCAAAACATAAAAAAAGTCCGATGCTTGAATGCCACACGGATTGACGTACAATGATTTATTCCATTAAATCTTCGTCTACGAAATAACGAAATAGTTATTTCTAAAGCAATTAATCACGGGTGATGATAAGTGGATCACACACGATACTGATGTACAAAAAGGTCATCGTTAACGCGGCGAAGCAAAGCACAACTTCCTAATCAGCGTGTATTGACGATGAGGATGAGATTGGAGAGGAATCGTGCATTGTAAGCCGCCGCTGCCGTTGCTGCCTGGTAGAACAATCGAACTAGTTTAGAGATGCAAAGATCGCCTATAACAAATAATTTTTCGCCCAAAAACTACAGAAGTTCTACAAGAAAAATTATAGAAGGTCATCGATTGAAGTGGCACACATTTGTTAGGGAGGTACAAGTACATTATGCGAACTTTGAAATTTTCATGTCCTTTGAACTAGCTGAGCCTATTTCTTAATATCTGTTTAAAATACCCTTCTTTATTTTTTTCACGTACTTATCCCAGCTCTCGGACAGCGTCTGGACAGTTGAACTAATTCCCATTCGCGCTCCCATATAATATTTCCCTATCTATGACCTCTCGAAGAGATGGAACGTGGAGTATGCTTTCTCACCAGTGGCCTTTCTTAGGGCATGGAAAGCCCCGTAACTACCCGGACTCGGATCGGGAGAATAAGAAAGTCGAAGTTGATGTTGGATATTCGTTTGTTTACCAGAAAGTAAGTAAAGCATGACGATGACGTCTGGAAGTAACCACAGTGCGTGCCTTCGATTGCCGTGCCAACGATCAATGAGTCTCTTAAAAAGAGGAAAGATGGCAGGCTACATTTATTGCTTCATTTTCGATGAGTAGTAGACGCACCTGATGATGATTGCAAGTCCTATTATTACCTTACGTCTGCACCTACTCGACACTGTTGCCGATTTCTCTCTAGGGCGACGCCACCTTCTCTCCTGGTCCCTCCTTGGCTGGCACCATGCCTTGTCTCTAGCGGCTTTATGTTCCAGTCTAGCTGACTTAAGTTCCGCAATTTGCACGTGAAATACACGATACACATTTGGCGCAATTCATGGAAAATTTATTTCTATTCAGTTTCCGTATGTTAAGTAAGTATTTGGGTTTTAATTCTGTAATACGTTACATGTCAAATACCAGCCTTAATCGACAAAGCCCTTGAACTCTAAGTTATGAATAGTCACCCCGATTGCGCCAATGCGTTGTTGACCTTCGGGTCTCAATGTCTGGTCATGTCTTTGCTGGTCCCCGATACTGCGGTCGTTTCCACCATGCATGTGCCCTTGTTTAAGACCTCTTTGCCTAGTGTAGCGCTGTAGCCTTCGAGAAACGAAATCATGACACGATATTTTTCCTTCTGAGCTCATTTCTTCTTGAGTAAACTCAATCAGTCGTCACTGGCAAGTCTCTAGAAAATCAGAATGTTTACTATCCAAATTTCGTCTACTGGCGGCATGTAGCTCAAAAAATTAGTCAGTTCAGAAAGTGCACCGAATTCGCTTACCTAATATTTTAGTAGTATTGCTTTGACATATAAAAATATTTACGTCAGTTTTGGATTAAAAGTCGTCGATACTTTTTTCGACAACTAGATATTAACACTCTCCTGTTACAATAATATAATTTTAGGTTAGAATTAAAGGCTATAGCGAGGAGGGTACCTTCATTGCTTAGCTGGTAGTAGGCAGTGCCTGTCTGTCCGGTGTGAGAACTCTGACCAGGTATCGTTTGAGGTACGGCAACCCCTTCGTGGCTTCGGGATCGAGGTAAGCTGGCGTTGTTGATCTGCACTAACGGGCGCCCGATCCGATCAGATGGAGGTAGCGGAGGCGCGAATGGCTTCGCGCTACGACCACGATTGCCTATAGAAAACACGAAAGAGACGTCATACTCACACAATAAGAGTGGACTCTAATTAGCAAGCATGTGCCTACACACGCCGCTATAAGTTTGGTGTCTTTCAAACGCGAAGCATAATTTATACTACCAATATACTGATCAAATGTGGAAACGAATACAAGCTGTCCTACAGGAACTACCTTACCCTAATTGATAGCCTAAGTGGCCACTGCTGAACATATATTCCCATTCTTCTTCTGCACTATTTTCTTCAAAACGACAACGATTAAATAACACGATAGATTGTGAGGTAAGGCCTAGGCCATGTATCAGCGCTTCGATAAGATTCGGACTACAGCTTTGTCTAGTAATAGAACCTTCTTGCTATCGAAACGGTTCGAAATCGGACGAAATATTATAGAGAAACAGCCGTTGTTTCATGGGACGTAAAAACCCGTGCACTGCATTATCCTATTACCCACTTTACCGATAATGCTTAAATCTAGTCCGGTGAGCTAGCCATATGAGGGTAATCCTCATTGTTCTAATGCTATTGGTTCGTCTGTCAGAAGTTTTCCATTCTACTTACCTTCAGGTCCAATGAAACGCACCATGTGCTATACACTTGATTCAACATGCTAATGTCAAAAATTCATCTTCGAAAGACTGACACTTTGGAAGTACGAGTGACTAGGTATAGTTGCTATTTGTAGAAATTATCATTAATTTGCTAATAAAAACATAACTATGGATGTCTGTTCGCTTGTTTGTTTAGGTGCTGTTATTATTATTAAAGCGATGCAAGGGCAAAGCCATGAACAGCAGCAAAAGCAGCCATTGATTCATGCTGGTTTACTGTGAATGAGACAAATAAATATACACCATCACCAAGCCCATCACCAGTGTGAGACGACACAAACTGTTTTTATTCGTAACTATTCTTATTAAAGTGAAGCAGTCTTTTACTTTTCTGATATTGTTAATTCTATGATTCCATCTATGATATGAAGAGAACACTATCGTCTTCTCTTAGAATCGGATAACGATAATAATTAAAATGATGATAATAGTGTGTGTCCTGTAATAACGTAATGTGTATATATATATATATATGCTACGCATTTTTTAGAGACCGCGCCAAGCGACGGCCGTCAATACGGATGTGGTAATGAGCTGCTTTACATAATCGTTCGAAAAAAAACTGTTGTTATTCGTTGTGTCTATGTTTTTTCCTGTCGGTGCGGCTTTCGTTGTTTTCGAGTTAAGATCAGTGAGGGTTAGGTTGGGGGTTACCTGTTGTATTCACCCCCGACGTCACATGCTTCTGTTGTAGCTGGTGGCGATTGCTGGCACTGCCGCCTTTCAAAGTTTGCTGCTGGTGCTGCTGCTGCTGCTGCTGCTGCCTGACAGAAACTAAGCTCGTATGATGCGGTGGGGGGAGGGGTGGTAGAACGGCGATCGCGTGCGGGAACGGGGGAACTCGGTAGCCTCCGCTGGTACTAGTCAAACCGTCGCTCATACAACCTCCACCAGCTGTCACCCCAAAGAAACGTGCCGGATTGTGGTGGTGACCCAGCGTTTGATACCCGCTCAAGCCATCTCCATGATGATGTGGGAGATGATGTAACGGTGAATGCTGACGAACCATACTCTCAGATAGACCGCTGCTTCCTTTACCACCCGCCAGATGATGGCTGAATACTGTTGCACTAGTGGCAGAGATTGTTGCGGCATGTTGTTGTTGCTGTTGTTGTTGAATACAATCCGTGCCCAACGTATCTGTTTTGGCCCAGAGATTATGTTGAGATCATGTTTGAACAGAAACCACATTGGTACGCAGGACACAGTAGTAGCAGCGGCAACAAGATATGAGAAAAAGTAATTTATATATTAACAAAATCAAGACGAGTTTCAATAGGAACAAGAGTATCAATAGCGGCAACGGAGAACAGAAAGCACATAAAGAAACGGGTTGCATTTGAGTTGGGTCGACAAAAAGTGGTCAGATCCCAAACAAAAAGACAGACAACGAAGAGATATCGTCGTTTGAAGAGACAAGAACGCCATAGTGAGAAGCGTGGACCCCCGGGGCGGTACAACAGTAACAACAACAACAACAACAACAACAACCGGCAGACGGATGAACGGACAGACAGGGGACAACGACGAAAGAACGAACAGACGTGCGAACGACCACAAACGCCAAAACGTCGTCACAAACACCCGAGCGTATAGTAGAAAACGGCACAAAAAAAAAGAACAGTAACAACGATAATACACCAAATAATAACAGTGTTTGTTAGTTTATCGTCGTGATTTCGTCTTTCCTCATCGTCACCTAATTATGACGAGCAGTAGAAGAATCACATCAAAACGAGAAAAGTTTGTCACAACATTTATGCGACTATTAACATGATTATTGATCCAAATAACCCCATTTTTGTCTATGATTTACATTCCAGGCTTTCTGTCACCCATAATAAAGCTTGCAATTAAAACAGGCCTCGAAACATCTTGCTCTATCTAGAATAATCGTGCTTCAAGTCGATAGATTCGTGAAGAACAAACCATTAATAAATATGGGTTAAATCCGTTAATATATATTTGGGGGGGGGGGGGGGTTAGAAAAGGTTGATGTGTAGCTTTGGTAGGCAATACAGAGCACAAAGACCAACACCTATCATTAAGCGGCTAGGTCACAGTAGGCCTTGACCAGGGTTTTGATACCATGTTACTATCAGATAACATTCGTTCGTGGCCCATCGATATTGGAATACCTACCAGAATGTGCATCTTAGCGTGTGCTTATTCTATCATCAAATGATTTATCATTGTTCAGAAGTTACAGTTGGGTCGTTGCTTGTGCTAGTTAATCTACACAAGTAATAGCTGTTATTAAAAATGCTCGGTAGTTTAGAAGGGCGAACTTTGTTACTTACCGAGATGTGAGTTCGTTGATGAACATGAGCTAGGCCCAACCCCGCTGTCAATCGAACTCATCGAACAGACTGCAAAGTTACAATGCAGATGACAAACAAAAGCACATAATGTGTAAAGAGTGCAAAGGAACGCATTAGTATGGCTAGAACAAGTCTAGTAAGTTACTCTAATGCGACGGATGTATGTCTCTGACAATTTGGAAAACTTCATTCTGGCGAGAAGCACCTACCAGAAGCGTGATCCCTGCGTAGACTAGTGACGCTGGAACTCTCCGGCGAGAGGTGAAGGTTATTGTGAACACTTCCAACGCCGGCGCTACTACTTGTGCTTCCTCCATGATGATGATGATGAAGATGGTGATGAGGCTGGCCTGCGCTTTGTACAGAATGCACTCCCATCCCAATACCCATGCCGATGGCAAGTCCAAGGGCGGCGGTACCTTTATGCGCGAGCGAGTCACTACCCCCACGAATCTGAAATGGCAGGCTACTTTCAGCGCTGCCCTTGCGCATTGCTGACGGACTGTGGGACATTGAAGTAGCTGATGCTACACTCGTACTGCGTGCACTAGTTGATCGAACCTAACAATTAAAAAAAGCATTTAATTAATGAGCCGCTTGCTAACATAACCAATAAAAATGGAACAATGAAAACGGACAAATGAAGTATCGTCAAAAGCCAGGAAATTCATTATCAACAACACAAGTATACGAGATTAGTAAATACAAATATACAATACAAACCTTTGGAACACCTTCAGAAAGTGCAAGCAGTTTTCGCATCGCCTGAGGCGAATCGGTACCAAACTTCGGCCCAAGAGTTTTCTTTCCTTCGGAGGCTGAGCTTGCTAAGGAAGTTGATGACGTCGTACTAAGTGTGGGCGACGGATGACGTCTACGAGGATGTGTTGGGGCGGATCCACCAGACCCACTATCACGTGAGTTTACGCTTCCTTGGCTTACGGGGGTACTAACACCCGGTTGACCCTGCAGAGGCTCACAATTTAGACTAAGTCTGTGCAATTCATCTTCGTCGGTGATAACCTTCAACCCGGAAAAGTACGCCTTTACCCGACGAACCATCTGGGCCTCCTCAAACATTTTTTTCGGGTTCGGACCGGCAGACGACTTCTTGCGCGAAGGCCTGTGTCTGGGCCCCCCTGAGGTTCCGGAACTTCCGCCAAGGGCCAAGGCGACCGCAGACGCAGAAACCGACGATTCCAGCGATTGTTGTTGCTGTGAGAGCAAACTACTTGAAGGAAAAACATAAGGCTGGGAACACATATTCATTAAAGAGCGCACTTCCTTCGAGACCATGCGAAGTTTTTCGAAGTTAACCAAATTATCGACCAGCGTGTCATTGCCATAGTGAATAAAGGTGAGATCTTTTCGAACGACCGGGTAGAATGGGATAAGTGGCGGGTGTAATCGCGTCACTAGAGTACGGTAACGACACATGTTACGTGAAGGGTCCATAATTTCCTGCATGTCTTGAAAGATTTTATGATATTTTGTAGGCAGCTTGTCCCAGGTACCTTTCAGGCGCGCTACGGCACCATGACCTAAGCCACTAAGGATGGCAAACATTGAGTTGAAGTTTTTGTATTCACGGAAGTGTCGCGCCAGCTTTATAAATTGTTTGATTGTTCGCATTCGCCGCATAACTGTTGGCTCGGAAACGACTTGAGTTACAACCCAAAACATTTCACGATTGACCAGTTCCGCAAACTTCGATAACATTGGTGCTCCGTATCGACTAAGAGTTACCTCAAATAGATCGTCCACATATTCAGTTGGTTCGATTTGTCGAAAGATCTTGAAATCCTCCAGCGTTAGCTGAATTGCGACCTCCCCGCTATTTAATTGTAGGAATGAGACTTGACTTTCACGGAGGAGTTCGCCAGCTAGATTATCAGGTACCAGCGCTTCCTGGCTATTATTGTTTTTGAGATAGTATCGACTGCGAAGTTCCATTCGATCAGCTAGATTTTGCATTTGCTCTGGAAGGCGTCTCTGTTTCACTAACCCTCCTTCGCCCACAGTCACTTCACAAAGGGAATACAGTGAACTAGAATCAGTGATACCGAATTCCCTTAAAGTAAGCATAACAACTTCTCGAGCGGTTGTCTCAGCGTGGACGACAAGAAACTTAGAGGTTTGATCAGCGCGGTAAACCTTGAGTACGTGCTCAGGGAAGTCTGGCGCCCGAGAAATTTGGTCGCTGCTTGCCGAGTCACAATAGATTACATTCGAAGAGAGGTCCGGGTTCGAGTGGCTGTGATATAATGAACCGCTTCGGTGACCACCTCCACTGCTGTATGATGCTGTCCCATTAAAAAGAGAATCATCACTAGAGTGAGCCGATGACGCATCAATCGAGGCATTCTTTGAGATGATTTTCGCCAAAGCTTTTTTTAATTTCGTCGGTTTTCCTGTCAACCACCCAGACATAAAGAACAGAAATCATTTTATATAAAGAAATAATACACGTGGGGAATACAATTTGCATAAGGGTCAAGCTGAGCAGAATTGTTTTGATGAATTTTTACCCTTTATTAATAGTAAGCAGATATATATATATATATATATATATTACCATTGGCTACGTACCCAGTGTCATGAACATTTTTTTAGATGACGATCCATCCGCAGACTTGTCTGAAAGCCCTGAACAATGCTGGGGGTCGACGCATTTATCGTACATCAAATCATACATCTCACTTAACTTCATTGGATTATTATTATTGTTGTGCTGAGCGCTACCACTGTTACTATGGTTATTACTACTGGTAGTGCTTGTACTGTGGCTGATCGAGTTGTTATTGTTGTTGTTGTTGTTGTTATTGTTGTTGTTATTATTATTATTATTGGATAACAGACCCCGATCAGAGACAAGTGATTTTCGATGTTGGCGCATGCGAGCTCGATTCGGATTGGTCGTCATCTCTTTGAGGCCCATTAGATTGGATCGTACAGAGATCTGCAAGTGAGTACTCTTCTTAAACAGTTCAAGGGCTTTCATGTGCGAAATATTTGCAAAACTCTGGCCGTTGACTTCAAGGATTTGGTCACCCCGTTTCAGCCCAACTTCATAAGCCTTTGAACCTCGTTCGACTTTTGCGATGAACACCTCAAACCCCGTTTCGTAACCACCAACCATCTGGAACTGAAGCGGTTCTTCACGGTTTGGCCGAGCTAACGTTATGCTACGTGTTCTTGCTTTGGCAGCGCACGCGATGTTGAGCAATTGCGTTTCCGAATTTTTTTTGCACTCCTCAAGCATATGTTCGAAATCCTGCAATAGGGCGCAAGCACAACAGAACACAGTATTGAGGCCTAGGTGATTCATCTTACCGCTGGCTGATACATTTACGCATCACTGGCCCCCTGGCTATACGCAGGCTTTGAGACAAATCGAACGCCTGTGTCATCATTTCTAATGGGAGCTTTCGGCACCTGTCCATTACCGGTTCGAGGCACCCAAGGAATGTCCTACTTTCGCCATTTCCCTTTAGTCCAAACACACTCCTTTAATGACCCAAACGTGGATGAACGCATTATACAAGATCTAGCTTCGCCAGCGTGGAATGCCAAGAACTATTCGCTCAGTCGTTTATTTGTATCTCGGCCGTAGCGCAAAGCCAATTACTGCGACGTTACGGTAACCTCCACTATACCGTTGCATCTATTATAAAAAAAAAAGGAATCACTTTGACGTATAATATTTACAACAAACCAGATGTTCACTTCGAAAAATAACTCAAGGCGAGATCGCGACGCCAGCTGGATATTTAAGTGCCATGATTTGTTGGTATTTGAAGATTTACATGTAAGACACAAGACAGCATCCGGCCGTCTTTGATGCTCCATCCAGCTTAAACTTCCGCTAGTGAATTCAGACGAATAACGCTCACGGATGTCGTTAATCCTATAGCGACCAAGACGACAATTAAGATATTTTTCAAAGTTTCTACATAGCAATGTTCTATTTGTATGGCTTAGCTTTTGTTGTACTACGCGGTGTGAGAGCGATATTTACCTCAAGAAATTCCATCATATCGGGATCAGTCTCAAAATCGGTAAAATGATTATTGACCCAGAGTAGTACGACGCGTGTGACCCGATCGCGAAGCTTATCATCTTGAAACCAGTCAAGCATTTGTCGTGTGATTTCGGCCGGACTGTCAACGAATGTTCGATAGGTAAGTAAGAAATCCTCAATATAACCCGGGTCTAACACATTCTCGTCGAGCAGTTGCGCTAATAATCGTTCCGGTGTACCTGAAGATTACATCAAAACGTCCGTTGGAATAACATGTATTTAATCCAAAGCTCATATACATGTTTTCTTAGGGTCTCAAATCCATTTTGAATGTTAGCCAAAACTCTAACGTTACCCTATTCAGACTACTTTCTTGAACGCAGTACGCGTGCGATATTATTGCCCGGGGCAAGTAACGGGACCTAACTCAGCCTGAATATCGGAGACACAAATCTGTTATAAGGGACTGTGGAGACTATTTTGGGGTAAACAAAAAAAACATCGTTGAAGAAATCGGCAGTTGAATAACTATTCTTAGAAGCGTGTCTATGCTCCCTTGACATTAGCACCCTATACGGCTATGCCGTACTTTATGTTGGTGTCTCACTGAAACGTCGTCTTTTGTACGCAGCCACTGGCATTGATGCTGTTTCGCCTAAATGTCTAAAAATCGTCAGAAACTTCTAAGTGAGAGCAGTTAGAATTAGACGAATACCAACCTCTTATCACTACGTGTCCTCGACGAGTGCCTCCATCAAGCACTCGATGTTCCGTAACAAGAACGACTCTTCCGTTCTCCTCGAGCTTTCGTGTATTCTCCTCACCTTGATGCAAAATTCGGTAGTATTCGGATTGAGCGATACAGACGAATTGACAGTCGTCCATTTTCGTTCGCATAGTGCCCACATGATGCATCTTTTCCATCGTAGGAGTGATGCCGAAACTGAAGCAAAACATTAAGCACGTGCGTATGCTCGAAGGATATAGCAGTCCTATTTTTATAGACATCCCAACACGCTACTCATTTCGATATGACTAGACGGATCTTATAAGTCGAATGAGTTGATTGATTTTGTTAATGCTGTACAAACATTGACTAAATAGCACACAGAAACATACTTGTATTTCTTGCCTTAATCACAACTTATGCACGTTATATGATTCGTAGATGGATCAATGTTATTCACCACAACATTGCGAACTCACAAAGGATATATGAAGATCACTCAATCTTCAAACATCCGTGGTAGTTGATTTCTTTTTTTCTTTTCTCTTTTTCTATTACTTTGCAATTTTTGTCGCCAAAATCGAAAGTATAACATCGCACTGTTAAAATGTCAGCAGCGCGCATCGACGCACAGCTGCCAACAGCCGATTGTCGAGCATCGATCACTGCTTCGCCCTCTCCTCCTCGTCAAACAGAGTCTTGAATTGTCTAGACGTGCACGTAAGTCAACATATGAACGGCATAAGTCTGCACTATCTATCTTCGTGCATTTGTCCTGCAGTTGAGTCCTTTTTCGTTGAATGCACAGAGTTGTATCTGGGCTTCCCCAACTGACCGGTATAACATCAAGCAATAGCTCTATTAATGTAGCAGTAACGCAAATGCGCGAGCGAGGGTGTCACGCGACGACATCACGAATTTGATTGCCAGTTACCAATCGAAAACTATCAGCGAGCTATAAATACAGGCATCTGTAGCTGATCGCTGCCTAACCGAAAGCTATCATTTTATTCCGGATCTTTTATGATATTGGGTATATTTTTACTAGTTTTCTTACCTATCACCCAGATATAGATCGTGCACGCTACCATCGGGCAGTTGGACTTCGACCATTCCGTTTACGATGACACTCCACGAGTCTAACTCTTCCCCATCATTCATCACCACTGTTCCCGCTTTCTCAACGACAGCAAATACCATAACTGCGCAGAGTTCGCGCCGAACGCTCAGCGTCATATTGGCGAAAGCTGGAAGATGCTGCATGAACTCTAATAATGTTTCGATGTCTTCTTCGGCTCGCTCATTAGGATCCTTCTCCAAACACTCGCGATACGTGTCACGAACAGTCAAACACTAAAATACAGATGAAGAATAGAAAAATTTAGCAAATGATAGGTTAGAGAATAATTCTTGTGCAGCAGCAGCAGCAGCAGCAGCAGCAGCGACAGCCACTGTCGTATCGTGATTGTGCAGTGAATACCGCTGAATACATTCTGCGACTTTGGCGTTGTTCTTCCTATTGTTCGTAGGGAATTGACGAAACCCAGGACGGGAGGCTCACCTAACCATCGTTGTACATGGAAATGAAATCAAAGTATGCCCCGTTCGAACACTCAACAACAATAATACTCCGTTTTATACAACGCTGTTTCGAGCAATTGTTCGTTTAATTTAGCAGATGTTGACTAAAATGCGCGCGCATGGCGTATGGATTCAAATTTCCCGTGTTCTATTGCGGAAGTTACAAGATTTCTGCTACAGCTTGACATCTTCTTGCTTTGTCATGTACAGGTGTAGTGAGTGTACGCTGACTTTTCTTCACAATCATTATTTTCACGTATAGCTTTATTTTAGCGCTTTGAAATAGATACAAAGTACAATTTTGACGATGATTTTCCGGTCGTGTCTCTACCATTCAACTACTACGGTATGTATGAATGTCGCTTAACCAATTGAAAATCAACCGCAATGCCACCTGAAATTAAGTTTTTAGGTATTACTTTTGTGTTGCAGGTATACTAGATCAGACAAGCCAGCCATATTGCACTATTTATTGCATTGTATTTCGTGTCACCAGGTGTAGATGATCGTCTAGCACTAATCAATGCGAGTCACCCGAACGACGTCTCTTCAGGAAAACATCTACATCTACCATTAACATTAATTGATGGAAGAATTGACATTTTGGATTTAGGTCGATTTGTTTTTAGGCTGGGGTAAATGGAGCATACGATGGGGAAACTCACAGACGAAAAAAACTTGCACAAATTGTATAGTGACCCCACTAGCCCTATACTTTATAGCTGTTTAATTTCTTTTTTTCATACTTTTCGTAAAAGCAAATACCTAATGCACTCGTACTCTATCGCATTGATCGATCCTCAAGGTTTTGTATCGTACGGTGAATTTTTTTCATTCAGAATAGCTTTAAGCACTTGACACACTTTCACTACAATGTCGACCTACAGTATTCCCCGCTATAGTATTCCCCGTACAGGTGAGTCTTTCGAAACTCTAATGGCTTAACGTTTTTGCTGCGGCGCCTCCCGACCAGTCACCTTTTCAATTGCGTTAAAATCGGCAGCCATTAATTGTTTATATACATGTATATATATATATATATATATATATATATATATATATATATATAGGACAAGGCCATTAGTTGAAGACTGACAACTTGTCCGCTAGCGACTAAGGCTTTTACATGCTAATGGTGTTGAGGCTAGCTATTTATTGTCCGCGATCGTAACTGCAACGGTAAATATATGTATAATTTCTTGTTTGTTTCAGATTGACAAATATTACTTTAGTCGTGTAATTCAAGTTGTTCTCTTCGAACTAGTCCATGCACTTATGCCATCATTTTTTTCAGTCTCCTAAACATGGCTTGAATTTGATCGTCCGAACAGCCCTCAGCTGAATGAGCAATTGTCTTTGAATTTTTGTACTTTCTTTTAAAACTGTTCTTTACTTTTGAGAATAGGAACAGGTGGCAGGGTGCCAGGACCGGCCAACGCGAGGGTTCGTGCAACATACGCACCAAGTTTTTTTTTGAAAAATTTGCTACGCGGCTAAAGTGGCGCGCCGTTATTGCCGACAGCTTTGGCCTATTTTTTAATAATACTTCTAGTGAATGTGGAGTTAAAAGTCATTAACTCATAATGAAAGATTTTCCGCGATTTTCTTTAGTCGGGTTTCATTTTTGCACCAGTACCCAGAAGGTTGCATCTCTGACTTTTCATTGTAGTCGTACGCCTCCGCTTAATAAAGTCTGACTCTTTTAGAAGTGCCAAATAGTTTTTCTGTCCATGGATGTTCATCTGCTGGACATTTCGGTGTTTCAACACATACGCTTAAACGGTCGGTCATAATGGCCTGACATGAGCCAATCGAGTCCTTTTATGACATGGCACTTGACAAGCTCGACGTGTTTTGTTCGTTCTACGTTCTCGTCCGTAATCGCTGTCATATGTTATTAAGTATTGTCTTCAAAAAAAATCCGTCGTCCAAACGCTTGAACCACGTGTTATTGATTTCCGTAGCCATTCGCAGGGTGTCTGTACGCTTGATTTTACTGTTCTACACAGAGCCCAGTGCAGGCCCATTGATAGGTTTCGCAGAATGTTAATATACAGTCTCATTCAATCTCAAGATCCTAAAAATTTTGCCCTTTTCATGTGAATGTGCGGAAATACAAGCGATTCAGTTAAATTTAAATTGGGATAAATAAATGCAGGGTGGGGCATTTAAATTCGGACCAACTTGGCTGGCTCTTTGTCCTAACGGAAATGCGCTCATTCGTTGTCCTTGGCACTAAAAAAAACTTGTTCTTTTTTCTAGGTGTGAAAAAACAGCACATCGTTTTCTGAATGTTTTTACGCAAGGCATACTTTCAAAAATTATTGTTTGTCCAAAATTGACAGTGTGCGTTATCGTTAGTTTTGATGCGATGTTCGAAGAATCCGAAATAGCTTTGCGTAAGGTAAACCGAAAGATTCTCTATGACGTCTAAATGTAGAGGACCTGAAAATTCATCGAGACACTTTTCAAACACCTGTTTTTTTTTGTGGATACAATAATTAAGCGCCGTTTTCGAGAGGGGAATATCTGTTGCCAATGAGGTCGTGCAGATAAGCCTCAGTAATCTATTTTGGGTTTTTGGCCGTTTTGGGGCCTTGTATTGTTAGCAATTTTGGTCTGATTTTGCGTGTGTTCATATGAATGGTTTGTGCCAGCAATAGCCGTTGCCGAAATGTGCCACATAAACTGAACGAACCCTGCGGTCACGTACGCAGAAAGTAAGTGTTTACTCTTATACGAACGGACACAAACATGTGTCCAAAACATGTTGTGTTAGGGATTAATGCGACGATCTTTGTTCAAACAGCTCTGTTTGCATAGACCGCTTTAACTGACCATTGAATAGCTTGCTATAAAATAATTTACATGTAATCAAGTCCGTTTTTCGAATAACATTGTACCATGTTTATTTAATTACACACGTCAATGATGCTATTCATGTACTCGTAGCTGATTCAACACCTACAAACTGCAAGCTGACAACAGAACTGATGGTTAGTATAATATAAAGATTTTTATTACAAGGACGCTGATACTTAGGATTCGGTTAAAATAGAACAATCATTCATCATATATATATATATATATATATATATGCGAGATCAATCTTTTTTGAACTTTTTCACAGGCAAAATTATTTTTAGTCGTTAGTCTACGATCTTCGGCCCTCTGGGCTGTGAGAGACCCTGAAATCTCGATAAGCAATTCTGACATTACACTGAGATTTGAATAAGTTTCCTATTAACAAATAACAGCGGTAACCTACGAGTGTAATGTGTGGCGAGTATGCTGAGTCTATAAATCTTCCATTTCTACCATTTTGGTTCAATAATGTTACGTACCCCATGTAACCCTTTTCCCCGATTATCTAAATTCAGCCGCAGTCGCAAAGAAAAGACTACAAAGCGAAATACATGGCCTGTTGCAGCCGTACATTTTTTCAGGATGATACCTCACATCTGCCCACCGGCGTAAACCATACGATTATCGTCGAAAATCAATATGTCGCTATTCAATGCAACAACAGGTTTCTGTTGTGATGCAATAGAAACAAGAAAGCATACTTTTTTTACTTGTCCGCTTTTGACTCCCGCTCAAATCATGCGACACTCATTTATCCAATTATTTTTCTCTGCTAACTCACCCCAGGTCCATAAATATGGTACTATCAGATATACCAGAGCCATCAGCTTCAACGCTTCATTACACGTTTCTACATAGGATCTTTTTGCAAACGTATTATCGGGTTTCTTTTGCAGAACTAACGGCTCGCATTGCTTCCAATAGGCCCTTCATCGAATACAAGGTTTATACCACAAGCTCTTTGCGCTGCTGTGTTCCAAGGCTGGACTCATATTTGCAAACCAGTCGAATTTTCTGGTTTTTCATGGTCGATTGCAATGCGCGTGCTAAATATCTCGCTAATCAGTCCCAGATATAAAAGAGTATAGGGGAGTTTTGCAAATAAAATAGTGTTGTGAAGTGTCGCACCGTTATAGAAGATCTCCACTCTGAAGTATAGGAGTAACCTTTCTCACATCAGACGTTCACTAACCTATTTCATTATCGTTTGTTAAACAGGAGCCTTACTGTGACGACGATAATAATAATACTCAATATATAAACAAGGACCTATGGGTAAGTGATGCAACTCATACCTTTACATTTTGCATGCCAATAATAAAAAGCGATAAACGAACGTAGCATGAGAAAGGCGTGTGCAGTTGATGGTCAGCTGAAGTGATTAACTGATGGGTAAAATGGGGCACAAGACTCTTACCTCCATATGCTGTGCGTCTAGATCTTCATCATCATCTGAATCAGCTGTGCTTTCCGGAGGAATCCCTGTTGAACCTGAGCCCACTCCGAACTCTGGATCATCGAGAGAACTCTGAATCGAATGCATTGTGTCTGATCCTGAATATGCCGATGAGGTGTCTGATGAACGGGATGAACGATTCGATTTAAGCAATAACGGGTGGCCCGCAGATCCGACTGAAACTCCTCCTGATCCTAGCGATCCACCCACGCCAGTTCCGCTGCCTGGCGGATACTCCATTGAGTACTGCAATCACAAAACGTCCAAGTCATTGCAGAAATAAATCTGTCCTAAGATAATGTTAAAAGACATCCTGAAAGGTCATCGTTGAGCTAGTTCAAACAAAAGTCTAACGCATGCGCCAAAGCACCAAGGTATCACTACGATATTTCGAAGTAAAAATTGCAATTATCTAAAAAAAAAATTAGGACTAAGGGCATCTGAATAATCGTAGGTTAGTGAACAGGTGGAACTTTTCATAACAAGATCCTGTATACATATGAAAAATCTGAGATATTTCAATCGTTAATTTAAACATTAGCCAATAATAATTTCACCTCTTAGATACAAATAAATTTTTTTTCTATTTGACTCTTATTTAGCAAATGATTGCAAGATTGGTGACATGTATTTCTATTAAAATAATAATCAGAGCTAATTTTGCAACGTTCATAAGCCTATATATATATATATGTGGAAATGATCTGTAGATCGTGATCTGTACCAGTGGTTAAATTAGTAATAGTGGTCTCTTAAAAGTCTATACGAGTAAAACGGATGGGACCGTGCCAGCAGATCACATAGTTTTCGGGGTAACAACAACACTCAATTTAGTACTTCACGATACGACCGTTTGGTACAAGAGTGTCTCGCAAGTAATCGAAAATATAAACATGAAACTATATCTGGTCCTTTAACTTGTCTACTCGAATTTACCGCGAATAGACACGTATTCATATTAGACCCGTAAGTCGGCTTGCACAAACTAAGGGAATAGAAACCAATTTTCGTCTTTTGTTTTTTTTTTGGTGTCGGAGAATTAACTAGAAACGTGAAATCGTCTCTTTAACTGTAATATTTCAGCAGTGTTGTTGGAGACCGTAAACACGGCCATCAAACGGTGATCTTCTTTTCCTGCAACAGCCTGCCCGCCATCCCGTGAATCTAGCCCACTGGCATCAATCGCATTTGAGAACGGTTCCATTATATTATCTCCAGGCAGAATAACTGTCATTACGAGGGCACCAGCAGACAAGCTGTAGGCAATATTGACCTACCTTAAATCTATTATACATATGAACTTACTTCATTCATTGAATTGAAACTTAAACCTGACCGATTGAAATAAATCGGGAAAAAATGTATTTACCATATGAAATATGTACTTGGGAAAAATTGGTACACGCAATCACTAAGCTATTTCTCTGCGAAGAAGCTCAAGAACCCCCCCAACCACATGAGTGAAATTAAATTAGGCGGAAAAATCTCTATAGCTGTGCTTATGTGCTCGATGCAAATCAATTCAACGAGATGATGCATGTCATGGTTCTTCACTTGGATACATTAGGAAGATAAGTTTTTTCAAGACGCGAATCAATTTCTCACAAAGAAACTATTAAAAAGTATCACTAATATAATAACTAACTAAAAAATCTACCCGAGACTTCGTACGCTAGATTTGATCCCTCCGTCATCCTCTGTTTATGATGTGTGTTGTCTATTTATATTCTGATTAAAAAAGCATTATTGTGTAACTGCTTCAACGACAAATATATCACATTTATATATGACTGCAACATAAGAACAGTTACTATTACTATTTTTATAAAGGAATCTACGACCTTCAACAGTCATTACTAGGATATCTTAACTAATGCAGATAGTTTTTAGCCATTTACAGTAATAGATATATATATGTTATTACAGTTATTGATCTGCTTTCGCTTTGCGAGCTTCCTCTGATATATTTTAAAAAGCTTCATGGGTCATTTACTGTGTTGCATAAAAACAAACAATCGTTGCTAGTTTCTCATGTGAGGGTCCGATGACGACGACGACGACGACAAAGATCCTAAAGAGCCCGCCTTGTTAGGCGAGGGTCAAAGATTCACTCTCATTCTGAAATTCTTGTTTTTAAGATACGAAAATACCTGTAAAATGACGCTTATATGTCGTACCATTTTAAAATAAATGCACCTTTTCTAGAAAGACTCGGCTCTAGGCGAGTCTACGATCGCTAATCGTTAAGGCGTAGATACATTTTTTGTTTCGACTAACTGCCTTAGGTAAGCTTGGATAAAATGAATAAAATTATGTAGAGGCGTTGTCTTCTTTATCATGGCTGGCTAAATCATGAGGCACTTTATCAATAATAAGCTCGAGCAGCTAAGTAGAGGCTAATAGACTTTTCAGGCGCACAATATGGCCTTCGTAGGAATAAGTCAACTCTCACGGCCATTAACAGGATGCTAGACCCGTCCGGAATACTAGTCCGACAGGAATAGTATAGGTTCAATACGCTACATAAAAACCACTTCATAGTGCATTTAATCTGGCGCCACCTATGATGAGAGTGAGAGAGAGAGAGAGGGAGAGAAAGGCTTGTTCTAATGCATTAGAGGTCGTCCAGAGTCCATGACAGCATCCGTAGCACTGTGTGTGGATGTCGAACCAGAGTCAACGCGGCTGTACAAGCATAAGACCGTTAGACTCTGTTGCTGAACAGACAGGATTGCGGCGCAGAGGCTGACATTCCTCTACGAGATAAAAGGCTACAGCATAAATTTTATGGTAGACCAATGGAAATGTTACGAGCAGACTATACGTAAGTAGTGACGGTGATCATTTCGAGCGATTAAATAGTCAATGCCACAATATTAAATAACAACCACACTTATTTAACCTTTTTAAGAGACCCCTATGTAAGTTCCCCAATGCAGTGCACTGATGACCAGAATTTGTCCCTCAACAACGTTTCGATAAAATGCGTATGTTTGATGTATGTGGCGAGAATTACGGCGCACAACTCCAGTATTTTCTGAACGCCTTCTTTTTTCGCTCTGGCAAAGTCTCGAGAACTCGTGCCTCTGCTGTTTTCAAGAAGATATAAATACTATTCCCTATAGGCTAGATAATATTTAGCTAGCCACGAAGTTTTCTCCCAAAATAGATTTGTCTTATTTTAGCAGATGCGATCACGTGTTGTTAACAAGGTATCCCTATACAGCTCAGCAATTCAAAGTAATTATCACATAGTTACTGGTCTAACAGACATAATCATATGCGTGAAATCATATATATAAGTAATTTAACTAATGACTTTTAACTTTTACCTACTTGTACCTACTTGCATATTTTTAACTAAAGTATCTGATAATTTCCACTCCGTGTATCGTTTATCAAATCTGTACGTGTACGTGACAGATAAGAACGTTCTGATAAAACGAAACTTTTCAGCTATTCGATAATGTTAATTAAACTTGGTTAAAAGGTCAGTTCAAGCTGTTCACGTGATACGACTACGGCTTGCACCGTGTCATTTTTGCTTTCTGAAGTTTAGAAGCGACAAGAGCTTTTTAAGGCAGTGAGAGAACCTTTGCGGTCAAATAGTAAACATGATTGGACTCGGACCTGGTATTTTTGCCCGGTAGAAAGCCGAGAATTGCCCAAAACAATAACGCTTATCTTGGAGACAGACTTGCGATGAATTTTAATTTTCGAACGAACTACTGTCAATCCCAGCTGGCGTTACATCAACTGCCATTGCCACCTATTTTAATCGAAGCTGAAGTCGCAGTCTAGAAACTAATATGCGTAGAAAATGTTTACCGACTACATGAGCAACGCGTAATAAAAAAAACGTCCAAACTCTTTACATGTTGTAGGTTGTTATGTCGATGCGTCGACGACGATGAAGTACGGGGCGAGTGCTGTGCTGGCAGCTGCCCACCACCTCCAACCTGCGTCGAAGGTGTTGACTGCCTATGGTGGAGCTGTCCGTTACCAGCTCCCCCCTTTTGTGTCACGGCGGCAGTCTCGTCAAGCAGCGCATCCACCGAATGAACCCTTTCCCTATGCGCCATTCGAGCAGAGTATGGTTGGCTTCCCCCAGGGCTGGTTCCGCCAGACCCTGCCGAGGTGCCAACGCCTGCCGTTTGGTTTATCGTCGTTAGAAGTCCCCACTGACAATGCCTCACATTCAATCACCAATCACAGTAGGACTATTGACCTATATGGGCTACCTTCTATTTTACTAGATGGTCAAGAAGGCAGACAGACAGCAACGGCTGCATCGTCCACCACAATTCGGCCTACCATGAAAATGCGGCACGTACAATGAAGACTAATCACTCGGGAAACTACCAAGTAGGCCAGTTGAGTAGAAATATATCATACAGCCTTGAGCCGCTTTGAGACCGAGGGATAGACGATCGAGATCTTGCGTAACTTCTCAGCCGGTTTTCCTTGGCTGTTTAGCCCAAACGCATGATCGCTATGGGCCTAGCATAAAGACGTTGTTCAAATAAGCGCTGCTAATGAAGAGTTTAGTCTTCGCAGTCTCTACCGCTGTGCTGTTGGTATATATTCGCTTTTTCCTTGCACCGGTACGGCCACCGACACCGTAGGCACTGCAGGCACGCAGCAGGTGCAGCAGACAATCTTGCAGTAATAGTCGTTGCGATCGTTTCTCGTGAGACTACAGCCTTCGGTGATAATGATCATTATTATCTTCGTGGCATTTTGCCATGCGGAGTTAGCGACTGTTGGCGCTACCAGGAGCATGGCACTGGTACGCGGTAACTCGTGCTGCAGTTTTTTTTTTTGTTTAATTCACGATACTGTGGCACCGGTAACGGTAATAGCAATAGCGCTTCCCACGACTGCCTCAGTAGATACCAATACTAAATCATCAATGTTATCTTCGTTGCTGGCGTTTTCGTTGAAAGGCCGCCAATCGTATGGATCGTGAATCGCTGCCCAAGAAGCCATTTGTAGTGCACTAGCGCCTTGTAGGCCTGCAACGACACAAAGAAAAAGAAATAAAACCGAAATTTGAAGGTTACGAGGCCAATATACATATAGGCACGTAAATAGTAATAATCTTTAATGTAATAGGCGGTCATACAGGGGATGATTTTACTTCGAAATTTGTCGTGGCCTTCTAATACAATCGTATGATGATGTATCGTGAGTATCTAGAATCATCCGCGGTATACGAAGATAGACGACCAACAAGCAGAACACACAACATCTCATTCGCAAAGATGTCGCGTGAGTTAAAACAGATAGCCCGCTTCTCCGTAAGTCGCAGCAAGTCGACATGAAACAACGACAAGAGTCAGCTTCAAATTCGGCAAATGTTTATACCTAGCTAAACTACTGGCTAGAAGCATTTCTATCTTTGGCTTGCCAAAACTGTATGCATTGTACGACTATATCTACAAAACCTGCTATATGTCGTCTATTTTCTCCGAATGTCTTAACGTCACTAGCGTTTCTGCTTTAAACATTAGCTAGAAAAAAAAAATACTGTAACAGTGCTGAATACGAACTTTTCAAAATTACCATTTTCGAGAAATGACCTGAAAAGATAAGTTCTTTGTTATGCGTAATGTCTTTACAATCGGGCGTATCGTCTGCTTGTTGATGCGGTGACCGCTGTCTGCCGCTAATTGTCCATATAAACATGCATACTTCTTCATCCGAATGAAGCACATGCGCGCACAAACTTCATTCTTTACGTACGTACATATCAGCCGATGATCAAAGACTGCGACTCCACACAGCCAACAGCTTGCAATTTTCAAGTTATTGGCATCTAGCAATATACTTGGAACGATAACACAGCCTCGGCTAGAAGTAGTTACATACGCCCACTGTATTCATTGAACGCTAAAAAGGCGGCTTTTTTGTCGCACTTTGTTTGCCACACAGATTCCAGCTATCTAGAGCAACTCGAAATGTCTTGTAAGACTATAATTGAATCGTATTTATTAAATTTGAAATTGAATTTTCACAAAAATTAAAAGCTGGCCAATACAGACCGAAGCGGAGTTAAGCGACATGTTTCAGCAACCAAATATAAGAGCAATATTATATACCGAAGTGTAAGTTACCATAACTTGAGATTTAGCTTGCTAATTTAGATCATCTACGCAGCTTATTGCCAATACGAATAAATAGCTTGTCCGGGGCTATTTAGCAAACATGAAATTTTGAATAAGTTCCAAACTACGCGTTTTCGACAGACAAAATATAATAGAAACATTACTTACATTGAGTACTTAGCTGATCATGAGCTGATTTGGTATCACTAAAGGATCGTGAATCAAATCGGTTGGTGTTAAAAAATTATACTCCGTTATTGAATTCATCCTTATTGACAATAAGAAAATTTTAATCTTTTATTTTAGCGCTCTTTAATTAGATAGCTAAAAACCAGGTCACGTGCCCTCTTGCTACTGATGTGGTCTTTTAAGAATGTTTAGAAACGTTAAAAAAGGGTTGAAAATCACACAGAAGGTCCTTAAACCCAGGCCCATTACCTTAAACCGAATAACGAGTCTCTGTGATCACGAAAGTAAATAGAGTATTGTTTCCGTACGCTCCCTATCAGCTAAATGTACAATTTTTAAAGCACGTGCAACTGTAACGAAAACTTTAAAGATGACCAATAAAAGCAAAACATGGCTTCTTAATCTAGAACGCCTCAACTCACTTGCGGTAGAGCGATAGATGTAATTGAAACGCTACCTTTAACGCGGTAAAATGGAGTACATCTAGCATACACTACCACAAAGTGTTGCCCCTTACATGGTGTAAATATTATTCAAATGTTTTGATTCGTCAAATGACATTTTTTGGGTACTTGTATATACGGTAATAATCAAATACATTTCGAGTAACTTTAGATCAATGCAGCACGAGATATACGTGGGTGATACTTGACGATTACTTGCATGATGGTTTTTAACTGGAAAAGATTAGCTATATTTTTTTTTACTTTTTTGAACGTTTTAACGTTTAAAAAGAAATTACTTAGAGGTCCGCCATAGAAGAGTTAACTTTTTCGTTATTTTGAAAAATAAGGTCATGAATTATATTCTAAAGTAATACGTGTATTAATAAAAAAAATTATGGTAAAATGTTCTAATATATATACATCTTTAATTATTTTATTTAATAGTACTAATTTTTTACTTATCCGGTGGTAATTTTCCAGGATTATTACCTTATACAGTAACAATAAGATTATCATTCGATTAACAATTATAATTTTTGGGTGATTTAATTTTTCTAAGCAGATATATAGTTATTTAGTCCCGGTTGGAACCGTTTACGGACAAGATTTGCTGCCGCGTCGTGGCGAAGGTAAAAATCTTTCGTTCGAATTATTAAGCCCAAAAATAATACAAAAATATTTCAATTATGTAGGTAAAATTGACTGTACTGAAAAGGTCTCTGTAATGAATTCGATTGACAACGACGGATTTTACGATGCTTTAGTTACGTGTTTGAGAGAGAGAGAGAGAGAGAGAGAGAGAGAGAGAGAGAGGGTCGCGAGCCCTTTAACAAGTTTCTCATATCAAAGCTGGTCCTTTGACTAGCTATACGCACAGACGTGTGCTTAAAATCTATTATACTACGCAAAAATAATACGAAAGCTTCCGACCATTTAATTCTGAGATCTCTTTTAGTGAGAGAATATCCATAGTCGAATGTAAGAGGCTTTTTTTTATTATGTTATAAATTATGAAATAAGATTTGGAAACGGAGCGAGATAAAGAGACGAAGGGCGTGGTCGAATAGTCACGTCTAGTGAGAGTGAGGCATAGACACTCGCCCAATACGTGAAATAGATGACACGCTTGTAATACAGACAGGGATCTGTTAAGGCCGAATTTAAATTCACCGCTGTACATATGCTACAGGTAGTGCTCACTGCGTATAGGATCGCGATAATAATTGCTCTTTTCTCAAGACGTATAAATTTTGGATAACGACGGGTGAGTCCGGAAAAACTCTACGAAGCATGTCTAGAATCTACTGACGCTGAAGTCCGAAAGCTTTAAGTTTAATGACTGAAATTATATTAGTCACTTAGCTCAACACAACACAAACGTATCTATTCCAGCATTCGAACCCGGTACTTAAATCTTCTTAAATTTAGTATTGTATGCAGATACGTTACTACTCGGCCATCGTAAAGATTTATACATTGACTGTCGAGATTCAATCCGTTTTTTAAGTTTATGGCAGGCAGACGACGCCTAAGGAGAGTGCGAATATCTTAGGGAATCGACCGTAATAAGTCAGTCGATACCATAGAACATAATAAGAATGGTTAACGAATAGTGGCAGTGGTGTTCACTGTAACAGCATTGTATGGGACCTTTAAACAGGTAGATTGTTTTAAGCGATGTCTGATACTTTATCGTTAAAGCTTAAAAAGCGCGAGAACGAGTGTTTTGTAGAGCGAATGATGCAGGAAAAGAACGCTCGATAGCGAGGCCGAAGTACAGGAGCGAGGTAGACGAAAGCATCGCGCTCTTGCAGAGTTGGGGTCCAGTGAAAGAGTAGGGGATAGAGTCCGCTTGCGATTCAGCTCGTCTAACGTGGAAGGAAACCTCACAAGAGGATGAATCGAAACGTGGCTAACTAGAATTACATTAACCGAAGCAAGGTCTCGAAGCAATATCCGAACCAAGGCTCAAAATTACCAAGTGGTAAACCACGGTTTAGTGGGTAAGAGTTCTACAGGGTCAGGTAAATATCTTGACCGTGAAGTTTGGTCTACATAATGCATTCGTTCTTAACTCCCTTATAAAAAGAAAAAAAGAATTATTCATAAAACTATGGAAACTATAAGAGCACGCAAGTGTAGCACGAAAACACAATGCCAGTAAGATTGTATAAAGACTTCAGTAACTATAGCAATGATGTTCAAGCTAGGAAGCACATTTCACCTGCTGTCACTTCGATAACACACGCTTATTTTGACAATATTTTAACATAACAATTTTTCTTATTTAAAGCCTCAAACGTGGTGATCGTGAGTTTCCTATTTCAGTAAAAATTGTGGTTTATTATCAAGTCCTAGGGCTGAATTTAGCCATCGTTGCCCGTGTAGTCAGTTCTGATATATCGGCGCATCTAACTGCTCTCGAAGTGCTGTATATATACACCTTATATATATAAGGTGTATATATATAAAACTTATATATATAAGTTTTATATATATACGTTTTGAAGTTGGAAATTGTGTGCGCTTGGTTTTGCCTGACACACATGTCTGCACGACATAACAGCGTCATCACACTATCGTTTAATTTAGTAGCTTGCCTAACTAGTTTTGAAACTTCTTTCCCGCTCAAGGTTTCACTGCGCCATAAACGGCTGCTTTTTCAGCTGATCTGGATCACGCGCTCTTCACTCGTTGTTCCATATCAGACGTGAGTCAGTACCCACGGGGGCGACGGCGTCTCAAGATAACTACTTGTAGCAATGCTATACTAGTAACTAGGATTCTTACAAAAGCCAGTGAAGAAAAAGGAAATGATGGCACAATCGGCGAATTAATGCCAATGGAATTATGTAACGTTCAAGAGAATCCGAGCGAAGAAACTAGCGAAAATGGTGATCGAACAGCAAGCTTCAATTCTAGTGACGAATGATCACATGTCCTGTGAGGACATAGCGAAAAAATTAAATAATTAATGAGTTCGAATTTCGTGAAAAGACCGTTAAAAGTGCAAAGTGACCACCTTAACTACTTCACCTGGTAAAAGAGATAAAACAACATCGTCAAGTAAACGTTTTTAGGTAAACTTTTCGCCCCTACAAGGTAAGATCTTTACAATAAAGCCTTATACAAGGCTAGAAGCCAGATTCAGTGTGATTAATGTATGGACGTGCACATTTGAGCATACAAAGAAGGTTATGGATCTACGCGAAATTCTCGATATCCCGGTGACCGCGTCCATGTGATAACGCAGTAAATAGGGCTAGCTGCTCAACTTAGGAATACATGGTAATCTGTATAAGCAAACATACTTCGTATCGTCCTAAAAGCCAGCCTTCTGAAGCAATATTTGACAGCTTAAAAGCAGACGAAAAATAAGAAAACCATCCCAATCAAACATGACGCTGACTTGACTTTTGAAGTAATCTGCGATTAACATTGTTATATTTTTATATGGTTGAAGTAGAGGGTGCAGCTTGTAGCATATTTAAATTCTCAGCTGAGTTACGGCGGTTAGGCACAATATCAAATAGTCGTACAGAGGGCGTTATCGGGTGCGCACGCTGCAATCTACGACAACTTATTACAGTCGTCTCCAGAGATAGAGAATGGATGTGCGGCTTGCTAGGAATACGTTTTACAAGCGCCGATTTACGATGTACCTCCGGGCTATGAATCTTGTGTTAGAGAAGAATCCAGAGTGGTTCTCCCATGCGTGCTCGACCTCGACTCTGGACCTCCAGAATCCAGATGATAAGCTTAAAGGACACTTCGCAACCGTTAACTGAGCTACTGTCATTTCCTGTGATATTCAAGCCGACGCTCGGATGGAGAAACCATCGATTGGGCAGATTAACGTCGTTGGAGCTAAATTATGTTAGTTCGCTCGAAATGGTTCTTGAAGTACGCTGATGCCCCGGACAAGCGGAATACTGAAGAGCGCCCCTTCTTGCCAGTATTATCAACTCATCCATTGACATTGGCTTTTTTCCTACTGGAAAGGACTGGACTGAAATATGCCAAAGGTGTTCTTCCATTTAAGAATAAAAGGGAACGTACTTGAGCTGTTAGCTGCCGCCCAATATTCCTAATTGATTATTTTTTCGGTCGTTTTAGGTCTCAATTGATTGTACTGGCATGCATTTTTCGCTACCAACGTTGAAATAACAGGCCGCTTAACGGCTAGAGCGCTGAAGTGTTCTGCTATTGTTGCAGCTTCGACGGGATTCTGCAGGGTTGACGTAAAGGCCTTCTTATTATTTATAAGATATTGTTACTATCTGTGCTGTGTTATGGAATTTCTTTATGAGAAAATACCGTTGGGCTCAAATCGTACAGACGCTCCGAGGGCAATGTTTGGCAAGATCCGCAAAGTCTCTGTGGATGATCCCTTTGCCACAGACAGACTGTTCTCTTTGACAGAATGTACAGTCTACGTCTCGTCCTATCCATGTCAACCTAAACATGTCATTTCGTCAGAGGCTTTTCGTTACCTATTGCCGCTATCAGCCGCTTTAACTGTTGCGCTAGCAAGGCTCCAGTGACATATTCTCGCTTGCCACTTACCGTCAATGTAGAATCCTCTCATTCGTGAGGTTCTATCACAACTCAAACCTGTAACTAAGATTCAAACTATATTATTTAAGAACAAAGATGTAAATACTTTGTCTGAACTAATGTGTTACTAATAACTATGGCGATATTATTTTGAAACGATAATTATAGTATTTTGCGCATTGTAACACTTTTTTTTAGTGTTACTTTTTTTTTTTCTAAGAATTTAAACGTTACCAGAACTGCAGTTCTTTAAATAAGCCGTGCGTTTCTACCTTGCTGTATAATTATCCTGATTCTTACAACCAATTTTTGAGGAAAGCTTTCAGAGATAAGTTCTAGGCATTTGCGTCCGTAAGCAAACAGCAAAACGCTATAGCCAAATGTACGCTGCTAACCTCGAACAGTTCTATATTGTGTCCCTCTTTGAGATGTCACCTGGTTACATTTTTACGTAACACTCCATGGGCACATACTGCCGACGACAAGTTATTTCTCACATTCACCGAACAAATTTTTCAGAATGAAATGAGTGGTGCGGCAGAGGTCAGGGTAATTACATGAACACTGACAGTTTTTCTAAACACCACCTTCGACCGAAGGATTTTGAATGGCACAGTGACTTCATACGCGAATTTTCCTCTTCAGTTTCCTTGGTGACACTGGAAAGCACCCAAAGAAGGTATTAAACAGTGGCCCATATAAAGTGTTAATAATGGAGCCCTAAATAAAATCTGCGAACAGCGTGCGGATACGCGAAAGCACGAGAGCTTTCCTTAGCCAAGTTGATGCTCTGATAAAAAAAATGCAATTAGTAATTAACGTAGTAAATAAGAAACAGTGTACCCTGTTCATGCAAACGAAGTACGTTGCGCTTAGGTAAAAAGTTCCATAGACATAACCGCAAAATAGTTTCAATTGTAATTCTCGATGAATTTAGGATATGTTCAGGGAATGATTGCAAAGTAATCCATATGAGCTTACACCATTGATACAATTAAATATATCAAATATATCCCAAATTTCTATACTTTGAAGTCAAATCAAAACCCTAAAGCCCTAATGTTAACCCTAAAGCTAGTCTTTACATCTGTAAAAGTTCTTCGTTTGTTTATGGTTTACTGGGCACTTTAACAGGTGACAATTCTGCACTGATCAACGAAATGTCGGCTAGCTTTTATCGAATAATAAGAACAAATTACGGAAGTGTGCAGAAGTCGGACCACTCTTATTGCCATTCAACTACGTGTAGCGTTATCGTAGACCGTGGTATAGGAAATTATAATGACCAAATGACAGAGCGTTACAGCAAAACAATGCACGGACGGAGAATGCTGACGGTGTACCAAAAAGATCAGGCGGGCGAACGACAACAAAGCCACAGAGAATTAATGGTGACCGAAACGAAAGCTCTTTCGCACCTAGCTACGAGTCAACGGAGGGAGTACGAAGTCAACTACCCAGCCATACAGACATACTGAAAGACAGGAATACACACAGTGGCTTAATAATACAAACGAAGGAGAGATACAGTAACCGTTTCTGCACAAAAGGCAAACGCAGTGCGCGCGACCAACGTTACCAGATGCCATGACACATGACTGATTGTGAATGTGTGAAAGAGTGAATGAATGGACTGACCCAACGGCAACAGGGATAGAGTCAGAAACCATCGGAGAACAGTCACAACGACGCTGGCGACAACGCGATTAACAACACCAGCGGTGGCGGCGGCAGAAGAGCCAACAACAGCGGGCGTAGTTGCCCTATGAATCGGCTTTCTAGGTTCTTGCTGTGGTCCGAGCGCGCTGCGCGCTGGTGTCACCGTTTGTTCTCTAACTATTGCAGAAGTCTCGTCATCAACATTTGTACCATCACCTACCGAAATACCGCTCCTACAATTCCTCGTTGATATAGGCCACTAATACGACTCATGTTTACACCACAGCCGCTGTTACTGAAACCACCTTCACTAGTGCCGCTGCCTCTGACCACCACAAAACAGATAGACAGCAGGAAACAATATAGCAGAAGGTAAAAAAGTGACTACTAAGCAAAAAAGCTGTGACTGCTTCTGCATCAAGCGGTATTGCTACAGCTGAAAGGAGCAAGACTCCACCAGCAAAGCTAGGAGGAGCTGCAAGTTCCATATATACATATATATCTATACACACACATGAATAGCCGAGCAACGAGCCGGCCGTTAATGGATCCATTACCTCGTTGCTTGTCTTTCCTCCTGATTCAGATGTTTCTGCATAGCTCCAGGACTTTACGGTTGCCGTTCCGCACAGTTTTCTACTTTCCAGAGTCAACTCCATTCGAATCTGAACATCGGTGAGTGTTTCGGGCTGGCTGGGGCTTTGGCCAAACCCGACCCACCGGAGGAAAAGACTATGTTGTAGTTAATATAGAGCGGGAAGAAGATAAAAGCAAAATGAAGAAATCGACGGCAGCAGAAAGTGACTGGGTGGCGAGGAGTCAGTCAGGAGCAACGTTAATCAACGTTGTTGTGACGAGTGACAAGCCAGCTCCGGATCGCAAGTACGCAGTCTGGATCGGACGAACAACGCGTAGGCCAGCGAGTACAACCGCAATAGACACCGATCGTTAAGTACGAAAACGTAAAACAACCAAAGCACCGACAATGAAAATGGAATCGTCATTGTCTTTTCGCAAGCCGCATTACACAACGGATAGCGGCAAAGAAAAGCGCAACAATGCCAGCAGCAGCCGGATCAGAGCACCAACATACTGAACTGACGCACACGCAAGATATGCTATACTTTACATAGGTTCGTGCATAAGTTATGTACACTGTTCGTTATTTACTTCTCTATTGTGAATTTACATTTGCCGATGGTTAAGTACTATACAACGTAGAATTTTTTTTTTTTTTATCCAAAGGGCTGCTATCGTCACTTTATCGAGATCACCTATTTTTCTCCAACGATGGGCTCCACTGATAAAAAATGTCGGGAGGCAAAAAACACCATTGCTAAAACTGACCTTTCGAGTTCGGCAATAACAACCCTGAGTGGCCCTGGTAATTTGTTCCATATTAGCTATGAGCTTACTTCGTTCAACCTTATACAATTATTCCACTCTACCTCACGTGGAACAACCCGCCAATCGTTTTAAAAATAAGAAAGCTCATCAATAAATGGGAATGTTACATCGCAGCAAATACTATATATCATAGGCAATGATGCCGCTGATCGGACACTGAGAATGCGCCGGCGACTGGGCTGGAATTTGTTGCTTCAGCCACGTCCCAACTATATAGTAGCTAGTTGATATTGCTTATTTTATTAAAACTCGGTAATCGCTACCAGCCATATTGCGTTCACGCAGCACCCGTGTGCACCCCGTGCAGCTGCTGGCTTCGTAAATCAGTATGCTAACAGTCGCGCGTTTTGCGACGCCTCCCGACTGTCATAAGTTCCTTCAACGGTCCCCGCTCCTCCGCATTGCCATCTAACATCGAGTACGTTTCTGACATTTTTTTTCCTTAACTTGTTAGGGTCTGGATCGAGCAACTGTACGGTATGTGGCCATTTGCTTTTCCTATTATCTAATCTCTTCTCTCTGCAAAGCCCTTTCCGCCGAAACCGTTTCGCAGCTGGGCATCCGTCGTTCAGCATTAACTATCACTACGATCTGACGCCGTTACCTATTTGTGGTTCTGGGTAGAAGGGAGGTCTTAACCGCGAAAAACTAATGTCGACAGAAGAAGGCATGACTGACGAGAGAAAACAGATCTGTGCCGTACGGGGAACAGACAGCCATATACTATATAAGGTCGCCAGATACGGGCCATAAAGGCTTCACGAAGAGAATGCGCCACGTACGTGCTACGATGATGAATGAAAGTGCAAAGGCATCGGTACCGTTGCACGACTGCAATGACGACGACTACTTGGGCTTACGTCCCAATGCAATGCGCGCCTCTTCTCCCGAACGTCCGTCGATAACCAGCAATCACTGTCGCTGCCCTAATTGTTCGGACTAGAAGCAGCTGTTCCTGCTGCTAGAAATAAGTATTGAAATTGTCCGATCACATACATCAATCACGTTCAAACGCGTCCGTTAGGTTCCGTTCTTCCGCTGCATCTCCACTGCCTTTGCCTTGGCCGATTGCTTGCCAGCAGACAAACTGCGCGACAAGGTAGTTAGCCCCTAATGCATTGCAGAAACACTGCAGAAGATACTAACATGTTCTCCTCTGAATACATAATGACCTCATCTGAAAATATCTGAGCAATTACACGTGTTATCAATTATCTAGCAATCAACTATTAAATTTTACTCGTCTTAGGAGAAATTAGAGAATTGCCTTAAAAAAAACTCCATCATGCCAAATGCATCCTTTTGCCATTTGCCATTAATTTAATTGGCGTTTTAATGTCTTTGATATAGTAGTATATAGCCGAAATTGCTGAAGATTCTACAACGGCGTTAGATAACCACATTGTTATACTTTGTGCAAAGGGGTTAAATATCCAGAAACACCTTTTCTAGAGCGCCGAGCGACTAAACTGTGCCCATAGTTTTTGAACTCGTTCAAACTAGGTAGACAGCGACATTGAAAATTAATCTACCAACACGTTGACGGCGACAGAATGAGAATTTAGCCTCGTCCTCTGTTGAGTCTACGATATTCTTCCGCAAGGAGGCGCTTCAGCCCCGTTATAGCTACATAATAAACTAGGTTTGATTCGCTCTCTCGCAGGGACCAGTCTGTTTAGCTCTGGGACCCCACAGAGAGAGTGGAACATCTGTTTAACGACGAGTGCCGTGTTTTCCTAGTCGTATCTCGAGAACACATCGTATACAATATTTTAATATATGAGAAATAAATAACACTCGAAAATGTTACTGCGCTCCTATCTAATAAGCTGAATATATATACCAGTATCTGCTCTAAATATGTAAGAATCACACCAAAAAATGATGCTGATCATATGCAAAGAAGCACTGCCGCGTCTATAATTAAACATTCGCAAAGGATGATCGACGACAATGTTTCAGATTCATCTATTTCTGTCCATAAAAAAATTATTTCAGCTGCTCTTGTAAAGATAACGTACGCTCGAGCTGCCGCACGACCCAATAGCACTTGTGACGTTACTTACCCAAAGTAACGTGACAAGATATGAATTGAAAATCAGAATTTAGTTGTTTACCTATTGCTAATGTCGTTTTTGAATCCCAGGACTCCAATAAACAAATTAGTTCCTTCTACAGAGATCAGATGACTTCACTGCCTAGGTTAGGTTGTTGTACACATACTTATCAATGTTGCTTTCGTCAGTACTTGGACCTTGTCAAAGTAGCGACCGTGACGATGGTCATAATAATAATATCGAATTGTAGGCAATTGTAGTTTTATCAAGGCACATTGTAAATGGGAGCTGGGGTTTACATCATATACACCGTTACGTCACAGTATACGTATACTTAAAACGTCTAATGCGCGTCCGCATCTTATAGTATTGTACAACTGTATTAATTGACTCATTGAATTCTTACGGAAAGAAATTAATCGATGAAGCGGTATTCACACGGAAAGGACGTATCAATAAAATTAACCCAAGCCAAATCAACAATAAAATGGTCTCATCCTTATTGTCTTTGATATATAATTATATATAATATCAATTTACACATTCTTAAACAGGAAGCGGTCATCTTAGACAGAAATCTATTAAAAGAGTAATCAGTGTAGATATCTGATATAGCGTCGTACGCCCTATTTCGCGATCTTGCTCGTTGACAAGTACACGTAGCGAATACCTATTATACGATACAGTCAATGATTGGTTTGCGTTAGCATGAGCAAGCACGTTGACTGCTCCTATTGGGGTTTGGGGTCGTTGGGCCACGTAGGCGAGATCTGCGTCATAGCGAGAAACATCTGCTCACACTGTGGCTGACCCAAGAAGCAGTGCCTCGGACAGTCTACCATCGAATGAACCAATCAAGGGCCGGAAGTTTGAGCCCTGATGGCAACAAAATGATTGCTAAAACGTAAACAGGGATAGCAACACGAATGGTTGCGCTTACCCCCAGCGAAACGAAAAACAACTGTCGTCGCAATTGATATCATACGCTTGTACAGCATAGCGTTATGCGCCTCTATGCTGCTGGTCCCATGTATTATTCTGCCCAAGTGAATCCTACTAACACTGATTGTGAATGCAGTGGGTATGGGTGGCTTCTACCAGGACGTTTCATTCCATGACTCACTAGACTAATTCTTCTGCGAACACTATGCCGCCCCCACTTTACGTTCAATGATATAGAACGGCTACAAAAGGGTCCAATGAGCTTTATCAACCATCATATTACTAATATTACCATAATATTAGGTTGTCCCAGTTCGCAACGGATTGTTTTAAATTTTACCAATGTAAATAAAATCATTTGAGAGGAAAGCGCCGTTGTTTATTATATTTGTACCGTCGCGTTTTGGCTTTTTTGACGCCGTTTTTATTTTAATTACTTTAGTTTTACTTCATTACAATTACTTTATTTCAATTAGTTTAGCTCTATAGGCCTCCCGATATGGAGATCCCGAAAGTGTGTTTAAAGTCGATTTTTTAATTTAAAAAAGGGCTGAGCTCTAATGAGGACATACATGGTTTATATGAACCCAACGCTTTAAGCGGACTACACGGTCAGTCAAAAGTACACTTGTTCTCGAAGTAGAGCTTTCAGCCTCGAAGACTAGGCACGTTTATGTCGGCTTTTGACTATGTTGATGCTCATCAGAATTCACAGACCAGAACTCACAGACCAGAACTCACATGTAAGCATTCGCCAAATCGTAGAGAACATCGGAGCAATCAAGTGGACGCTCTAAAGACATCCAGCAGGCGATAATTACGTCAGTCGAGCAGGCATCAACCAATTACGAACTGACGAAGAGGATCGATCATTTTCTAAGATGAAATAAGGGTAACTCTTACTGCTATAAATAAAATGAATTTGATGAACGAGGAGTATGAAAAATGATGAAGACTTCTGAATCTGACCCGATACATTGTGATGAAATCTCGTTCCGTCTTCGACAGATGCCTCTCGCATGGATCGATTAGGGAATTAGTTTATCATGAATATGCTAAACCAAGTACTTTGTAATCTATAAGAGTGTATTGTACGAAAGGTATCTTTAATAGGTGGCTAAATTGAGAGCTTGATTGACAGCTGAGAATCAGTCAGCTAAAGCAACGCCTAATAGCAGTATCGAACGTGCAAGCTTCAAGCACTTTAGATACTAGGGTTCACAATGGTCCTGGCTGGACATTAGGATTATTCCGAAGTACTCGTAGCGAACCCACCGGGCCCCGCGTCACTTAAGACATTCAGAATACTAGAATATTGGGCCTTTAATAATAGGTTTATTAGAAACAATGTTCTTCTTGTGCTATCTACTAAGTCGTATGCCAATATAAGGTAACTTTTTGCGATTTTGTTCTTTTTTGCCACTATAGTTAAAACATTGTTATATAATTCGGCAGAAGATCGAGCTATTGGTTATCTTTAGTTTTTCAAATGTTGTTAATATTCACATATTGGTGTTGTTTGGCGCCATTTTCTCTAACAGGTTTTACAAATGTAAGGCTTCTATGGCAACTAGCGTGCTATATTCAAATACTGCAGTTGTTCTATTAAATTGCTTGATTGAAAAGAGAAGTATTACAAAAAATCAGAGCACTTCAGTGCTACAGTAGTTGGCCTGCTAAGACCGATTGGGGTGAGTCTGTACAGCCTTTTTATCCAACCCCCCTCCGGCCCAGAAGCCTCCCTTCAGGATTTACAGGGTAAATGCTAATTTTTACCTGTGGCGGGGTGACTATCAAGCCACCGATTAAGATATAATAATGTTTTAGACTTCTATTTTTGTTTTATTTCTTCTCCCGAGATTAGACCACGCCTCCTTTTCCAGTTTTATCTGTCTGTTCCAGGCAGTGATCGTTCACAACCCGTTGCGCTTCCCAGCTTCGTTACGACCGCACTCTTTCTTGGTTGCCCAACAGGGATTAGGCTTGAGCCAAGCGCTTGGTGGTAGCTGATCCAACTGCATCGCTATATTTAAAGATGTCCTATACACCTATATTAATATAGGACATTACTCTTGTTAGCCTTCTCCCGCCTTGCCGATCTCACTCTCAGTAGGCTAGTTGCTTAACCATCCCAATTTTTCCCTTTCTTAAGGGGCTAAAAAGCGACAACTTTCGAACGTACAAACACATGTGGATACCGCTTCCGCTCCCCTACAACAGTCAAATGGCCGGCCGCAAGATGACATTCCTAGTCCTAGACGCCATTGTCTCGTTCTAAAAGGCGGTCTTCTCAAGCTTGCACTTTACTGACTCCATAAACCTATGAGCCTAAAACGTTTGCTAGACGCTGGCATCCAGCCAGCCTTGTCGTTCTCAGGATCCAAATGTACTCAAGAAAAGCTCGATAAGCCAGAGGCTCCGAGAAAGAGAACGTCATTCAGATGCATCAAAATAGCAGTCGCTAAACGTGTGGACCTTGACTCTGTCTATCTATTAAGGTAAGCGCTACCTATGCCGTTACACGATTAGAGGAAGCCCGGCACAACAGTAGCATACAAAATTTCGTCGTGACTTAACATTGTAGTTACACACATCTTAAATGCAGATCTTCATAATATATAGAGCTCAAGTAAGCTACCGCAGACTACTGTTTTTTGGATCATACGAAAACAAAAGTACTTAGGTTAAAGAATAAATCTGTTTATCTCACATTACGGCGATATCATATATACCTCGAACAATATACATATGAGCATTCTGATGGTCTAAAAAACAATACTTGACTAAAAATGAATTTTACAAACGAACATAGTTGACCTGCTTTAATTGTGAGAACCGCTGACCATTGTAGTTCACCATTTGTTCGCTAGATGTCGTTTCACGGCGCGGATCCCTTAGTAGTTCATATTGGCACACAATAGTACACAGCTGAATGCCGCATGATGAGGATTAAAATTGGCTTTGAATCGACCTTCAGCTCGATCGCAGTACAACTATAGCGCACTATTCCACCAGTATTTTTATTATGCAGAATGGCGGTACTAAGCACATGCATTTGTCCTAAGGATTCGCTCACCACTGTAACGATGGCTCTTATCAGTCGAAAAAATAAGTTTCGCCTTTTCCACCACTAGCACTAACTACTTATCAATGCCAAAAAATAGCATATAGCTGACGGCGATAAGACAAAACGGTGCTCAGTGATCGGTTTTAAAATCACCGAGTAGGAACGGGCAAAGGCGCTATGCCCCAAGCGGACTTTTTTGTTGATTAAAATCCTGCGAATGCGCGTGGAATAGGTTCGCCTAAGAATAGATCGCCTAGAATGAGATCATGGGATACATGTACTCAGTTTTCGCATTCTTAGTATTTGGGTTCTGTAACCCGTTACACATGAAATGAATGTTGTCGCCGACAGAGTTCTTAAACCTCTAAGCTCTGCGTCCATTTTTAGCGTCTTTTATAGCGTCCATGTGTTCTTACGCTTCAAATACCGATATTTGATCACTTTTTCGCTTGTCTGCAATACTGCAATCTTCGTTCTTGAAACATTCACGTTACCTTGTTACCTAACGTACCTCACCATTCGTTGATAACTTTCCGTAATTGTGGCCTTTGAAGAACAAAAGCTTAGCCACTGAGCATTGTTTCTCGAGACAGGAAAATGTCTTTTTTATTTTATAAAGTGTTTACCACTCGAGTTTCGCCTGCTAATGGCACGTAGTTTAAAAATTTTTCAATTTTAAAAACCGTCGGGGATATATATACATATATATATAGAGAGAGAGAGAGAAAGAGAAAACAGATGTATGCAAATATACACACCCCGCTGTAGCTTTCAGGCATGTGACCCATCGTCGTCATGACTTTGAGTAATCTGTACTTCCATCGTTTGCCTGATCCGCTTCTATGCAACTAATATATTAACCCCAAAAGCTTCGCGCATTTTGACTGAAATGCTATTATCTGACCTTGTGTTAGGGAGACTTTGGTACCATTTTACGCTGCTGCATTTGCCTTGCCTTGGGCAACCTGTCGGACCCGACCTGAATTGCCCAATATTTTTTGTCGCAAGGCACTTTGCACGCAAGCCGATGTTTTCGTGTTACGTGCTACTGCGTGCGTTTTGTTTGCTTACCGCATGTCTAATATATCTATGAGAAGAAGAACAGTAATACCCGAGATGAAGATATCAGTCTTAAATTAAAAAAGCAATCTTAATCATCATTGCCACTTTTTGTTTTGGACTTCGCCGCCGCTATCATTTGTGACACTGGCAACCTGTACGGTTAGCTCGGGGTAGCACAAGTACCTTGCCATTTCTTAAACTATTTTAAGAGAGAGAGGTTTGTGATGACTATGGGGAGCTCAGTTATGGGAACGGAGACCTCCCTGGCTTTGCCGCCTTTCATCATCGCCGGCTGCTCTCGTAATACGCTTTTAGGTTCTATTCTATCATAGATTTTTTAAAATTTTCCCTTGCTTATAAAATATAGAAGATTCAACCCTCCGAATACAGTCACTCATGTGCGAAGAACACACTTTGAATAAGGTAGATTCACGGTACTTGGGAGACAAATTCACTTCATTCGTCATGTACGATTCCGATATTAATCACATAACAGTCTACCTATCACCGTGAACTAACGATCCGACAAAATATATAACAAGATAAAGTGATCATATATCTAAGCACAGAGCAAGCAGTGTTTAGACAACGATTTGATAACAAACACCATGTGAAAACTATAATTTCTAAATGCTACTCGTTGGTATCTAGACTGTTCACAATGTCACCGCTTTTTATGTATATTAGTGCCCTAAAGATATTTTCTTAAGAGCTTTAATAATAAACTAACGGTATCCGTGCTCAAACTGTTTTTGTAAATGCATGGTGCTGCATTAATGATGAAAGATCGTTTCGACAATTTGCATAGATAGCCATAACTATCAATGCCATTATGTGATCTCACCCAGCAGAGTGAGATCACATGAGCGCAACAGACACGCGCGTCACCAGTCAAACCCGCGACAATTTGACTAACACTTAAACTATTATTATTATCGTGTTATATAACTCTTGCTCTCTCGGTATTGTTTTTATGATTTAAAGCACATCGGGTTTGCTTGATGCTTGATGATCAAATGAACAATTCACGTTTGGTTCTTTTCTGCGTATCTTCCGTTTCAAAATAAATGAACTCGTTGTTATTTCAAGTACGAAATAGTTGTCGCGGTGATTATTAGGGTAGAAGTGTTTCGCTTGATGCATCTACACTTTTACGTGTTATCGAACGCCTAAGTGAGTGAGAACGAGAGTTGCCGTTGTTGTGAATGTAGCGAACAGAGCCAACATCCGGGAAAAGGCCAAACATACGTTAAATAGTAGCGACTGTAGTAGTTATTTTATCAAGAATTACTCCAAGAAATCAACAGACTCGCGACTATGTTTTATAAGACTCTACCCTTATTTTCCTGCATACATATATATATATATATATATATATATATATATATATAATTTGGATACCCTGTCAGTTTGATGCGATGACCAATGTCCATCCATTTGCGTAGTAAGTGAGCAGTGATTAATATGACGGTAATGATAAATGCACCGTTACAAAAATTTTACCAAAAATCTAGGAACTTGGGAATACGTATAACACTTTTTTTGTAGGACGTTGCAGACTTTCTTCATAAAAAACGGTCTTCATAAAAATTTATTAGTTTACTTCTCACCATATATATATATACATATATATATTTAATATTTTGATCCATTAACGATGAATGATTAATAAACACAGACAGGCTAACAAGCACTGGAGCAAGCATCTACGCAAATGTTACAATTTTTTTCTTTAAACATTTTCATCATTTATGATGCTAACACTATTATTTCGTTGTTCAGTCTCATCCATTTCTGATGTTCATACGAAAGTCACTGTGTATATTGTAGTGTATGAGAAGCTGACTACCTATGTCTATATAGATATAACAATGCTCCATAGTAAATGCTACTTCTAATGAAATGATTAAGGACAGCAGTTAAGTTCGGTATGATCCTTTTTTTCTTTTTATAGATTCTTGTGCATGTCATACGATAGGACACCGTTACAATGGCGGTGCAGGCCCCATTGCGACTTTCGGAACGGCTGATGAACAGCAAAATGATCATACTGAGGAAGCGTAAAGAGGTTTAGTCAGAGCAGTAACAGTTATAGCACTGGGAATATGAGAAAGAGCGAGAGAGACAAGGCATATCGAGAAGAAAAAAGAGATATCGGGATAATTCATGTCCGATGTTAAAGGTCGCCCGGATCTGGCGGACCCGTGTCGCTGGCATGATCCAATGAACGCTAACATACCATTCCATTGACAACAGTCAAGTAGACGGTTACATGAGACCCAGCTGCGCTCAGATCAATTGTATACTAGCGCCACTTGTGGCTGAACCTTGATAAACCGCAAAGCGACGCAGGATGCGTTATAGTCGCATATGGACGCACCGCAATGGTGTTATAACAAATATCTGCACTTCTTTACTTTCGACGTTGCACAATAGAACGTCGGCGATTCTTCGCACAGAACATAGTGTAGTAACGGTAATAATAGGTGAATATCGTCAGTCGAATAAACACGCCCTAAGAGCGAGCTTCAAGCTAATGTTATCCATAGGCAACACGTGCTAATGCTGCAGTGATATGTAAGCGCAACACAAACGTTTTCTATAAATATTTGTCGTCCAACAATAGCCGTTCTGGCTCGTAATCGCTGAACCTTCTATTTAGCTCAGCAGCAGCAGCGGCTGGAACAGTGGCACCACTAACGTCATCAGACCCAGAAATTATCCAGAAGACGACACTAGAAACCGTAAGGAAGTGCCATCCCCAACAAAAGTTTCACTGTATCATACAGGAAGCACGTACTACCAAAACTGGCCAAAATATATAAAATAGAACTTAGTCAGCAGTCTATGTAGGAATGCTGAATGATTCCAATTAGTTAAATGCTTACCAAATGTAACGATGCCTTCAATACAACCGTAATTAATAAATAGTTTCAGCTCACGCGCTTTTTTCACAGTAGTACTACCTGATTCCGTCCAGTCAACTGTAATTATAGTTATGCTTGGTGCACCTGCCGCATTGTTCCGGCTACTGCTTTTTCGAAGACTATCGATTCGCCGAAGCACAAATTTCGCTTCATCCTGTACGCACAACTCTGAAGCGGTGAATGGTTGTGCCTTTGTTGTTGTTCTTTTCGTGACTCCTCCATTAATGCCATTCAACCATAACAAAAAACATTTGCCTTTTAATATCCAATCGGCATTCCGATAAGTGAACTCTACGCCGTCAAACGAATATTTTCCCAATCATCCTATGTAAGCGCTATGGTCCTTTCCTAGCTAATTTTTACTAAATCAAAATATTGCTTCCTTGTTTGTTTTTACTGTTTCTAGCTTCAAACAGCTAGAAACAGTGACAGTGGCTTTTGACAGCAGACGACTACGGCCTATTCTACGAATAGAACTGCTCGAGCTATATCATATTATGATTTTTAGCAATTAATAAGTTAAATTTTCCATTGAGTGACATGCGGCACACGGCCGATTACGGTGATGATTAGGGTAACGGCGCAAGGATCGTTGCAGGAGCTGTTAGTGTCGTAAATGTTCCTGTGTTATATACACTCACAGTGTGAAGACTCAGAGAATGTTGGCTAACTTGCTGCATCATTGGTACACAATCGCTTCTTACTGCGCGACTCATCGTTTGGACATCGCATCTGATTATTTGTTGGTACTTGCTCTACTCTTCCGCCCGCGACCAGAAGTGGCGGGCGTAGACCCAACAGCAGATGGGTCGGCAATCTTGATATGTATTTCATTCAAATCACATTTTGTTTCTATGTGTTACGTCATCACCTTTCCGCAACAGGTGCAAATTTAATTTCAGATGGTTTAAGTGCAAAAGCTGAATTTAAAAAAAGCTATGACTTCTACTTTTTGATGTATGTTTATATTACATATATAAAAACGCATACATTCAAACTATTTGGCAACAAGACGATCAATTAACGACACACAATTTTGGTCTCAGATTAGTTCCACGACGTGAATTTACAGACTAAACTGGGTAACTTTTTCTCGCGTTTATAAACTAACAACAACTGTTCTTTACACAGTATTTACAGATGTTCTTGAAAACACCTCGAATAAATATACCAACGAAACACAAAATTACATGTTTATTTAAGCCAATTGATATGCCATAATTCAAACGGTGTAAGCTTACTTTGTTTCGTACTGGGAACCAACTATCTGAATCTCATATTCAATATGAGTATCGGTGCATATTATCTACTACTAAAAGTTTAGGCCTACGGGCTTGTCCGATCCGAATCAAACTTTCGGAAGCAAAAATCAGGCCTTTCCTTTCCTGGGCCCCTGGAGAAGATAGAAATAATCGGGCAAATACTTCTGTCCCCAGAGAACAAAGCTTGCTTTTGCTTTAGAGCGTAATGTCAACTTGGTTGCTCGTACATCGACGACAGCGTTGTGTTTTTATTTCGTGCATTTGAAAAAAACGTTACATCGTCATATACAAACATTAACGTGGCTAGTAGCATAGTTCGCTCCGATACATTATCAAATGTGCAGATGTACGTCTCTGTAAACATCGTGTTGCATGAACAAGTGAAACACAAAAAAAAATATAATATATATAATAATAATAATAAAAAGGGATAAAGCCCGAGAATTGTGATCTAGCTATATATAAATAAAAATAAAAGTTATTACGAAATAATATCACCATAAGTCACTATTATCTATAAGAAATCATGACACCCACTAGTTATAAGCAAAGACAAACACTTTAAACATGGTGACAAACAAAAAAAATACCTAATTATAAAACAAGTACAGCTGTATATAGGCAGCTCCGATAGAAACGTACACTTTTTAAAGCCTCTAAGATATTCTGATTCGGGTCAACATAATGTCATTCAAACTTGTGACTTAAACAGTATTGCTTGGACTTGAAGCATGTGCTAATTTTTAGTGCATGCACTAGGCGCATGATAGCATGTAGGGAACAATAAAATATAATCGCGTGCAGTTACTGCTGTTTTCCTTAACAAGAGCTACCAATATCTACACTCCAGCGCCCAATGTATAATGCTATCAATGATCTTACAGAACATCTAATGTCTTCCTTATTTTCCTATCAAAGGGTCAACAAGAAAATTTTACGTATAAAAGTTGTGCCTTCATAGACATAATGCTTGTGCTTAAGGGCCGAGTCTCTGTTTTGAAGTGCAGCAATTAAATAAGCAAAATTAAAAAGAAAACTAACACATGGCTGCAAAACACTTGTCCCCTTTGAGGGCTGATACTTACTGCCAGCACTGTAACAGGCTCATTGTCATCGAAACAATTAAAAAAAAAAAAACGATTGAGCTCAGACAGACTACACGAGCAAGTAAAGGCCTCTGCTGATTGATTGTCAAATAAACAGCCTGTTAGCGTAAGGAAATTTGGTTTCATATTAAATATTGCAGTGACATTTTGTAATGAGTGACAGCAACTACTGCCACATTTAGCTTTAGCACGAGGCCCTGCACTTCCACTACGCGCAGGTCGTGTCGCGTCGTTTCTTGGTCAAACAGTAGATTTAGTACGCTAAAGAAAAGATAATCATATCATTAAACGATGTAACATACTTGGTTTAGAACTGATAATTGGTTCCCCGTATTAATTAGTATCTAACTAATTCGCCAAAAAAAAACCAAATAAAACGTATAGCCCTCGGAGCATAGCTGCTATAATTTCAAGAGAAGCTATTCTCTTGGTTCGTCACTACAAAAATAACACTATGATTTAATATTATCATTGTGAATAACGATGACGTCAGTGGCACTTTCATTGTGATTCAAATAGCAACAGTCTTTTTTCGTGTTTGTTAACGTTTGTCGACCCTTATCCGTGCCGAAATAGCTTTCGAGGCAGCAAGGGCAACAGTATTTTTTCGTGTTTGTTAACGTTTGTCGACTTTTACCCGTGCCGCAACATGAACGATGTTATAGGCAGATTATTATTCGGCAGGAGATTTAGTGCTACGCCCAAAGCTCATCTGCGTAGTGTGCGAGCTTACCGACTACACTTTAGAGTAATAAACAAGCGGCATCAATTAATGTTCGAGAAGTTCGAGAGCGACGAAGTTCAATAATAGACCGTTACAACGCGTTACAATTATCTAGAATGTCGTAGGGTAATGATAAACCACGCTACCATCGCAGAAGTGCAACTGTTTGTTTTTGTGATCATCCTCAAGGTCGAATTCCTAGATGAAAGAAAATGGCTGGCGGTTCAGATGATCTTCTAACAAAATCAACGGAGCTTTAACAATTAATGGCAATGTATCGTCAGGACCCGAGCCACTTTTGACTACAGCCATTACCGAGGAAGGCTGGTGCCTATATAGCTCAGTGTGATTAACTTTAAAAATTTCTGAACACTGCACCTCGGCATAGATTCCAAAAATAGTCCATCCTGGTGCTAAGTATGAATAATTTTCCTCTAAATACCGAAATGATTGCTTCTATAGAAGACCTTGTCACATCTTAAGGCTCGGACGGCAGAAGAACTTTAAAGAAGAGCAAATCGGGCGCTGAAAGAACTTTCGAGATATATGAAAGAGCACGGCCCTCGTGAAGTTATACTACCTATTGTAACAAAAAACAGAATACCAGCCCAGTGCCCACACTGAATGGTGAAAAGATATCGGGTAAATACCTGAGCATACAACTCAATCATACAATGAGAGTGGTACGGCACATCAACCAAGCCGTCACAGAGGCGAATTGCCAGCATACTGCCAAATATCGACGGTCTTCGAGAAAGGAAAAGTGCTCTTCACGCCAGTAACGGAATTAATCTCTGGGACTTCTGCCTAAGCAACATATGAGCTGGAGTTGCAAAGATGATCCCTGACATAAAAGCTTCTATTGCACGCTTCGGTGAAGCACTTACTACCTCACACAAAATTGCCTTCACAGAACTGGTAAGGCCCCGTCAGACGTCTGTGCACTGCAAGCCTGTAGGGTGCGTCGCATCACACGCTGGCGGCTTGTACAACACACACTAGAAAAAGACACATTACGTCAGAACTGTTATTGTTTCTCGCAAAAGACAAAGATCACTATTTCGTTATCCGGTCGCAATCGTATTAAGGAAATTTTTGCAAAAGTCGTTCCGATGAAGGACTGCTTGTGAAGTTACCGTCAAAGGATATGGCAGACGACACGTTGCAGTCAAGTTCGGAGGACTGATGGAGGGGCCGCCCCCTGCAGGGAGCTAGTCTCAGGAGGTAAGGAACCTGATTAGAGTGAGCCCGGCCTGATGAATCGGTGCCACCGGCTACAACCTCTTACGAGCCTGTAGTACTATTAAATGAACATCTGGGTTAATTCGGAGTGAACCTTGAAATTGGAAATAAGCCTAGCCGGCTGAGCCACTTACTCGGCGCAACAAAAACAGATATTATGCTCTGGTGGTAGTGCTTGTATGTACACTGTATTGCTCGAACCTTCGAACAGAAAAAAGTCTTAAGTGACTTCCAATAAGTAACTATGCTTACTGCTTGTGCTTTTACAATTTTAATAGAAGGCGCATATGCATAAATCCCTGCCAGTAGCTGCCAGTGGATGTGCGAAACATTAGCTCTTATACGAAGGCTCACTAACAATTTACGACGTCACCAAATATTTTATTATTACTATACTAATAATCAGAACTGTAACAGATTTTCAACACTGCGAAGCCATGATGGCTGTTAGCACTCATACACGGTTAGGTATAATTATTATAACTTTATCCTTTAATATATTCTTTGATTTATCATCTTACAGGTCGCAACAATGCATTAGACCATTATGGCCGCAATCACAATAACATTACACAGGCTGGTGTTATTAAGGGACACACGGCGTCCCTTTTCCGATCACACCTACCTATTCGTCTTATACATTATAAGAGACGACATGCGACACGTTTTCTATTTATGGACAGATTTGAAAGCGATCGAAAAATTGCAAACTGCGTTCTAGCAGCAAAAAAACAAAACGCAGATATGGCGTTATTTCAGATATGATCGAAAGATAATGGCGACATTGTGCATTGGTACCAAGGTTATCACAATAATCTATCAGTTGCTTGTTCTACAGTTAGTTGTTTTTTGCAAAGGTTTGTAACGCAGTCACTAGATGTCGCGTCCCTTGAAAAACGAATTTTTGCGAAACATGCATTGCGTTCTGCTTCAGTACAAAAGGTGAACTAGATATGATCGTAACGTCGCACGCTAGGTAAATCATACATTATAAATTTCTGTAGCACATTGCACTATGAGCTGCGTATGACAGACTAACAGTTGTCAGAGTAAGAGAGTATTTCACACGATTTATAGTTTTAGTAACGGAGGAGGAGCGTTTAGGCCTCTACTAATATTTGCAAACCGGTTTCAAGATGAACTGAAATCAGATTGAGAGAGAGATGAGACTGAAGTCGGATGACATCTTACATCTCTTATTGATCAAAAAATGTAGTCTCGTCGAAATAGTTCTAAAAATGAAAGGGTAGCTGTGCCGTGAGTGTCATTTGTTTTTCAATTCATTCAGGAACAATATCATATTCGTTAGTTCGACGAACAGCTATGCACCATGAGTTCTGGCTTACTGAAGCCGATCACAGATTAGTCACCGAACGGCTAAAGGGTACTCCGAAAAAAACACCTACCGTTCAAACAAACTCGCAAAAATTATTCTCTGCACTTTCTGTTGTCGAAAGATGTATATCTTTCGAGTGTTCCTTATACCTCAATGCGTCAATTTGTAAAGGTGCGCCATCACTCGTTTCTGCCATTGGAATGGCTATCAATCATAGCTAATTTAGACGCGGCGGTCTTAGTGTGAAAAATGCAGCTCAAGGCATAAACCTTTGGGATCAATGATCTTTTAGTTGTCTTCCAAATCAATCTTTTATCCCTACCTTCAAGCGTATGGTAGCTTTCAATCTTTCGCTGTAATAATAATAATAATATTAACAATGACGTTGATTACGAAGGAGCAATCGACATTAAACGAGGGAGTATGTACGTCGCCTATTGATATCTAATTCCCTCTCGCTCGATCTTCTTAATCTCAGGGGAGAGTTTTTTTTATTTGATCTTATTTAATCAAACACGAATGAAGCAGATCAGAACGACAGTGCCAGAATTATGAGAGTACAACTTAAGTGGATGGATCAAGAACGGTTGTCGCTTTATCGGTCATGTCAAGTGATTTCCCATTAAGCTCTGCTCCTTTTTATTAGAACTGTCCATCATTATTACTATTATCACGCGTACAAAACGAACATCTCGAGGGGAGCTTTGTAGTTTGTGGTTGTTGTACTCCTCTGTGTGCTACGGATATTACATGTAATAATACTTTTACACAGCAGATCTGTTAAGAGGGACTAGCAGACGCGGTTACAACTCAATAGAGTAGAAAGGCAGATCATCACAACTAGCAAGCTGTTCTTAAAAGCTCAGAAGCCTTTCACCTCCTTATTTTGGCCCCACGTTATAGCATTTGCCACACACAGAGATCGTCTTTTGACGTTGCGGTGGTATTCAGCATTGCTACTGGTGTAACAGCAGTAGTTACATACTCGTCGTGCTGCAATGGTAACGTGTTTGCCAATTGCACTTGAGTACACGTGGTGGTCTAGCTTCGAAACCGGGCGCAGGCGCACTTCGTTTTGCGCCGAAAGCCAGCGGCATGAAGCAGTGCACAGCGGCTTGAGCACAGAACGTAAAGCTCTTCGAAACATGCTACTACTACTATAGTTGCAGCACCGGCACTAACAATAACAATGCCGTCTGAGGGAATGATGTTTAGACGCAGTACCGGTTACCAATCCTGGAGCAGTAAGGTTTCGTAGTAACACTAAATGATAACTACAAGCAGCGCCTAGTGTAAACAGTATCAGGCAAGAGCCGCTGTGGAAGCTCGTACAGTGACCACTTTGGTTAGACTTCCATTCCAGGATCAATTCAAACATTGATGTAATTTTCCTATCAGCTACTCACGACAGTTTGTCTTGTCTGTTGAATCCGCGGCTATATGGGTCGAGTCGTGCGTTGCGATGAAACGAGCGAACAGGATTTGTTCTGACATAGGAAGATTGCGCTCTATTTCTCTGACGCAGAGAAAAAAGTTCACACAGGAGTACAATTCGGTGTCTGTGCAGAAGAATAGCTAACTGATACAGAAGGGTGAACAAATCAAATGTAAACAAGTCTTCACGAGTCGAGCGAATATGAGCGGCTACATTTTAATTAAAAAAAAATCGTTAGATAATCTTATATATTTCTATGAACACTATGAAAACATCCGAGCTTAAAATTGCGTTAATACCCGTATCGACAAAAGGTTGTGTAATAAATCTTGTGGTTTACCTGACGACGATGAATAAATCTTACCGAATTGATAATCATATACACATAAAATCATTAAATAACTGGAATGACGTCGACCGCTAAACCGCTAGCTAGGGGTCGCTAATTCAAACCCCACTAGCGCCACGCACTACATCTTTACTACATAGAGACAGTTAAAGGAATCGCAGTTTTGTTGGCCGTATTTCTAGCCCAGTAGAAAAAAACACCAGCAAAACTACGTCATACTTATGTTATCGACTTTGAAAACAAACAAAGACAAATGATGCAACTTCTAATGAATGGAAGGATGTGATGCTATCACTTGATGCGCCAGAAAATCCTTACATAACAATGGCACTCTAGAGAAGTCGCGTTGCATTGTCGTCTAGTGGCGCCGCCAACCAGTCAACGACTCAATCTGTAAAAAAAAAGAAGTTTGTCTTACGTAGTCAACGTATTCAATTGCCACCAACTACAGTATCTCACATAACCACCGCGATTGGACTACTTCTGTGCCTGAACGTTTTTTAGGTCTTTTCTTAGTACAGTCATATTTCCACGACTTCATAGCATATGAAGTATTCTTCGCAGCGTTAGTTTACGAGATAGATGGTTACGAGTGACACGGCCGTGACGTAAACTAATTTCAATTATATTAAAGTACAGCACTCGCATAATACTAATGTCATGTGTCCGTTGATGTATCAACTCTTGCCACAACTCATACGTTAATGAAATTTCTAACGTACTCCTACCATAGGGCCAGAATTAGCGTTTCGGTGAGGACTTCGTGCCTACATGATAAATTTGAGGCACATGTGATAATTTGAGCTTGACCCCCAGCATCGACACGTTTCATTTCGTGCTGGGAGCTAGCCGTCCAATAGAATGTCTCACGGCAGTACCAGACGTAAAACTCGAAATGTTAAAAAGGCCAGAGTTAAAATCCAGCAAACAGACTGAGTTAAATTTCGACCGGGGTATGTAAACTTAAATGCTTAAATAAGGAACAAGTACGCACGCTTATTACATGTTGGAACTGGAATACTGCTATAATCGCAAATTTAAGGTTATTGCGAAACTTTGTGATACACCTGGTGGCTCGTAATGTCAAAAGCTCTTTTTGAGTCCGAAAAACCCTTGATTAAATCATGCGAAAGCAACGAGTGCCGGGCAATAAGCTATTTAAACTGACATTAATTATAGACACTGCTTCGCCGCTTTGTCTAAAAATTTATGCGTAGGACAGAATACCGAGTCCGTTACCAGCTCTATAAGTATAAATCTTATGATAACTGATGACCTTTAATCACGTCAATTGCATCAATCCTGCGCCTTTTTCCGTCCTATACAATGTATAAGGTATCTTTTACATTATAAATTGCCTATATAGACAAACGATTCCGACGACCCTTCTACAAACTCTGAACAAAAACAGTAGACTTAAGAATCCTTGAAATTAGTGTCATCGTATAAAGTTTCATAAACTCGGAGAAAATAGCGATACAAGAACACTTAATGGTATTACTATGTGTCATTCAATGTGTTTCTCTTCGTCAGCTCTGATGGTTTGTTTAAAAGTTATTTTGACAAGAACAGAAATCATAACCGTTCCTGTCAGTACTGCTCTTAGCCGGTTGTGAGTAGCTCTATTAAAAAAAACAGTTCCGCCGATTGATCTAATCTGGCGGCAAATTATAATGGCAGTTAGGTGTACTGGTACTGGTGCCTTAATGTAGGTGCACGTCCTTTTGGTTCTCCTCTGGACTGAAAATAGCCGCTTCATTCTACATTTCTCTGTGATATGCGCCTATTGCCACCAAGCACGACAAATCTGTCATCTATAATTCGTTGTATGAACTGATACAAAGCCCTCCGTCTTAATCTATTCGAATCTAGCAGCTAATTTTGAAAAAAAACAATTTATATTGCATTATTATTAGTACTAATGTATCGCCGGCTATTACTGCAGTAAAGCGCAGGGTGTAATCGGTTAACCTGTGTGGTTTAACTTGCGCTGGTCAAATAAATGATCAGCTAGCCTCTCAGTTATATATTTTCATAGTGTAATTATACAATTAATTAGTAAAAACCCAAGCAAAGCAGTGTCCGCGTTCAGCCAGCTGTCATCAACGACAGCAACCATCGCCGTGGTGCTGAATAGAGACGCATCGCGAAGGACAAAACATAGCTGCAACCCCCGGCCAAGACAAAATAACGAGCGATATATACGAATAAACTCGGTCAGGATCCAAATGACAACAATGATTTAACGCCACAATCACTAAGGTACAGCCGCCGCACATTAGCACACATGTTAGCAGCGGCTGCAGCAGCAAAGGTTGTTCGTGTCCTGCCGCTCGTGGCCGTGTGGGGTAAGCTCAGCCCAGCGGGGCAACAAAGTACATCATCAGGAAGCGAATCGTCCGTGTCTCCGGCAGCCGCATCAATCCCACCAGCGCGACGGGCGACAGATATGTCTGAGATGCTGACGATGCAGTGCAAGCACAGGTCCGACGGAGACCTAATGTCAACACCAGAATCAGCGTCACCACTAGAATCCACGAGCACGATGCGGCGTAGTTATCGTCGTTGTTATCGCCAACATCATTACCATTGTGACAATATTCGCCGATAGCACTTCCAATCCCGCCAATCTCACGACAGCACTTCCCAGGAGCCGCAGAAACAGCATTTGTGACTAACCGATTTCTACGTACACATGCACAAACAAGGACTTAAAACAACATCTTGTATACAGTAGCAAGCAAATAAACAAAGTGTGACGATGCTTATAACTTGCGACGATGGCCAAGGCACCATGCCTTTGCCGTGTTCATTTGCGTCACCGCAAACTTACTGTAGTTCAGGCTCGATTAGCGTCGAAAAACGAGACAGGAGACAGTGGGCGACAAATAATAGTGCTGCAAATGGTAAACAACAAAATATTTTTTACCGTTCACGAATTCTAATCGGGAGAAGACTAAAATGTGGTCACTGTTTTTCGGAATATGCTTGACCATCCAACCCACTTTATTCACCTGTCCTCAGCAGTACATAGCAGGATTTTTTTTTCGACGATGAGCTACCTATTATCGAAGGAAACTACGAAATGCTTTCTATAATGTACTATTTAAAATTCGTCTAATTTGTCTATCTATTATTGCCATTTCAAAATTAAATTGTAAGTAAAAAAAAGTAAGCTAACTCTGATTCTGATGCTAGATGTCCATAGTTTCAAAAAGTAAGTTCCTTATTTTGATGATAAGTTGTAGCGATATTGAAATATCACAACAAACGTTTTTTGTTTTTGGTTATTTTTAGTCGTGAAAAATGTTTTTGCGCCTCGTAAGTGTGTTTAAAACACGATCTATCAACATTATGATAATAAACACAAACCTGTTGCATCGCTACTTGAAGGCGGCGGTGGCAGAGCCCTCCTTCATCATCACCATCAAGCAGAAACGATGTTCCGTTCGTAGAGCTTGCTGTTGATATAAAAGCAATAGCCGGCTGGGTCGACAAGCCATCGAGGCGCTCACTTGATCCGACGACCGTCGGTGGAAGTTCTTTTCTGGCTTTGTTGTTTTATTACATTTATAATAAAAGGTAGATTTATTATTGACTATTATTGACTTGGCTATTGTTATTGTTTTTAACGTCGCTGCCGTTGTCGTTACTTGTGTCACACTCACTCACGGCTGCTTTCGCGAAACATCGAATTACGTTGATCCGATGGAGGATCCGACACAACAACTAACGACGAGCCAGTAATACGTACAATGAGTAGCTCCGGGTAAGCAACAGGTATATTCTAAACATATTCACTAATGATGATGGCGGTGGTGGTTGTAGTTGACAGAAATGGCAACCGCTCAGCTACTTCGCCTATATATATCCCTCGTCTTGGACGCAAATAAGCACAAACACATGGATGACGGTTTCCCGTTTGATCTCTCTATTTCCGCCATTTATCCACTAATCACTATCATCACCATTAATTCGCGGACATCCTTCGCATTTCACGCATACAGTTCAAAGGAAAAATTATACTGATGACACACGGGCACAATATAGATGTTTTACACGGTGACAGCTCACAGGACACTGCTAATTTCTTTCGGCAGATTTTAAGGTGTTAATTCTTTGTGTATGCCCGTACATCCGCTGTGCGGGACACCCATATAGGATTTTTTTGCAGTAGATTTCACCAGATATTCATGCACAGATCTTTGTCTCATTCTAGCAGCATACTAACTAGCAAGAATAGCTTTTAAAACAGCAATCTAAGTAGTCGCAATAATAATGACATGTGATAATTACAGTACCAGCAGTAACTTCACAGGCAAGAAGTAGCAACTCGCCGTCCCCTCGTTACGTACGAGTTGACATGAGCAATGTAACTTAACTCAGAAGTACACACAGGGAAACTTGATGAGTCTGTCGCCCGCCTCGAAGACTCGCTTGCCAAACTTTCAGAACTCAGTAATACTACGACCAGCGGCGGCAGCGCCAGCAGCAGCAGCAGCAGTAGTTCTACCTCTACTGCAACTCTCATGAGCATGCGGCAGCGGCAGCAGCAGCAGCAATAGTAGCAGTAGCTAGACTCGCACGGCTGAAAGCCACAGGCTACATACACATATCAATATCGCCGTCGAAAGCAGGAGCGGCAATATCACCATCACAACATTTCTGAATCCCGCCGCTACAGCAGTAGTTCCTACGACCCACAACATAATAACATAACAACACACTAGCGACGACGATGGCGGTAACGGCAGCACTTTCCTACTATCAAACAGAACATGGCTGTTACCGCCGACGAATGGCCTGCCAGGGGGCGCCACTTACACGGTTAACCAACGAAGTTTTTGAACGTAGCTCACTTACTTATCGCTGTTTCGTTAGCATAGATCGTGTCGACAACAATGTCAGCAAATACGAGCGAAAACGATATTTTGATTTAAGTCGGGCGGTTTTTGCAAAAACTGAATGTTTACATGGCGGCGGAAAGTTCAAATAGCGTTGCAGATGCAGATCGGCTGCATCTAGTAGAATCACACGTACGATTCCTAGAGCATATTAATGCATAGATCTTTATTCACACCTCTAAGTGCGATTACAATCATTGAGGGATATTTTAATACTACTGGCAAGTTTGAAATGTAAGCTCAGAGTAATTCTTGGTCGCTGTTCCGGCCACAGTCTGTCAAAGGGCGTTTGTTTTGGTTTGCTTATAACTGGGATTCTGCGGCTGTGTGGTTCTAGCTGCATACTTGTGTCTGTGTGTTGTTTCTTGTCGGCCTGTGATTAGCATTCCGATATGTTGTGTGTTTGTTCGCCGACGACGGTCGCTCTGAACGCGATGCGATTTCTAACAAGCGAGATACGAGCGGCGCCCCCTGGCGAAGAAGTATCATCACAAAAAATGGCTGCCCCCGTGGCCGTCTGAGAGCGAGAATTTAACGAGATCTTGTTGACTAGTGGGTTTAAGCCGTGTCGTGCTCAGCTGCAGTTTGTGCGCTGGGCGAAGCGTGAGCCATCTATACGAGATCTCCAACGAGCTCTCATCTGGACGAATAGATGAGTGCGACAGCCGGGAATGGCCCGGTGGGACCAGTCAAAAGCTGACGTCAGACAAACGGGCCCCCGATCAGCTGGCAGAATTTCTATTCCATATAACAGAGTATCTCCACCGCTCTAAGGGCGCAGCTACAGTTCTTCGTCGTCCGGTTAGCTAGCAGCCTAGCGATTCTTCTTTTCTCGGTTTGTGTGTGTGTGTGTGTGTTGTTGTTGTATGTATGATTTGGTATCACAGTACCCACCTCGATTAGAAAATAAAAAAGCAAATTGCACTAGAGTTGCGCTAGAACAGCTGTAAGCCCGGCCTTGTGTATTGTTAACAGTTGCCGCATCTAATAGCTGTAACTTACTACTCTAACTAGTGCCGCTGTTACAGTTGCCAGTACTTTTTGTAGTACTAAATAACGTGTGCTGATAATTGATACTCCCTTCGCCTCTTTCCCCCGGGTTGGTGCTGGTGCCGTGTTAAAAGCGAGAAGAAAGTTCATTCAACATTCATTTCATCATGTCAGCATCAGCATCATCGTCATCATCACGATTGGCCCATCGCTCGCTTGCTCCATTCCTATGAGTGAGTACAAAGATCTATTTCGTCTATGAAAAGGAGCTAACGACAAAATGACAGTGTGTTGATCACAATTTGCTCTTTCTCATGTTTGTTTGCCTTCTTCACTAAGATTGGCTGACTGACCATTGAAGCAGCCAATGGACAGGGATGGGTGATGAATATCTGGACTGTGTATCCGTCCACTCGAACTAAACTCTGTTGCTATTCAAACATTCTTGTCGTCGTCGTCGACTTTGCCGTCCACCTTTTTTTTGTCATCTAAGCTATTACTGTGTCTGTTTTAAATTGTGCCATGATACGGCATAATAGTGCATAATGATAATTTGTTTCTGAACTGCCGCATTTTGTATGCAGCTTCCCATTATTGAAGAGGGACTAAGACAGGGCTGGAATAACGCGCACATTAGTGACGGTCACATGTACCTACATTGTGTTTCTTGATTGAAACAGTTGCTCATTGTGCTTTTTATTGCACATTATGATGTAAAAAATAGTGGGATCGAATAAATGTTTATTTTATTATGTTGTGATAGAGCACCCTGGAGATCTTTTGCAGATTAGACTGACAAAAGACACGGGAGGTGAGCTCTTACCGCGTCTATCGTGCCAGTGATCGTATCATCGTAAACAACAATTTAACCTTAGTATACACTGTAGCAGCACTAGCGTTACTACGCTAATTCATTTATTGTTCTTATGATTATTATTATCATGAAAAAGGTGACTATATATAACTCTATACTCAACTTACCAATAATAATAATAATGATAGTACTCTATATTATAGTAAAATAGATAGTACCCTCCTTCATTTGCGAACATTGATAATATTGCTGACATACTGTCCGGTTGTTGCAGACCGTGTATTGCACTGTCTAAAGGTATTTTTTTTGTTCATATCACGCAGTTTTTTTCCAGTTAACAACCTTGCGACGTTTGCATACCTTTTAAGGTTCGTAGACTATTTTTGAACGATACTGAGCAGCTCTTCTCTTACGTTCCGTATGGCCTTGCAAGAAGTCACTTACACAAGTGCAGAAAACTTTTTGATTGATCGTTAGTGGGCGCACAGCTTTGGCTTGCGCATTTCGTAATCTAGAATCTGACGCATTTTTTGTAATCTAGAACGTATGACCATTACCAGCACCGCCACCTGTGACTGAGGCGCCCGCCTTCAGCCGTGCCTTCAGCCAGCGAGGGAGCGAAACACAGCGAACCAGAGAGAGGTAGCAGCGATTCTGTACTCTCGGTCACCGCTAGTCAGATCAGCATCGCCGCGCCAGTATCTCCGATCCGTGAGGGCTAGGTTGCAGGAAAGCGTGCCCATGGGTCCAACCAAAGTATATTTATAGTTAGTAACTTTTTCATTCATGTTTTATCAAGCCTGCATAAGTATTTTGCACCGTTCGATGGAGCGATAAATTTTGTAGCTCGAAGTCCAGTGCGCAGTATGAAATAATTTCCACGACAAGTAGCATTCCTAGAATATATTGTTTCTAGCTTAATTACGTTGTGTTACATTCAGTAATAATGTTTTCAAAAAATTTAGCGTGCAGAAGTTTTCCCCAGTAAGGCTTATAAATTTGCTAATCAAATTCTGATGCAAATGTGTCGCCGCCTATACTGCGCGCGAATTTGTCGAGACCCATTTTGAAACCGTCATGGGTAGGGAGTTCGTTTTTGTACTTGATATGAAGCCAGTCAAAATATTGCAAGCGCCTTTTAGCAGAATTTATGTAACACGAAAGATTCGCATAACCATGATTAGTAAATAATCGCGTAAATGTCGCGTACAGGCAAACGCATCAATTACTACCTCATTCCCGTAGGGTTTGATGTGGAGACCAATGCGTATGCGACCTTATTTCTCTAAAATAATTTGCACAAGCTTATCGTTAAATGCCACCCGATAGAAATGGCAACACGCATAATTACGAGGTCCAGAGCGGAGTTTTAGATACACTGCTAATCATTTAACGAGTGGTTGTGCTACCAGCGGCTTTTTGTAATCTATCGCATGAGATGTACACCGAATCATAAGGACTTTGGTAGTAAAATTTACCCTTGGGTACTACATAATACCTGAGCCAACTAAGACTGTAATGTGTACTTTCTAACGTACCATTGTATCAAACCAAACGACGCTCTGATCTGTGCATTTTGTTTATACAGGCATCGTCGCCGACAGCAGCTGGAATTTACAAGCAGGTGGTGCGATTTAGGGGTTGATCGAAGTGGTTGACTGAATAGATTTCTCGGAAACATCGTGTTAGCGTTTCTACCGAGAATGTTATAGATCAAATCTTCTCTGGTGTTATATTGTGAAGGTGTCCTGCTCTCCTAAAAAAATAAAAAACATTGATTTTCTCCGTTGACCAAAGCAAATTTGTAAAATGCAATTAAACAACACTTGGTGATTAGATTAACAGTTAGATTTTTGAGCCTGGTGCAAGATAGTGGAGTTTTCGTAAGTGTATCCGACAAGCGCCAAAATGCCCCCTTCACCTACAGTACAGATAATCATCCGTAAGGCGGACGATACGAGTTGTGAGCTACCTGAAGTTCAGCATGAGGTGCAGGAATACCTTCAGCAAAGTGAGTACCACGAGAATGGAATAATTGCCTTATTATATTTTTTAAACATCAAAAAAAATTCGAGTTTGTGTGAATGAATGAGAATGTGTGTTTTACCCTAAGACGATTTCCTACTTTAAAAAGATTCATCATTTGTTCAAACAGTGAACTCTGCGTGTAGTCGGTTCATGTAATGCGTTGTAATTATGTACCTAATAAAAGATTACTATTGAACTTTTAAGATTTTTATTATATATATATAAGGTGACGTGTTAAAATTGCAGAAAATTTTGGCGGGTAGTTTGCCGTAACAAACTTGCGTTAATATGCCACTGCTGGTATCAAACCAAACCAGTTTTCTTCTAGAACAAAGAAAACAAACTCATCATGGCGAAAAACAGGAGCGAAGAACATCTTTTTTTATCCAGCCTAACATTCAATTGACTCAAAAGATTTTTTTTATATACTTAGGATTTTGATACAGAAATTGACGGCCGTTTTAAAAAGCAGAACATCAATGTTCACTTGGGTTTTCTATATCAATTTTAATGGTTAGTCGTTTTGAGACGTTTTACGTCTTTTAAACTTTTTGTCCGTTCTGGACATTTTGGAGATTTTTGACATGCGATCAGCCCAAGATTTGAGTGTGCTGGAACTCCTTATGAGTATGTATTTGGGCGATAATTGAATGAGTTTACGCTTAATGTACGTTACTGTTAAGTAATTGGTGGAACAATGATTTGATGATTGATCGATAATAAATGTTTTGGAGGGCATGGGTTATTGGACTGTTTCAAGAACAAAGATGTTTTTAGAACGTCTTTAACAAAAATGCTTTTCATAGAAACAGAAGTTGGAATAGAAAGCTTCCAAATTGCGGGTATTGATTGCCAGATTTCGCAATCAGACCTCGCTTTTCATTCATCTTTCTACTTGGTTGTTCTCTCAAATAAACGCTGTATTGAATATAGATAGAGTCATATATTTGGTAGCGATATAAATCTTTATTATAAGTCGCATGGCAGATTGTCAAGAAGCTCGACATAATACATGCCCTTATGTATTTGACAGTAAGAGGAATTTCATGGTACATGCATAGACATGAGCAAATACTGGCCTTGTTTGAACACAATAGACGACACCTAAGTATTATCTGGCCTGACGTGGCCTGGCTGTTTGACCGACCGCAACAGCCGAAGCCACGACAGAAAGTTCCATTTGTTCGCCGGAACTAGTCTGTTCAAAGCAGACGGCCAAAGAACCACCTGTTTGTGTAGTGTGACTACGATTAACAGTTCAGTGAAAAATGCTGAGAGAAAACGGGTTCAATTTATTTGCCAAAGCAAATAAAGCATGTGTAATTGTCGCTTCGTCGATTATGCTTAATTAACTAGTAATGAAGTATACGTTTTCAACAAAACCCTTTTTTGTTGCTTTATTTTCATTCTATTTATCAGTTGTAGCCTAACCCTTTGCATGCTTAACGAACCAGTTCAGCTGTCCGCTTGGTAGTGGAGCCTCGTTGCATTCAAAAAGTCGCCATTTCGTTTCGTATAAAACTTCGTATAAATGCTTTTCACGTTTTCTATTTGAAAGTTGAAGACAAGTTATTGCACAGATAAGATAATAGTGCACAGATATATAAAACTAATTTGTAAATCGCTTATCGAACTTGCAAATATATGCGAGTCTGTATTCATAGTCGTCATGGGTATTCAAGTGTCGTTAGACATTTGAGAAAATATATAAAAACTTTATCGCAAGTAAGGAATTTTGAGTAAAAGGGGTGGAAACGTTATATATAGATATACATACCGTATGCGATTCGTCCATAACGATCATCACATCTTCTGCGATTTAGCTTCTTTTCGTCCTAAAGGTTTATAATTAATCCACTTAATATTTTTACATACCACTGTATCTGTGCCCTAACTTCAAATAAAAACTATGGAAATGATTTGTTCCTAGTTGACGATATTATGTACGAAATGTATGACTCTACAAATGGCGACCATATGAATATATCGGGGCTCCATTGCCAAGCAGACAGTTGAACTAGTTTATTAAGAATACCGAAGGTACATCAAGATCATGTCTCGTACCCAGAGAACGTCTGCTGTTAACCACGTTGGTTATCGTTCCTCTGTATATATAGCATACCCTCAGCAGTTAGGTCGATCTATAGATTTTTTGCCGTATTTTTTTGATAGGTTTGGAAACGTTTGTTAAGTTCATTAGTTCATTAGTTCATGTGTTAAAACATTAAGTTCGCTGCTACCGGATCTACCTGTTTTAGTGTAGTTCGTTTAACAATAATCCCTACGATGAGGTTACACATTTAAAAAGTAAACGCTATTCTTTTATCTTTCACTCATTCCATTACCTTTCCGCTTGCGCCAGATCACTATCGCAGCAAACTATTATTTCTGTAACTGCTTCTTGGTAATAGTAATGATCAATTTAACATTACGTATCAACATTACGTGGCCTGTCAAAGGCCCGAAGAATACGTTATTGCTTTGGTAAACTGTTGCGTTTAATGTTTATCTGTTTACGTTTGCAAAGCCTCGAGACCCTTAAGTAAACAGTCAAGGATAATCATGGTCATTCTAGCTTCCTAGACCCGTCCGGTGACCGCGTTATGGGTAATGTGTTTGCCACCTAAACTTGAATGATACAAGCTGGTTTGAATTCGAATTCGAGTGCGGTACACTTTGTTTCTCTCTGGGACCCAGCCGTATTCCTGATGAAATGTCTAACGGCGGTACCGGACGTAAAACCCGTAGAACACTTAGCTTTAGCTTTCTAAGCCTGCTGTAGACCTAGTTTATGATGCAATACCGGCTATGCTGAGTTATACAATGAGTCAAAAAAGTTGAGTAAATTTGAAACCATATGTGAAATAGAACAAAATGTGTTCTAACGCATCGAAGCCAGCGCTCTAAAGGAATTTGAATAACTGTGTATTCGTCATTTGCATCACCATACTTAATTTCATTCTCGACGGCTTGCCTCAGTGAATAGATATAGGTTGTATACTGTCAAGTAATCACACTGTGGTTTTGATTGCTGCCCCACACGTCAATGAGGCTTTTTAGGAATTCGAGATTTTAGCCATTTAGACCATTTCCTTTTTGGCCAATAACTCAATTACACACGTCCTAGTATTCATTGTAAGTATGACCATCAGCTTACGTCCGAACTTATTCAGCACTACCATAGAAATCGCTTTCTGTTATAACTAACAACATTACCTCGCTGTACTCTTTTGTAGTAGGCGGGATAGACTGAGCCATATCTCGTTCATGTTGTGTTGTGACCAAAAATCTTCTGTCGCCGCAGAAATTCATGCTTCCAATTGAGCTCTTCCTATGACAAAGTCATTAATGTCCTTCAACCAAAACTTCCTAGACGTTTTTGGATTGCGCGCGTGAGGCTACCCCGATAATTATAGTACTAAGTGTAATACGAATTCAATCTAGAAGATTTTAGTCATGCTTATTATTATTATCTATATACATAATTGTTGATCGTATTTGCGGGAAACTGGGCCAAAACCAAAATAGAGAAGCGGATTTCGACAACTTCGGTGAAGTGGCATGCCGTACTATAGCGCCCGTTTGCGGTTAGAAAAGGTAGGCGCAGCATACACGATGTGTTGACATCAGTGAGATAAATCATTCTACAGATATTGACCTCAGCTAAGCAAGAAGATCACCATTTTCACAATTATTGCTAGGGGTGTCCGATGCAGAGGTACGCAAAAGAGTGTTATCATTCATTACGGACAAGCACCACTGGGTGATTAGTTTAGTACTTCTTTCAATTTTTTATCTTAAAGCTACTTCCTCAGTAACGGACTGTTGTTTCGTTGAACGCTTTCTTCCCCAACGTTTTCCAATGTAGATTCTAGCTGCCGATCACCGTCGATAGACAGAAATTTAACCATTAAGCGTTGACATTGAATATCCGTTCCTTAAAAATAATTATTTTCGATTAGCCTGCAGTCGTATGTAATTAAGATGTTCATATAAATATTTATAAAGCTTTACCTGGTAATAGTACGTACATAAAATGTGTAAGATATTGAGCTATGAAATAATTAAGACCGGCTTATAGATATATTCGGAAAAGCTTATCACAATGTAAGAGGGAGAAAAATTGATATACAGTATGTTTTAAAGCAACCCTGGCAATTTGGGGATGACAGACAGACACGCAGACTTAGTGGTATATATGAATATTATACTAAGTAAAGTTGTGAAATGAGTGTATCAGATTGGTATGTAACTTGTCACCTTGTGTTTCAGCTAAAGACAAAGATCTAGTCCAGCAGCTGGTATTATTGTACCTGCGATCTCGTTCATTTCGTGTGCTCGTCCTACTAACGGGCCTGAGGGATCCTCATCACAAATGGTTCTTTGAAAGGTAATGACAACTACAAGTCACCCTCCATATAACTGTGAAATATTAGTCGAATTCTGTTCAGAAGCTATAGAAGATATAGAATCATAACCCTCATCTATTTGATCTTCGACTAATATGAGCAGAAGTATATACATATATTTGTGTCTTTAAATAAAGCCTTTAATTTCTTAACTTCAAAGGTGTTCAGAGCACCTTCGTTCGGGGGATGCGTCGGTTAGAACTGCGGCGTTGAAAATGTTGCTATGCGTTGTACAAGCAGACCCACCTTGGCTGCACGACATTCATCAGAAAATTGTTCGGGAGATGCTGTACGTCGTTAAGGAAAGCAGGGAGGGCGGCGAGGTATGTGTCATATGTGCATAAACGTACATCGATAACTATTTCGTTGTCTTAAGTAGTAAAGATTGATTATTTTAGAAGTTAATCGACGATTTTGCATTATCTTTGTTTGAAATGAAAAATTGTATGAACAATAAAAATAAAAACGTTCCTTCCAAAATGACGCAAACAACAAGAAAGGAAAGCTATGGTTTGCTGACACAGAAAGCATTCTTGAAACTTTAGCTGAAGATATTACAGTTTCTAGTTGTGTATGGCCAACTGATTATTTGGAGGCCATGGCGCCCAAGTTTTTTTGTAAAGTGATTCAGTACAATGATGATCAATTGAACTCATAACTCAACAATATTATAAAATTGCGAAATCGTTTTATTAGCATCTGGTATTGTGATGGCATGCAATACTTTTTTTCTGCGAGTAACATTCATGATACATTTGCAAAATACCGAATTGCCCATTAGCTTAGCAGAATGAAACAAAGAATGGATCTTCAAATTCGTTTTTTTTATACAGGTGACTACTTGTTTTATCGCTATCGTGATAATGGCTTCTCTCTTACCACTCGTACCCGGAGCATTCGATAAAAAAGGCCTAGAAAATATGTTTTCGGCATTTTCTATGGCAGCTGATATGTGCGTACGGAAGAAGCAAACGATGGCTGAGCTCAATAGACAGCATCTTTGCAGCGGATTATTCACTTTCTATAAGGTACCACTTATCATCGCTCACGTTTTTTCAAAACCGTAATTTTCACAAGGTGTTAAATAGGAGAAAGGTTTACTTGAATATGAGCCGAGGTGCCTTTGCTCCACTACGGTACAATGCGTAAGGTAAAGTTATAATTACAAACATGTCTTATACCGATGAGTAGTTTCAGCCATAATAAGAAAGGAAGCCAACAACTTTGAGAGAAATGCCAGAAAGGTAGGTCATTTTTGTTGAACCCTATCTTAGAGTCACAATTTCTTCTTTCTTCGCTTATTGCAACACAGTTTCGAAACGTCGAATTTCAGAAACTTCTTCTTTCCGATCTAAGTCTCCATTCGCTTATAAGACGAATAAGCAATATTACACTTTTACGTATAGCAGATTCAAGCACTAAATGCGCCTGCAATGTGTGCGATTTTGTGGTGATTACTTTTAGGTTTTATATTCGATGTTCCCGTGTAATTTTCTCGCGTTCCTTCGGAATACTTACGGCAGTTCCAACAGTACTCAAAACAAGCCCGCTTGGATTGAGATCATCTGGCCCATGATGAAGCGAACCTATTTTCATCCGTTTCTCGTACAATATAACGTTGAGAGCGAAACTCATAAAGACCGATGGAAGGGTCAACAGAAGCATGACATTATAGGGGACTGTCAGAATTACTTTGCCGAGCAGCAACAGCAACAACAGCAACAGCAACTGCAACTGCGAGCTCTTCAGGAGCATCAAAGGGATCACGGTGTTATAGGACCAAGTCGCCCAAAGTTGCCCGCCAGTAAACCATGTAGCATTCCTAAGAGAGCTAAAGATTTTGTCGGGGACATACCGGCGTCGGACGGAGTATTGGGTAAAACCCCTCACCTGCTGGACGTGATGTCAGCGCATCCCCCAAGCGATGTGTCGAGTAGCCTTGGCAGTGTGGATATTGCAGAAGAGGCTATTGCAGAAGAGCCGTTGCCAAAAGAAGTAGGCGAAATTGCCATTGGCACAAGCGGAACTGGTACTCCCCAAAAAGGTACACCGCAGAAACGGAGAAGGTCGTCGGCGAATTTGCCTTCTATTCCATCGGAGGGATTGGAGGAAGAGAGTAAACCACAGGGTGGAGGCTTCGGCGGTATTAACGCAGGGGGTGATTCAGCCGTTATGGATGAGGATCGCTCTGGTGACAGGGGTTTCTGCTTGACAACTCAGCGACTAACACAAGAACCTACGAATAGCATATCAGAGCATGCTGAGAATCAGGTCAGTATATATGTTACATGGGTCTCGTGTATTGAGACAATCAAGGAATGCTTTTAGCTGTAAAGCTGTTTGAAATTAGACCAGTTCTATGTTTCTCTTGTTTCTATGTTTTTACTTAATTTAGACTAAACCAACTGGTGGGACTATATTTGTATTCTTTCTTTAAGATGACAAGGACAAGCGTAGCAATACTGTAATGTATCCAAGTTGAAAATATATTATTTTCAAGAGGTTTACCTAGGAGTCTAGCAGAGTAGATCTCGTGTTCTCCCGGTCCTCTTTGGCCTGTAAGTTAAAAAAACTAAACAACTATACCTACAAATACACGTAGTTCTGTACGGCGGTAAATGGAATTCAAGAACAATTATTTTTTGTAACGTATAATTTAACGCCGTGTCCCAGTGAATGTTTGTTTGGTGTTCCACAGAGTACCGCATATATGTACCGCAGAGTATATAAAGTTACAGTGCAAAGTTGAATAGGAGCTATATTTTAAGATGTTACCAGAAACAGTAGATATAATCAAATATCTGTCATTTGTTAAATTAGGTAAAGATAATTCGGCGTTAAGCCGTTTTGGTTCTTAAATGAACGCGGTGATGTATCTCACAGACGACCGTTTGGCTACGAATTACAGGATGATCCCCCAGCGCACAGTGAGATGGAAAGCCTGCTAGCGCGACAGCGGTATCTATCCCAGTGTCAGGCTTCTCCGCCAGGTGTAGGCAGTGGTAGCCCTCAAGGCCTTGGACTCACTGGGCGACTCACCCGGTCAATGTCATGTCCTTCTACCCCTCAACTTAGCCAACAAGCTGATGATTCCGGATCCCTTTCAGAAGCCACAAGCAGCAGTAACGAAGACCTCAGTTCCAAATGTCTTTCATTGAGTCTTTGGCCGCACAGTCCGGAACCAAGAAAAAACAAAGGTGAGCTATCAGTTATAAAATATGGCTAATTCATCACGCAAAATAAAATTCAGCGTATTCTCTTTTGCCATTCTTTGTGAGTGAATATTGTCCTTGTAAAGCAGCCTTGGTTATAGTCATTTAATAACATTATGAAATCGTATAATGCAAAAAACCAGTATTTGGCTCTTTTATTTTATTTGCTAGCTTATATACATATATATATATATATATATATATATATATAATAGAACAAACAGCAAACTACTGTTAGTTCGGACACGGTTAAGGTGCAAAAGCCCTACCCGCTAAACTATATATTGTTAGCATCCGAACAACTAAGTCGTTGACAAACTTTGTGGCAGCGTCACAGAAAACAGGCCAATTGGTAATCGGACCGCCAACTAGGCAGGCCGCCTGTGGGACAACTAATAGTATCAGTAGCTGCGGCAGTTTGCGATGCTAACCGCCGCTGACACTGAAGCGAGGGATGAAAAAGAGCTTGACCGCAAAGGATTAGTAACGATAGAAAGAGGTTTGACCGATAAAAGATTCAAGAGTGGCGTTCTGGAAGCAAACGGCCATATACCTTTTTAAATAGCCAGATTCGCATCATAGAGTCTTTCAGAAAGAAAAGGTGTCGAGGATGAAATGCGACGATGGATAAAAGTGTAAGGGCGCTAGAACTGTTAGAGGACTGTGACGGCGTGTATATGGGTTGCCAGCCGGGAATCGTTTCGAAAAGAAAAAGATGCCATTGGCACAATGAACTGTAAAGGATGCAACCGCACGAGAGATACGTAAATGCTGTGCGGACATAGCATGGCTAGTAGCGATGGCTGAATATTATGGTTGCAAGTGAAAAATAAACAATAGCTAATTCGGACGCGGTAAGGGTATAAAAGAGCTAGCCGATAGCCACCAGTTGCCGACCGAGGATTTAGTCCTCCACTATATATATATATACATAGTGGAGGACTATATATTGGGACTTTATGTTGTTTTAGATCCGGATGCCCTGGATGAAAAAAGTCCGGCGGAGATTCTCGAGGAGCATATGCGGGCATGTGCCGGCCAGGTGCTACGAGAGATGGAACTCCAACAACAACAACAAAGTGGTACTGGTTCGCAAACAGGACCGCAAGGGGGTGCCGCAGGGGCCATGTCACGTAGTTTTGAGAGGGAACAATGCGGTGCAAAGGATCATCAGCCAACCGTGGCTGAATTACAAAAGGTAATGTCCTATTCAATGTATTTAAATTACCGTTTAAATAAATTATCGTTAACTGGCCACGCATTAATACAAGATGTAATATGTAATAGCGTGTAATACGAAAACAAATTGCGTGCTTTGCTTCTCTTACAATGTTTCATCTACAATGATATAACATACATGACGTCTGTGCAATAAACCTATATGCAATTTATCTCGGTAAATTGTATTATCTGTTTGCGCTATAGGAGCTGACATTCACCAGGGCCCATGCCACGATGCTCTACGTCGAATTGCTTTACGATAGACACCGAAAGGACATCCACATTGAACGGAATCGAAGACTTCTTGAGAAGGCCAAAAGGATAATACAACTTGAGGAGCAAAATGCTGCCATGGTAATCAACGAATGAACCAGTCAAGTACCTAAGTTTGATACCTTGCTTGACTTGAGCTTATCTTATCAGTTGCTTATACTATTGTTTCATAGTCTTAAATTAGTTTGGCATGCATGTGTATTTAATGGTTCAATGCCTTTTGTAATCTCAATGAAGTTTGTTTCTCGTATTGAAACTATCTCTCATTACATTAGTCTTTTGCATATTTGCGCATTTAGTCCGGACAGGTTCGTGAAGTTCACAAAGAATTAAAACTGAAGACAGCTAAGATCTTAGAATTACAGCGGAGCTTGGATGAAAAAGATCGTAGTATGGAGTTAGAAGTAAAGGTACTTTTAGATCGGGCTCGCAGACAGGAAGAAGAAAGCAAACGGATAATGGCCGAAAATAACGAAATGGCCACAACGAACGCTCTAAACAAAGCACAGCTTGACGAAGCCAACACTGTGAGTTTTACTTTTTAAGTGCTTTGGGCTGTATTTAAAAAAAAAGACAGGAATAATTTTAAACCTGGTCATACCTATTCTCCATCTTTATTCTATGTAATGTCATTGATGATATTCTGTTTTTTTCCTCTGAACTACGTAAAAGCAGGCATACTATGTTCCAATACATCGAATATGACATTGTAGAACCCTAATAGAATTGTATTTCCAATGTAGGAGTGTCACCCAATTTATATTTGATGGGTGCCAATTTCTATTTTGCAGAAAGTGAATCATCTGGGTGCGAAGCTACACGAATCACAGCTGAACCTCGAAAGTTTGCGAATAAAGGCCGAGGAATTAGCCATATATCGAGACAAATGTGCTCGTTTAGAACAAGAGCTGATTGTACTGCACGAAATGTACAGGAGGTTGGAAGAAATCAACCGAAGGGGCACACATGATGTCTCCCACGTTCATAGCAAAGAAGAACTCACCAAAGAGCTTAAAAGTGAGTCATAAACCGTTTCATTACTAATACCATCGTGAAATATATATACTGCTCTTAATATTTTGATTGGGTATATGTATTCATCCGGCGGCAAAGTAAAGATGCAATTAATTTCATTAAACACATTCAATTTGCAACACAGCATCTCGACCATGTTACCGATAATGCTTCCCAGTGTCCTTGCCTCGTGTTTCTTAAAGTTCTTTGAAGGCTTCTTTTCCACCAATATGTAGTAGCTAGGTAGTCACTCGGTCGCGTATGATGAGCAGTTGCTTTTCGTAGAGTGTCATAGACAGTTGCCCCTCGCAAGTATGCAAACAAATTAGCAGTATTTTTCTTTAGACTTCTAATACAAAATTTGCGCTTTACTCGCCTCGTTAAATTATCCAGCTCACATGCGAGCTGATGGTGAGTGTGATATGCGATAAGTTGTGCGAGAAACAATCTGGGCAACCTCTCAAGCAAGCTTTTCCAGAAACACGCGCAATATCCAGAGGGTAAATCCGAAGAAATATCAACAGCAGGCAAAGCTGCTTCGGACATCGATAACCCGACAGAACTGCAGAAGCGACCAGCGACGATTCAGATAGCTATTTGTTTGGATTGCGTGGAAGCAAGAAGTGAACGGGAATAGAGTGTGCCTTGATTGGCAATGTAATGTGTTCCAAGCACGTTGCTCTGCCAATTATAAACGAGCTAATCTGCCCCTAAAATGGTCTGAATTGAGGTACAGGCCTCTGCGACCACGCCATTCAACAAACTTTGAGTCGAGATGAGCTGTTTAAGCGAGGTGCACAGGACGTATAGCGCTACAAATCTTGGTAAATGCAATGTATCTTGAGGTCTGCACCGACTCTCTCGAAAGGTATTGGAGACGCGTCTATCGCGAACACCTTATACACACGGATTTTATATAAGTCCGGCGCTGTTTTTCTTCAATAGTTTGCACACAGCGCAGCTTCGTGTTAAATACTCCTATCCTATGCGGCGCAGGAGCTAAATAAAACCTCAGAACTAGCGAGCAACTGACTGGTCCTCCGATGGTATGGAATTTCCAACCTACAGGCCAAAAGAACTGGGACCTTTCCGTCTGCTGAGTGAATTGGTTTTTCTGACAAGTGATCTTGAGGATGTTCGTGGGTCACCTGTCAGTCGGCAACCCTTCTGTGGTTATCTTTATAGCGGCTAAATTAGGAGCGCGTTGCAGTTAAGTTGGCCGTCTTAATTGGGTAGATAGTCTTCTCTCTGGCAAAGCTAGCGCCCAGCGGATTTTAAGTTTGCCCTCCGTTTTAGGATTGCATTATCCGCGAATACCTTAAACGACCACAGAGACGCAAACACAATCTTTGAATTGTCCACACTACGGCCGAATTCCGTTTCTGACGAATTACTTTTTTTCTTAGTAGTCAACAATAACGTGCTGGCCTGAGTGACGAACCGTTCTCGTTAGTCTTTAATTAGGGCTGGAACCGCCCCCAAACTAATACCTGTACTCTTGTCTCTTACCATTCCCTGAGATGGCAAAAATATATCTGGAAAGTACACCTTAAGTCTCTCTGAAATTTCTGAATTAGTGAGAAAACAAGTGATACGCAGCGTTCGTGTAATCCGTTAAAAACTATCTGTAGAACAAAATAGCTGTTCGCGGAGTTATTTTGTTGCAATGTAAATTGTAGCATATTTGAGAGCTTGTACCTTGATTGGATCTGGAGAGGCGGTTGCCGAGAAATTTGAGATGTTGTTTTTTTCCATATCATTGGAGGTCTCTTTCTCATATCATTGGAAAGTATAAAAAAGTTCCTGCTGTTTAGGATGTAATAGAATGATTTGCAGTATTACACTGTAGGAAATTATATGTCGTTAAACAAGTTTGTGCTTAGGTTTTACGGAGTTTATACCCCCATTATCAAACAATATCTCTGTTATATCTCATAGTTAAGTAGGCAATATCTTACTGATAATAATTAGAATCATCCCTAATAAAATGAATTCGGCTTGTCTAAGTATAACATACAATAAATAATGTGGAACTGCTTTCATTTTTTGTATCTAATTTCACATTTTATTTTTATACTTTAAGCCAGTAAATGCAATAAGGTTTACGTTTCCCTCACAGATTGTCGATCACGCATGGACTATCGAAAACAGGAAGTGGATGCTGCCAATGATCGGCAGAAGGCTCTTAGTGCACGTGCCGAAGAGGCCGAAAAAGCACTAGCCGAAGCGCGAAGAACACTTATACGAACTGAGGTCAATGCGGCCGAGCAGATTCGAGCTAAAGATGAGCGAATTGCAGCTCTACGCAAAAGTCACGAAAATTTAACAAGCGTGATCCTCCGTCTGCATGGTCAAGTCGACGAGCACAATGCTATTCAGCGCCAGAATGAACTACAGCAGCATCAACAGCAGGTACAACAGCTTCAGGAACATGAGGAACAAGAGCATCCGTACCAGTGCGATGCTTCACAAGAACGGTTTCAATCATGCGCCTTAGCAGCAACAGACATCAAACGGTAGGCAATAATAACCACTATGTGCGCCGATAGCCCTCTCCCTTTTTCATTTTACATGTCTATCAAAGTATGAGCACCAAATTCAGTTTATCACCTATTTTAACAAAGAAACCAAAATCTTATTACAGTGAGTTGGTACGTCAGGCCGGCAGGGACAGTGTATAGGTAGTACACCACTTTAAAAGTAACCCAGATTGTTTTTCAGACTCGTTCGCTGGACTTCGTATCGATTTTTTGTGATAGTGTGTAGTTTTTTGGAAAATCGCCAAAAAAACAAGGCAATAAATGATTTTTAGAATAATGTAAGGCGGAACAAATGCTTGTATTGCATTTTCATGTTTGTCTATGTTTGTAGACAAATTAGCGGAACGTCGAATTGTAAACACATCAGTGTCTGTGGTTTGCAACGATGGAATGTTATAATGCGGAACAGAGTTGTTTTTCGCTGCTGTTCAAATAGGGCTTGATTACGGTGTGACTACACAAGTGTCACATAGAATACGGACAACACTTATCGTTGGCAAGGTTAACATTGGAGCGACATTAAAAAATTCGGAGAGACTTGCTCACCCTTAAAGAGAGTGAGGCTAGGGAGATCACAAACTGAACGAACTAATCACAATATCATTGCAATACCGACTAGCACGCATGCGGATCCAACAACCTCAACGCGATGCCATCCTTGGGAATTCAGCCTATTAAAAAGCACTCTACGACGTATTTCCTTTCATTCTGCAACTTTTTTAAGAGTTACTACTTCATCCCTACAGAGAATGGTTGACTCAACCACTACATGTTCAGGACTATCAGAAGCGTCTTTTATACCCTGATCACATGTTGAAAAGCAATGTACATATTAACAACTTCTTAACTAACAACTAGCAATATTCCTTGACTTATCATCTGATGAGGTTCCTTTTCAGTGAAATGGGTGTGTGAATGAACAAAATCGTCGCACCTGATGTTCAGAGAACTCAAGGGTAGATGTTGAAGGACGACTTCACTCATAAAGAATCACTGTGTATTGCCACTTGTGGATTGAAGGTATCCTTGGGTTCTTTTCTTTTAACATAAAGATAGGGCGATAGCAATAGTCAATAGCGAGCTCTATCGTAATATGCTGTAAACCTTTGTACGTATTGAAGTAATAGGATGCAAGCAACTTTTGGTATCAACAAGGCATGTAAACAAGCTGCGCCGCGTGAGAGACAACTGATCTGCTAGGAATTGTGTCCCCAGGCCGACTGAATTAATTACCCGATGCTGACTTCGAATAGCCATCCCGGTTTTGTAATTTGACTCTTTTCATTTTTTTTGTAAGTATGTTAAGAACCGTGTGTTCCAAAGAGCGCCGAAAACAAATTTCGACCTGATTCGTGATTGGTGAAATTGGAGTTGAGCTATGCAGAGTAACGGATCAAGTTATGCAAGTTACTTCAGAAAGCATTTTGGCTGATATTATTTTCCATGTGTACTGAAAGCCATTTGGGCTGGGCTAACGTGAGACTAAAAAAACAAAAAAAAAAATACTTTTGCTTTCTATTAGGGCAGTTCTCAAATAGAATACAGCTTTTAGCTTTATATTTCGTATAAAAAAAGTTAGTGGGACTAAAGCAAGCCTTTCAACAACAAATTTAAAGTTGACGACATGCGAACTGACATAAAACATGGACGCTAAACTCTTTGTAGTGTGACTAAAGCAAGTCTTTCAACAACAAATTTAAAGTTAACAACGTGCGAACTGACATAAAATATGAACGCAAAACTCTTTGTGTGATTCTAAGGTGTATGTTTTTGATTTTTTTTTAGGGAATGAGGAAACCGGGGAAGTTCGTAACGGCCGTGGTAACGACGATGAGAAGCAGGCAAGGTTGCTCCGAAAACGGTCTGCTAAATACATACTGAAAATATGCGACATTAAAAAAATGGAAACTGGAAACATACACGGTGAAACGGACGAAGAGATTTAATGACAGAGAAATCTATTATAATAAATACTTGTTGATTTTCTTAATGAAGAGATATTTATAATCATTGCCAGTTTTATCTTCACACAGATGTGTAGATGTTAGTGAATGGCATATATCTATGTATATATATATATATATATATATATATGATGACCCGTCTGAGTCGGGAGTATTATCTGTATCCAAGCGCTAGATTGATATTTCAGAAAAGTTTTTGGTGTGTGCTTAAAGCGTTTCCTCTGATTATTGCAGATTTCAATCAATATAACAGCCATTACAACTACATTTCGAGACGAAAACTGCTCACAGGCTTCAGCTTTTTCGTTTGCAGATGTACAGTCGCCTTTCCGACAGCACATGTGAATAAGAATAGGTGGTCTTTCACTCAATAACATTTCATACATAGTAATATAACGGGTTTAAATCTGGGCTGCTTAGCAGCCATATGCTTATTCCAGAATATGCCTACTCTTAAGCAGCACATGCTGCAGTCAGCGGCAAGTATAGTCGGTGCGCCATCTGGCTGGACAACATTTAGCCCTTTATTAAACATATGAACTTTCCACAATCGCACAGCAATTCGAAAAACATCCAGATAAATTTTATTAGTGATAAGTCTGTCTCTCTGGGGGAGGTATGGTGGCATAATCTCCTCCACTGCTTCAAAAGTTTCTTTTGCCCACAATTGGCACATCATCTAAACCGGGAACAAGCCAACGATTGTTTTTGTGGTTAACTATCGCATCGAAAAAATTTCAAAGTCAAGATAATATGCTACTTTATTTCTGAGGGAATTAGGAAGCATACGACACTGACTACTGAAGGTATTTTTTTGTTGGTCTCAAAAGACACTGAGGTAAAACGCGGATCTGAGCCTTTGGTGAACAATCTGTGACACGGTAATATAACATTTCCTTGGTAATATAAACCTGGAAACAATTTCTTCAGAGAGTACTTCTAGACTTATCCATAAACTCTTCGGTCTGCACTTTTTTCTGCCTATCGTTGTCTTTTTTAAGCTATGCTGTAACCCTTCTCTTCTACAGCGGCGTACTCATTTGCAATGCCATAAGCTTTTTATTTGCGATGAAGCTTATTTTCCCATTGATGCTTTATTCTGCACGACGAAATTGGATAATAGCTGCTCTGCGCTTAACTTCCGACGTTGAAGTTCTGTTTTTTGCCATAGATGCGAACTTGTTAGACACTTCTGAAATTCGTTAAATCGCGAGGCCATTCGAGAAGTCTGCATTTTATCGGGTAGATATTTTTCTGACTCTTGATCTTCAAAGTTTTCAAGTAATTTTTGTAGAACGACGTTTTTGCGATAAGGTTATTGCTGCTGATTTTTCTGCTTCTTAAGTTATGCTATCAACGAACGATGAAAAACGAACTACTGATTTCGTATTTAATAAAATTTATTAAGAATGAATTCCCTTGACTTCTTCCCATTCAACTAACAGGGACCAATCTAATACTTACTACCCTAAATGTTTTTCTAAACATTAAGACCACATCATGCCGTCTTACTTCTATATTACAGTAGGTATAGATACATCTCCAGTCTTTCCTCCATGTGCACGCATCCATAATGACAGCTCTTCGTCCTTCTTTGCGTTTGCAGTTTCATGTGGGTCTTCTGTAGATACTAATATTCATGCTTGAGTGTGTATCTCCATTTGTGTGCCTGTATATCATATATATATATATATATATATATATATATATATATATATATATATATATATGATATATATATTGCGTCCGTCTTTCAATTTCAGTTCAGTTGCACTATCAAGGTACAAGCCGATAGTGATAATAACACTAGACCGATATCATTCACCACGAGGTTAACATATCGGACCCTAGCCAAAAGAGCTGAAATTCGTCACAAAGATTAGTCTTTTTACAGATTCTTGTTAGAACATTTTGCGGACAGCTTCACTCGTCGCTGCAGCGTAAATCGAAGCAATTCCAAGACCGACAGCACCACCTATTCCGCAGCGTTTAAGACCTACAGTTGACTTATATAAGAGTCCAGTTAGACCGCCGGAGACAACTGTTGAACAGATAAAGAAAGAAGCCAAATAAATAAACTTTAATAACAATCCGAACGTAAGTAGTTAAGTTTTATGCTAAATAGACGCTCAAACCTATTCAGGTATTAAGTACTCATCCCCTTTTTGTTTCTTATTTGTTGTTTATTATAGTATCGCATATTATTCTTATAGTATTGTCGTAACGTTGGGTAGTACTTTATCATAACTTTTTTTAACGAGTTTTTCGCGTTCTTGTATCTAACGTGGAGTACAATATAACCTATCTACTTTTATAGACAGAATAGCACAATACAAACGTTGCTTAACACATAGTTCGAGGCCAAAAGCCACACTTACTAGTGTTGATCTCATCGTCGGTATCTCTAACTTTACTTAGTAGAACTCCGAAAGCTGAGTACATGACGGCTATTGTTCCGATACGATGAGCAATGCCTGAACCGCCTTTGATAGTGTAGTTTATAAGTTGACTGCGGCGCACGGCGCCCGATAAAGAACTTGTTTCACGGAGTCCTTGAATAAGACCGCGAGAGCAGCCCATCGAACTTCCTAAAAGTAAACATGTCCCAATCTGCGAAAAAGCCAATTCGAACCGCCCCCGTTTAGCCCCAGCACCCTCCGGGAAAATGTACTCAGGGCCAGCCGCGTTTAAGTATGAAGGATCGAAGTTCAAGTATGGAGAGTAGAGTGGGGATCCGGGTTCTAAATATAAAAAAAAAAAGTATTTACAGCGTTAAATTTTTAAAAAACATACGGATCTTTTCGGATATCAAACCTCAGATCATTTTCAGTTTTGTTATGTCTGTGTTGTTTGTCAAAGTATATTACTTTAGTGTCTTTATAATATAGTTGAATAACTTCATTTTGTTTTACAACAACAGAGTCAGAGCTCTTATGGTTGCGATCAATCAAGGACCAGCATATGCTCATTATGGTACAACATGAAAAAAAATTGTTACAAATGTTACATTTTTTGTTTGAAAACATGAATTTTCATTCAGTGAAATCCTATAACATCTATTATATTAGTATAACTGTAATTTCAATCTAAACACTACGATCACAATCCAATATGGATACTACATAATTAACAACTCGTAAAAATTGATCCTTCATAAACGCCTTAATACATTATTTCCCATCATAATCACTCAAATATAAATTATCAAAAACAGATAAGACTCGCTCGCATGAAAATCGAAAGAAAAATACGTCGTGATGAAAAAAGGCAGTCGTTCGTCGTCACGTCGCATTACCTATTTATTTATTCCATTAATAAACTGGAGAACCATCCATTGAAATATAACTAAGTATCTGTTGATTCAAAGCGCTCAACACCAACCTGTTACGCCATATTTTAGGGAGCGTTTAGTTTAGCGTGATTCACCCCTAATAATCACTGATATTTATTATGGCGTATGATCACGCAATAACCTAAAGGTGGCCTGTGTCCTATAAGTGGCCGAATATAATCAATGAAAACAATGCTTCGAACAAAACTTTTCCTGCAGTGAACCAAAAAAAAAAGGAAATATAGGCATTATGATAGCCTTTGGCAGTTTTTGATTTTACAAAATAGTTTTTAAAATATTAACTATGCTTTTAAAATATTAACTATGTAGTTTTGCATGATGTGTTTACAGTAGTCGTACGATATATATATATAGCAGTATACGATAACTCATTTCATTGGTCGGTTGTACTATCTTAACATAATGTGTTCGACTGTGTTATAACGATCTACATCGTTTAAGAAACAAAATCCTGCTATTGTTATTGTTATAAACGGGTATTCGGAAAAACTTCAACTGAAGATAAGATGCAGCTTATTTGATGTATCTGGAACACGTTTGATATGTTGAGAGATTTTATAGAGACCCTTCAAGTCTGCACCATCTATATGGTGCCGTTAGAAGTGCCAACGTGCCGGTCGACCTCGAAGTAGACTGTAGCAGCTAACTGGCTCTGGCTATGAATGTAGACACGTTGCGACTGGTTCTTCAATTCTCACTCCTCGCACAGAGCTCTGTTTCTTCCTTCAGCTCTTGACTGTTGCTGACGATACTCAGTAAGATTTAGTGGTGCAAGCTATTCCGGGTTCTGACGGAAGAAAGTGTACCCGTTCAATACGCAGACACTTACGTGGAAACGTAGACTCCATCGTCGTTTGCTGACCTTCCGTCAACTGCCTGTCCATACACGGAACGATCGAGAGTAGCTCACCAAAGCATTATTATTTGACGACCACCTAGTGACTTTCACAACGCATGTCCCACGCACTTATTGGCAAAAATTGACTTTCTGATCATTAGCATCATCAGAAAGCGCGAGCCAAGACAAGCAGCAGACGACCCGATGCGGATAAAGCTAAGTGTTTATGAGTAAATCCTATCGAAAGTCTTGTCAATAACATTTGTTGATGATTATATGAAAATGTTCTCGGATAATTTTATTTGCTTCTCAGATGTACGTTACAACTGACATGCGCGAGAAGTCAGCCATAGATTTTAATGTGGATCTTTGAATTGTCAGATCTCTCCACTCTTCGGACCAATTGGGTAGCCCGGCGGACACATCGATTGGCGCGTCATCATCGGCGTGAAACGAAACCAGCGCGGCCTTTTTCGCAGCAGTTCCGGCAACGTGGATTGAGGACATCACGAGGCAAAAAATGAGTTTCGGAGATTTGAAGACTGACGATGGCCTTAGGAAACTTAATGACCACCTGGAAAATGCCAGCTATATTTCGGGTTACGTTCCAACACAGGCTGATATGGCGACGATAGATCAGATTGGATCTAATCCGTCCGCTGCGAAGTTCCCTCACGCATCCCGGTGGTGAGTGCAGTGTTCAGTTTACTCTTCCCGTCAAGTGATTTTCAGTAATATCTCCATTCAATGACAAAATTACTTTTGCCACTAATGACCATTAACGTTTTTCATAAAAAGCAACTTATGGTGGAACGCCTGCAAATGTGGCTTCAAGTCACTTGTTTCTATCAGAACTTAAATGCTTGAAGTTTGACTTTGAAGTCGCCGAACAACATCGGCTTTTCCGACTGTTCGGCATTCTCCTGAACGAATTGGGGCACTTCGAGGGAGGGTGATCCGGGTTTAGTAAAAAGTTTAAATATGACTATGAAACTAATAAAATTCTACCGCCAGCTGTTCTTTACAAATTCATTTTACTTTGACACTATTTTCTTAATGCGCGCGTGTCTAGACGTATGTGCTCTGAGGATGTTATCTCTTGAGTAAAAGTAGAATAAAATATTTTGGTTTTCTAGAAAATAATGTGCATATCGAAATGTATAACGAGGAGAAATGCTCGTAGTTTCCAATGCTGATAACTAGAAATGTATTTGACTATGGTAGTCAACCTTTGTCTGCCTCTGTTTATATTGGAGAAGTATTAGTATAATGAAAGAACATTTTAAATGAGAACCTCTACTTGGGACAAAAGCGATATTTAGTCCGCAAGACCGTAGATAGATAATTCGTTTATCTCATGCAGTGACCGAAATCAAATTCAATGCGTAGACCTGAGGCTAACCGAAGCTGCATATTATACGTAATATTAAGCACGATTAAATCGACTTGTTTTAAGCACCTTTAAATGCAGCATATATTTCCTGGTATCTATAAACTGCACGGTGCAACTAATATTTTATTACCCCTTGTTGCTTTAATTGCAGGTACACGCACATTAGCTCATATTCAGCAACCGAGCGCAAGGCCTGGCCCGCTGCTAAAGCCGGCGATACTGCAGCAGCAGCGAAGGTTGTCCCAACAACAGTTGCTGCTGGTGATGATGATGATGATATGGATTTATTTGGATCGGACGATGAGGTTGATGCCGAAGCCGAACGAGTGCGTGAACAACGCTTAAAGGCTTACGCCGAAAAGAAATCAAAAAAGCCTGGCCCCATTGCAAAATCCAACGTCATACTCGACGTCAAACCCTGGGACGATGAAACCGATATGAAGGCACTCGAAGCCGCTGTACGTTCAATCACGATGGACGGTCTGGTGTGGGGCATTTCAAAGCTTATGGCTGTCGGCTATGGTATTAACAAGCTTCAGATTGTTTGTGTCGTCGAGGACGACAAAGTATCGATCGAAGAGCTTAGCGAAAAAATCCAAGAGTTCGAGGACTACGTCCAGTCGGTGGACGTGGCCGCCTTCCAGAAAATCTAAGTTATATGGAGCTAGTATATTACTACCAATAGCGGCAGCTTTTAAACGGCCAGGTTTCGTAATTGCAATCAGCTTGCCAACATTTCTTCCTGCTTCCCTCTTTGATGTGGTCGAATTTAATGATATTGCTCTTAATCATATTGCTGCTGCTGTTGACCTATTGACCACAATCAAACTCGTGAGGGAGTTGGAATAACTCGCTCAACTTTTGGTGACGTGGCCATGATAGTGCAGCAACTGAAGTAGTGATAAAGAATAAATCGTCTGTTTGCGGCGTGCAGCTACCGACACTAAGTCGGGCGGGTTTATAATAAAAAGGGCTGATGACTATTAAATGCTATTCGTGTTCTATCTTCAGTAGTTTACGTTCACTGTGTTAGATTCATCACTAGCCTGAAGAGACAAAATAGGAGGCAACAGTAGAAAGTCTTCATTCGGGTGTTCGTATAAAAGGAAAATATTGGGTAAAGCATAATTGGTTTAAGTAGTACATTCAGCTTGAAGTTGTTGTCGAATACTTTCAAAATGCAAATTCAGGAATTACAGCAGACTAGGATTATGGTGTGTTGTATCTGATTTTGTACTTCACTTTTAACCAAATCTAGCGCTCGATAGAGTTGTTGTGAGGACATCATTTTTACCATATTAACCCTGGGTTGAATTTTTATAAGTCGACCAGTTAGCGCATAAAAGTTTGTACTATTTGCTTGCTGTTTTTGTTACTGACTCCCCTTTTATTGAGTTCCACTTTTCATTTAATATAGTTATGATATTATATGCTGCTATATTATGATAAATTATATCGAAGTGTGCTATTTGGTCGATAAAATGTTAATCAAAAAACATACTTCATAAAAGTATACGCTCTTTACAGCTGTTGATCGCACGTAGCGTTTGTCAAAAGTTAACCGTCAAATTAGAGTCACTATTAGGAATACGATACAGGAAGTATCTTCTAGGTTTAATATACCTGTTTTTACATATATATATATTATATATATATATCCTGGGTCTGAAGGTTTACTTGGTAGAACGTGACGTAATTCTATAAGATTTATAACAGTTATTGGACATAAGAATTCAATTGTTTGAGTAGCAGAAAGGTGTGAATAAAAGACCTTGCTGGTTTCTTTAGAGAACTCTGTATTTTATTACAACTTTTGTTTGACCATTACAATACCATTGTCCTTCGCCGTAACTTATTTGTATGATAGTCTTATTGTTTGTGACGACATTGCAAAGGCTGTTAAAATATTAGCCTGAGCGTTTGACTGCAATAGTGCACTCCACACGCGTGGCAGGATCAGATATTTTATGTGTAACCGGCTTCGCTTAATAAATATATTTATTAAGCGAAGCCAGTTATACATAAAATAATAAATTTTCTGCACCGCAAATATCTTATCACTAGAACAACTTGTAAACAATAATAACTCTGCCTAGAGATGAGAGAGAAAGCTGAATACGATGTTATTATAATTACAGAAAGTATTGAGATATTGTTGCCGTACAGTAGCACTGTTCTTCAAAAGGACCTGCCAGTGAAAATCCAGGAATTTGAATCAGCCCGGAAATCAAAAATCCAGGAATAAAAATCATAAATCACGGCACATGATTGTGCTATTACTGCTTGATCATAATTCATTAATGGATTAATATTCAAGTTAATGTATTACTCTACAGGCCAAATAATGTGCAAATAAAGTCATGTCCAGCGATGTAAGTATTTAGTATAAGTTACTATTATTGTTTATGCTATAAATTTTTATTTAAAATCGCAAAGCCTTCTTTCTCTGATAGGATCCATCTTTTGACAAATCCTTGTGAAGCCTCGACCTTTTTTCGAGTTAGTAATAATGTTACGAATATGAAATGAAGTTACTCCTACCATCTCTTTGGTACATTGTGTCTTCACACTACGTAATATAACAAAACGAAAAACAAATCAACAACTGAATAACTGAATAAAAAAAATGCAAGATAACGAATCAATTAAGTTATTCTTGAGAAGTGGGTCTTAGGGCTAGCTGACCCTTTTTAAGGTGATAAAATGAATAGTTTAATATCGATATTATAAAAAGAGCGGCAGGATTCTAGAAAAAAAATATGATCGTCTTTTGGACAATGTCTTAAGAGATCGAAGGCAAAACAGGAAGGCTTGAATGTTATTACATGTTACAAAAAGATGTTTTCTTCAACCGGGAGGTAAGCTCATACGGAAAAAACATAACAATCATCGAGCAAGCTAAAATGTTGTGTACTAAATTAACTATGCCGAAACCAAAGCAGGTTTTCAATTATCCGAGGTTGGTTGACAAAACGAGAATCGGCCTTTTTTTTGCAGGGATAATTCCTTTTGCCGCGTAATAAGGTGCAGAACGAACAGAAATCAAACTTAACAGATTTGATCAGCAGATATTTGACCTCTATCATATATCGCCATAATCGTGGTACGTGTAATTTTTTAATCAACAGTAAATAAATTCAATACTCAGGCGTCAGACTGTGCTGAGAGAGCGTATTGACTGTTGACAATATGCTCTCTTAGATCTTCAGCAGAATTAGAGTTAGGTGACACTAAACAGGTATTTGTGATCAGTAATTAAAAACAGCTGTTCACTTTGGGACACGAATCTCGCTGGGCTCCGCAACAACGGTAAGGTAGTTCTCTGGGACGAGCCCACGGCGGGTTCCAATCTTGGCCTCAAACCAGTTATGATCAATGCGACGAATCAGCTGCAGTTTGTCGCCAACCTATTAAATGTAAAAATTAAGTAATGTGAACAATGATAGTATGACCAACAAAGCAAATACATTGTTAGATTGTCAAAAAAACAGAATGCAAAGTCGAAAACAGCATCAAATATATAGTCGAATAGAGAAGTGAACAGAAGAAATCATCGATTCGGTAAGTGGAAATAACACTTCATATTAGTGAGCACAGTCACCCTGCAAAAATTGACCCGTTCATTTGTTTACCTCGCAGTATCGTAGGTGTTTCAATATTGTTCTAGATGGTTATTCACCCATTTACCATTGTTAGTGGCAAGAAGTGCGAGCAAATATTGCTAGACTTTTCGTCTTTCTAGCGCATCGCTCCACTTACATCCACCACGTTTCATCCGAAATAGAATACTTACTCTGAAACTGAGTTCAGTAGCAGATTTGGCAGGGAAATTGAAACGGCCAATAGCTGAACCCTCTTGCACTTTGATTCCAGCAAGCGTATCGATTGATGATGGCGGGAATACATCAACATACCTGTTACATAGGGTCAAATCAATAACACGCTACATGTGAGTTGTAGAAATAGACTTAATGTTACTCTTATTGCCTGACGATGAGAGTTCTCTATTAAGCGGTGTTTTTCCCTTCGTACTTACTTGACAGGAAAGATTCCAGACCGTCCAAGACATTCTCCCTCATACCAGTTGCGATCAATTTTTTTGAAAATGTAGACCAGGTCACCCTTTTTCAAATTCAGCTCCCTGCAGAACAAACGAGAAAACATTTTCGGAAAATTACTGTATATAATATATCGTACAAAATAAACTGGATAAATGTATGCATACAGAATGTAAAAATTTATGATATATTTCATTCTAGCACGATATATCAGATGGACTCAGAATTGACGTTAAAATTCTATGTTATATGGCTGGCTTCTTGGTATTTTCCGTCATAATGCAGACAAAATTTCCAAGAGGTTTTCCAAGAACTATGCAGCGTCCAGCGCAAGACGGATGGATTTAAACGAAAGTAATCTACAAATACCAATGAACTGTGAAAAGCATTCGATTTTAAGAATTAGTTCTGTAATATCGCAGAAAGTATTTCATACTAGTATTTAAGATTAAAAAACAGACATCGAATCGAGCTGGTAAATTCAAATTTGGCAATGTCGTACCTGGGTGCGTGAGCTACAAAGTCGTAAATGACCCTGCCTAGCATAATGACCTCTTTGTTATCCGGAGTAAAGAACACCGTCTCGTAGGCGGAACCGTCATATCGATTTCCAGGTACTGGGGATTTGTTGCCAGACAGTAGTGTATCATGATAACGCCTCATTTCCTGATCCACCTGTACACATATTATTGCAATTTATCAATTGGAAAAGTACTCCTTATGTAATGCAGTCAGTTAAGTGCTTGTAGGAAAGATAATATCAAGACAGGATTTACAAAGTATGCTTACCGTTTTTTAGCTATGTTCAGCTGCAAATTATTTGATTTGGTGAAAAGTTCGTCGGCGAAAGTGTGCCCCTACTCATAACACGTTATGGCAAGCATTTTAGTACTTTACAAAAACACACGGACAGCAGAGTTTATAGCACACTTATAATCTCTTTCAAACACTTTTGCCTAATATCGGACAAATTGTTACGGAATCAACAGTCATTGGTGGAAAGAAATAAAGGAGACCGATAACTGAAGATAAAAATGCATGGTCAAATTAAATTATGAGGATGACAGAATGTATAAATGAATACCTCATTTTGGATTTGCTTCTTGATTTGAGCTTCTTCGCGAAACTGCTGCAATTCCTCTTCCTTGCGCTGGCGCATCGCCTTCAGATCTTCGTAGTCACGTTCTAGCGCCAAGTTTTGACTCTCCAGGAATTTATACGCATCTGCTAAAATCAAAAGGCAAAAAATAATGTTAGTTTCATTTGAAGAATTAGAAAATACTACAATATGGTTGGCTTATTGGTTTTCCAGGCGTATAATATAAAGCGTACGTTATTGGCACTTTGTTTATACCAAATGCACTAACATATTTATGGATTAAATTACTTCATCAGGTTGCATTACTTACTAACGCAGAAATAGATAATTACCGCAAAAATCAAATTCGTAGGGGTTGCTTGATTGCACAACGGGGCACGGACCCACGCGGAGTTCTGAAAACGAATTTTCATATTGTATGGTATATATAGTTGATTCCACTCCTTTAATCATTCTGACACATTATATATATATATATATCTATATATATATAATTATTATGATATTATTTATTATATATATATATATATATAATATAAGTAAATCTATAGTATGTCAGGTTCCTAATTAAAATAGATATGGTAGTTGCTTTATCGTAAGCGCACAATAGCTAGAGCGCGCTTTAAATACACTATCTCAGTACTACCTCTAGCCGTACCAAGGTATAAATAAACGAGATTAATATAGCGCGCAAGCCGGAAAATAGAAACAAGCAAATTGAAAAAAATTGCCGACATAGATCTATTGTTCTAAATTAAAGTCTCATAAGTTGTCCGCATACCCTTAGGCGGAGAAGGTTGAGGCTTTCGGAGTCCTCCAAGTGGGATATCATGCCCCTTTTGAACGCTCCGATACCAGTCCCGTTGCGTAGCGTTGCTCGCGGTGATTGGGGGCAGATCTTGGGCCAACTTGACCATCCTATAGGAATCGTCGTCGTTGAAGACGCTGAGAAGAGGAACGCTTTAACAGACAGTGCTTCATGGCTTATTGGTCTCAATTAAATGTCTACCTAGGCTAGTGTTAGTCGCAGGGGTTAGCAAGACAAGCACGTTTGTGGTCTTTAGGCGTAGCGCTCTTTTTTCTGTTTCTAACTCATGTAAATTGATAGCAGTTCCTACTCACTAGGCTGGTTTTGGTGGGGTCGGAACTGGCGGATTGTATTTGTGCTGGTGATACATCTTGTCTCGCTGAACAGCGCTATCAACAGCACTCACCGATGAATCCCCTGGCTGATAATCCTCAATCCTTTTAGGCTTTACTCTATGTTAACAAAACAGGTAAGATAAGAAGTATTACAAAAATGACTACGGTCCACTTTCGTGTAGAATCAGCTTTGTTAGGGAAGCTCCTATTCCACTTTTTTTTTCAGAACTTACTGTCAATGTGTGCTTTATGACAGGTACGGCAATTACGTTGTGAAAGATCAATTGAAACAAAGAAGAATATAGAATGGCGAGATCGAAAAATATATTCAGTTACCTATAGGATGAATATGTTTTCTGCTCGTTGCTCTCAGAACTGAGTCGTTGATATTCAGGATGTTCGTAAGGCCACCGCTTTTCACTGAAACGGCGCCGCTCAGCTGGTGTATGCTCTGGCTCCGAAACGTAGCCGTCGTCCCTGAATTGCAAAAGATTTTTTATTATATTATAAATGGCCGTAGAAGTTCCTGACTTCTATGATAAATAAATGCTGCAACCTGTGGTAAGGGCGCAATAGTTTCAATTACATTAAATGGCATTGCGGTATTCACATATCATCTGGTAGCAAACACCGAGGCTGTGCTGGCGCTGAATGATCAACTGTAGGCTGTATTACTATATTTGTTACAGATGCATAGGGTTTACATATATGCGTTAGATATACATTCTGCTGTACCAACAATTGGTATTTACTAGATATATTTACACATAACTTTATCAAATATTCCATAAAAGGTTAATACAAGTATACCTGTAATGTGCAAGACCTCGCTTGACTCGTACGGTAATCACTTCCTGGTCTGCCTGGGGCTTCCTGTATGTGTGCAACCGCTTGTACATTGTTCTATACCAATCTCTGCCATGTTCATCGTCTATATTCTGAATAAGAGTCGAAACGGTCTATGATTATCGTAATTGAGACCTTCACGCTAGTATGAGTTGTATATGTAAGTATTGACCGTTTTTCTAACCAGGTAAGGCAATAGTGATAGGAGGCGGATCGGGTCGGCGTGGTATCAGTTGAAAGTTAGGGTTTCACTGTAGCAGATGTGCTGAAATTGTTGGAATGCTTCCTTCAGGCCTAGGATTTTAGCGCTTCGAAGATGAGTAAAAAATGTATTCTAAAAAAAATATTTCTGCAAAAAGTCCTTGTATTTGATAACTTTACTGCGAAGAAGGCACAATCACTACTAAAGGCCGTAAGAAGTGTGTGCTTATTTATGATCAATATGCGCTTTGTCGCTTTGATTATAAAAATATCAGTGTGAAGATGCTTATCGCAGGGCTCAACCAATTGCAGAAAAAGCTGAAGCAGTTATTGCGAAAGTTAACCAAAATCGACACATGATTAGTTACAATACCGCCGAAAACTAGACATCCACCACCAGATAATTTTAAATCATTCACAGAAAACTGGCTATAAGAATAACTTGGATGTGTGGGTGCCACACAAATCGAAGCAGCTATCGTAGTTCCATCTACGTAAGTACACGGAATGGTAACGAAGTTGAACCATTTGTATAACGATGATCAAAAGTGGATCACACACACCAACAATACACAAGCAAAAAATGGCAAAGGCCAGACTGACGGCGAAGGTCATAATACAGCGTCTTTGGAACGAAATCAAAAAGAAATCTTGCACTATAAGTTGCTGTCGCGATGGCCGAAGTGCCAGTTACTAGCTTTACTGCCATCAACTACAACAAACCATTAAAGAATCCACTGGAACTAGTAAACAGAAAATGCGTTACCTTGCATTACGACAAAGCCAAAGTACATATATTTTTTGCTACTCAACAAAGATTGAAAGAACTTAGATGGAACACCTTTATGCATCTGCCGTATTGCTTGAGTTTTGCACTACCAGACTATTTCAGTCACTGCGAAACCCTCTTAATGGTGCTAAAGAAGAGATGCAAAAGTAACTTGTCACAATTTTTCGCTCGGAAAACACAGACGTTTACATAGATTATGATTAGAACATAGATTATGGTGTTACCGGAAAAATGGTGGAAGGTATCGATTAAAATGGCCCATATTTAGCCTAGTAACATTATTTTAAAATATAAAAAATACTTCGTTCAATGTTGGCTTGAAAACGATCAATATTTTTTCAACAATTCTATATATATATAGAGAGAGGTTGGGCCATTTTGCTTGTTTTTTCTAAACAAAGATATTTCGATAAATTGATTACATATGCTTGTAGTATTATTTCTAGCGCTTATATCTAACATAGCCATCCTCCACCGCAACTACAGATTCAAATTAAAATCTAAACCATTAAGTAGTCGTCTTTAGAATATTTCTTCCTTTATTCATATAGAACTTCGAATAGTATCCGTGCGTTAAACGATATTAGTAATTGTGAATTCTTTACAATTTCGCTTATATATGGTATACGCAAAAAATTCAACCGAATTCAATTTGAGTTGAGGGCAGGTCAAACGTCTCAAAATGGCTTACAAACGGTCAACATAGTCAAAAGTTCCGATCAGACTAAGCGTTGAGGCTCATCCGTACCACCCGATAGGCAATCAATAGTCCTCACTTTAAAACGGCCGTTAATTGCTATATCAAATACCGAAAAATGATAAAATTGGTTATTGAGTCGTTTTGATAAATTTCGAGCTTTTTAGATCTCAACCCTATTGAAGATCTTTCGGTGTGTCCCCTGAGAACTCGGTAATAGCATGGATCGTCGGTTTTTAATCTTGGTAGGGTTTATGCATCGCAGAAAGACTGGATACTAGTTGATCTTCGCTCGAATTGCGAAACCAGTACGCTCTTTTTAACAGTCATGAGTGTGCTGTTTCGTTTTAGAAAAAACTGGCTTTTTTTAGTATCGAAAATTGTGCATAAATACATGCTTGCTATGATAAATAGGTAGTTAAAATTGGTTCGAATTTAAGCGATTATGTAGGTTTTGAATCATGAGGAAATTTTACACTGAAAATGATATGTTTGGGGAAAATCGACTTCAAGCTGCAGAAAATAAAGACTTTCCATATTTTCTAATCGAAAGAAGCATTTTTGGTGGGTTTTACGACAACAACTGAGTATTTTCAAAGGTTCAGATACAAAAGTTTGCTAGTACTTTGAGCTCTGCGTAACAAAGACAAAAGTATACTTACAAAATTTGAAATATTTTTTCCATATTTGCCTTACATTCAAGCGGTGTACTTCCTCACCAATACGTAAAACCTTGTTTTTTTAATTTATTTGAAAACCTAAAAAAAAATTTCTTTAGGTTGTCAAATTCACATTAGATTTCCTGAGATGCTTAATATTTATAAAAAGCTATGAAAGTTCCATCAGATGGAAATAAATGATTCCGTCGTGAGATAACGAGACAATCGTAATAAGGACTAACGGATTAGCGGTAGTATAGTCATATGGTTTTTGCAACCAAGACAAAACAAAGGAACGGTAAAAGCGCGGCATTAGAGCACGGTTATTATGCATCCTCTTTTTGTAGGGTAAAACGCCTGAGCACCGACATCCCGTAATGAGCAGCGCTACACCAAGGTAACTGAATAAACGAAGAAAAGTAAGGAAAAGAAACACAAAAATAACGTAATCGAATTGCTAAAACACGGTGATTAAATAACTGTAGCAAATTAGCGGCGTAATAAGAACAGTGCGGTGGATTACTAGAAACAGGGTATAAGACACCTGCAACGAGGTAAAAGCTATTGTGGCAGATCAACCTATATGGTGCAAAGGAGCACCGAATGCGGAATTAGGTGTAGGACAAAACAGGTTGGGTTTGAAAAAGTAACTACAGTTAGCACTAGGCAACATCCAGAGCAAATGCGCAGGGCAGAGGCATATTCGGGAATTCTAACGCTGATTATGGCCTTTATCTTGGGGTTGTATTGAATAATTATGTTATCTAAAGAAATGTTCTCGTATCGTACTGAGTGAAAATCGACATAAAACTTTTTTTATCAATAGTGCGTTAGTGCAAAATCCAGTTGCACGCAAAATTCAAGATGCACGTTACTGAATAAAGCCATAATGCCAATGTAATAGTTTCCGTATTTGCGATAGAGAGATCTGGCGAGCGGTACGGACTCCGAATTAGAGACGCAGTTCAAAATAGAAGCTCTATAGTGCTAGAGCTATGTACTAACATGAGAACATTCCTGGATGAAATCAGAAGAGACAGAATAAGTATCTTCGTTGCAATAGCTAGAATGCACGCATGACGATGAACAAACGGTAATCTCGACTGGCGATAGCTTAACGAATGGGAGAAGTAAATGGTTATTACACTTATATAGCGATTTTTTCTGAAGATATTTCCTTAATGATCTGCCATTTGAATGACGGTGGGAAAGTACGAAATACCAAAGCGAATAAAATAAATACCGACGACCTTGCCAAACTGAAGCTGCAAGAACTAAAAAACTAAAAAACTCTTGTCCTATTCACATTTGGTCAGGAACAGCCGTCAGTGATTCTCTATTTGTGTTCACTGAGTATTCAAGCAATATTGCGCTCATTGATCACAGATACTAGGGTAATCCATGTAATCGCGATACTAAATTAGTTCGCGTTGTGTTTTTAGGATCATTCCAAAATTCCAATCTGGATACAGCACCGAAAACCAGATCTGGCTACCAAACCTACACGTAGTGTAATATTTCTAGCTTTTTTTCTCAACACCTGCACAAACAAATACACAAACACACAGACACTCCGGTAACGTAAATGTAATGATTTGTTGTATTTAATATTAATGTGTACCTTTCTACACGCACGCAGGGCAAACGCAAGCCGATCTGTCGAATGAGTCGCCGACTGATGTGATACAGCGAATGTCCCGAGTGTGCAACAGTAAACGGCTACGACTTGTGACTAATGCTGTATAATTTGGTGCCGCGCAGCTGGTGGTAGTCGAACACGCTACACAACAGTCTAACAGTATATTGTCCAGTCAGTCACATAGCCGTCGCTGCCGCTAAAGAGCGGGTTTGGCGCGCCGCGCAAGCTGAGTCTTCGCGTAGTAGTTCAAGGAGTAGGTGGTGCAAGGGTGACCGCGATGAATAGGAGAATAGACGATGAACAACGCGAACGGCAGTAGCGGGACTTCGAGCGAGCGAGCGAGTTAGCTAGGTGAATGGAGTGCATAGACCCACGGAACTCAACATAAAGGCAGAGAGCGTTTGACTCGAACGAGAAACTCAATGATACAAAGTGCGAGCCAGTACCAAATATCGAGTTCTGTGTGAAGAATGGAAAGACCACCTTTTCATCGTTTACTTCGCTTGCGCACACGCTACGCGTATGTGTAGGCATAAGACTACAATACAGAGCTTAAGCATATGGCTGCGCGCTTTTGAAACAGCTGAAAGATATCGGATACCGTATATGGGCATGACGGCCAAGCTCTGCATTCAACTACTTTTTCAACAGGGACAAGAAGGTTTTCATTATTGTCATCTCAGTGTCACGCTTAAGATGGCGACAAGTCAGCGATTATGAGGGTAGCACGTCGACTTCGAGAATCCTTTTATTGGGCAGCTGATGTATTCGTGTACCACTGAACTGTGTTGCATGAACAGGGCTTTTTCGGTTCTGCCCCGAAGCGGATGTGAGGGCAATAAACAATTTCAATAAGCAAATTTCGCAATTGTGGCTGACTGTCGGCCAAGATTATAGAGATGGACTTAACAAGATTGGGCGAACTGGTGGGCATGTCCAGGTAACGCATGGTTGTTTAGCACCTATCAGGTACCATATCAGCCCGCCTAAGAGCCGCTACCTATACTGAACGTGACATATATATATATATATATATATATGTATATCGCTGACGTTAGCTCTTCCGCCGAACAAGGTTCAACGGCCAAATCTGTAAAATTTCTATAACACTGTTTCATAGCACTCATCTCAAAGCGACACTTAACCCATTAAAGTAGGTCTCCTGTTAAGTGACCATTTTTCAAAGTGACCATTTTTCAAACTGTCTCTGTCTAAAGACTACCTCATCCTATAGGTTATATTGTATATTATTGTAATCGTGAATGATTATTTGAATAACAGGAAGTCACGGATAATCATTTGAAAATAAAAGAACTATGCTTGTGAAAAAAAAAAAACCAAAGACTTCACTATATTGCATTTTACACTATTCGACCTTATATACAATATACAAACACGGAAGTGTATATGTACCATATGTACACACATACGTTTATCATGGTGCAGTGAATTTTACATGAAGTTCAGACTTCGTTTTTGACGAAACAGAGTACGTCGTCATTTATCTTTTTACGAAAATCGAAAAGGAGTCAACGCAGCGCGAGGTAGTGGTATAATTGAGAAGATTATTCTAAGGGAGCTCAAGGATGGAATTTGGGCCTAGAGGATGTACCCTATTCTAGTTGGGTATCTGAATTCCATAAGAATTTTCGATGGTAAACAACTTGTTAAATGGACCAAGCAGATTAGCTGTCAATACTAGACTCTAATGTATATCTTATCAGATGTCAGAAGCCTGGATGCGTCATAGGTTGGGTGAAACTTATAAAAACACGCTTGCTCAATGACTCTCAACATCTCGTGCGGCACCGGTCAACAGGTAGCCATAGCGACAAATTTCCATAGCGAATGTTGCAGGTAACTAGATTAACTATGTACACACCTATATGAAACAACGAAAAAAAATGAATAGGTCCGAGCCTTTCATTCGAAAAAGACCATAATTTGCATTTAGTGAAACTGGAAGGATCTTTTTATTAAGGCCTGAAAAAACAAGATGGTCAACAAGGACATATGTATGACAGTGTATTGAATTTATTACATGAGCCTGTTCAACACAGAGCAGGTAAACGAGCCTGTTCAACACAGAGCAGGTAAACAGGACAAAGCCATTCTTTCCTATGCTAATACCAGGCCACACATGAGAAAATTTGTTAAACTAGCCTTACAAGGGTCTAAAAAAAAGGCTCCTGGGCACCCTCCCATCATCCTCTAGAATTTACCGCGCCGACGAATTTCCACCTTTTCCAATTTCTGGCAAGTGAAATTTCAAGTGAAATGGCAAGTGGTAGTATACTTGACAGCTCAAAACAGCTCAAAACTTGGCTGGCAAAGAGTATATATATAGCGTATAGGCGTTGTACATTCAAGTATTACCTAAATCTAGAAGAAGCAAAACATATTTCCTATAGAACAATAGAACACTTCTAGCACACGCGATTGCAGTCGGATAATTTGCGTGAATTTTTCAAAAAATATCGCAATTGTGATGAGTTACACAAAAACATAGGTTCTCCTCTTCTTATGCACATTGCTCGGGTTCCTGCTCTCTTGAACCGCAGTAGATTATAGCTGGCCGTCCTACTTTCATGGTCAGATAAGATAAGGAATCGAGAGAATAAAGTAATGTGCAAGTAAATAGGTAATTACAGTTACTAAAGGGTCTGCCTTTTAGAAATACGTTATACCACTGTTAAGGTTAACAGCCTTTTACAGTTACTTACCCCTCTGGGCGTGATAGGAACCCCGTTTTCTGTAGGTCCAACTCCGTGTACCTTTGGCGTTGATTTGTGTTTTGTGACAAATCCTTCGATAAGCGTCGTGTTTGCAGGAGCGCAATTAAGCAGCGGCAAATTTGCAACGGAATATTTCTGCACGGATTTCTCGCCTGTCGCAGAAGTCGTTACTGGGGACGACCTGCGCTCCGTTGAGTTTTCTGGAAGTTTAGGTATATCAAGCAATGCTATACTATGTCATATGTGATCTGTAACACTAAAACTAGGTACTCATTAGACAGTTTGTCTAGGAATATTCTGCCGTTTTGCCATAACAGGCTACTTCAAAGGCTCAACTCATTTAGCATCACAGACAAGATAAATCATGACGTAAAGACAATGAACCTAAATTACTTTATGACATTATACTATATAAGGCAACTACTAGATCAGATCTACCAAATGCCTTAACTATCCTATGAATATAGGCGGAATTGTGTGACGCCTTCAGTGTGGACCGGATTTCACACGCGTTAATTGGTTGATCTACAAAAACAAAAACGGCTTAGCATGTGACCTGCCTGATTTTGAGAGAAGCCGCAGATTTCATCTCGGCCATAAGTCCAGCTTCATATTAGCTTTCTTTTGCAATGTAATACAATGACTATGTATCCGTATCAGAGCCTACGACTAAGCAATGATACAGTAAGGGTTTCGAGAACGACGGAGATTTCTTACCGTTAATGATACAGTAAGGGTCTCGAGAACGACGGAGATTTCTTATCGTTTAATGCGGTCAACCTGGTATTGAGTTTTTTCCATTTTTGAGCTTCAAACTTATCGAATTAAATTCTATGCTAAAGTGGCTGCTGACAAGGCACGCATCGCACAATGAAGAAGTAACATCAGTAACGTACTTTCATCACAGCTGTTTCTTATTTGGCTTTCCGCCAGGGAGTCTATCATTTTTTTTTTCTGTAGAACCAGGCACAGAACGAATGTTGTCACAAAAGAGCAAAATAGTTTTAAAATATTTCAATGGTAATGAGTTCATATCCGCACCGTATGAACGTATTTAAAGTGCACGTTAGAAACTTGGGGCAGACACAATTAGTTATATTCGGGCGGTAAGCTAACGGTGCGCGGTATCTCTAGTGCTTCTTTCGTCGATTGCACTACCTCATGGTATGATAAAATAAGACGGGCAGAGTCTACTGCCCAAGTCTTTAAGGAACAATTATACACCTTTTCGAGCAACAACCTGCTGAACAACGATTTTCTTCGGGAAGCTCGCATTTTATTTGTTCTCTATATTATAATTTACTTCAAAAGAATAGCAATGCATCGAACAACAGTACGCGAGAGTGACTCGAACCCGTTCAGTGGAAGGCCTGAGTTTCCGCTGCAACCGATGACACGGAAGCAAATGGTCCTATTACTCGTTCGGGTTTCTTTCCTTTTAGATGAACGCCGTACTTTTCTTATCATTCCGGATACATTTATTAGCAACGCCTCGAGCCAAGAAAAAAAGATTCGTCTTAACATCGACACAGCAGTTGGTTTTCGACCATAAATCCTCTATTCTATAAAGTTACCAAGATGAAAGTTCGAACATTTTTTTACCCCTGGATAACCGTGTTATAAACTTTGTTGAGCAACTAAAGTACGCAAACTAAAGTAATTATAATTTACAAACGACAGCTTACGGGCGCTTTTCATTTACATTTTGTAAAAAAAAAACAGATCGACACAATAGTACAACAGTCAATCGGGGGCGATTAATCGGGGGCGATTTCGATGTTTTTGTTAATGGTGGCTGACTTGTTGATTGATTTTTTTTGTTCCTCCACTGGATTTTAAGATGATTGTCTGGTTTAGTAAGCGAAGTACGTTCCTAAATATAGTAGACAATATTGTAAGCAACGTAACAAACAAACGATAAGTATAACCAAAACGCATCAGGCTCGCTAATGTATGCCCCCGTGCGCACAGCTACAAATAAATTTTTTAACTAATCCTATCGTCTTGTACGCTGCTATAGTGACAAGGCCCTTTGGCACTACCACCTACAAAAAAAATTGCTGAACACTTATGATCTAGTAAGGAAAATTTTACTATTGTTCTAAAGGATCTAAGATTTGTTCAAGTTTCTCTAGGATAAATTACTCATCTCGCACACAGCTGCAGAGCAATGAACTCAGTTCTTTCTACAGAGTGGAAAGCTTTTAGTGGAAAGTCCTGCATTCGTTTAGAACGTCTTGATATTAGTTGGGTTAAGATGAAGTAATGGACTAGGACGACAGCAGATAGTCTTTGCTGAATTTAATAAAGGCAAAAAAAAATTAGGCGAACCAAGCTTAGCTCGAGAACGGAAAACAGAGGTAACGCCATGACTGGCTATTTCCCCGTGTGTTTCTACCACACGTTTAGCTGTTGAAGCTGTAGAGACAAATGTAATTTAATTCAGTCAAAAGTAAAACTTATGTTTTGGAGGGAGACGAACTTGCCCAGTGTAATGTCCTCCCGTCTATAGCAGTAATGCTAGCCTTTCTTATATAGGCTAAGGAATTATCAAGCATAAATTATGCGTACTGTTAATAGAATTAGAATGTCGGCTTCACAAAGTTTATAATTAGTACTGTTTGTTCTAGGTAGCTAACAACAGGTAGCCATCTGCTCCCATAGCTGAGTGCGAATAAGTCTGTGCAGACAGCTTCTATAGAGCCACGGGTAATGACGGAATAAGTAATACGAAGGACGTGTATTCATTCAAATCATGTAAATACCTCGGTACCACCGGTAACTCGGTGCAAGTGTATCGAAGTAGCATCGCTTGCAAAATTGATTAATAATTTAAAAAAACAGCTGATTGATGCTCGAACACATCTGGATTACGACGAATGTCTATTTGTAGAGAAAATCAATGGTTTAGGTTACTAGCCTGCTCCTGTGTTTGCCAACGTCACATTTATAACAGGTGCTAGATAAATATGATTAACAGCTTCTGTCAGAATTGGGGGTATACTGCATATGCCCATATGAAGCAGGTAATAGACTGCTTTAAATGCGGCTGTATTAAACGCATTGAAGTGGCTCATTACCTCTGGCGGCTCGTAGGAGAGTTACGGTAGGATTTTCGGTGGCGGGTAAGCCTCTAGGAGACGCTAGAGAGACAGCTGACGTTAGATCCGAACTGGGCGCAGACGGGTCGGGGGCTTCTATAGCTGCTGGCGTCGCCGCTGCTCGCGATGCCGCTGGAATAATGTAATCGTCTTCATCACTCTCGCCGATGGTCCCCGCTGGCATCGTGCTTGTCGCTGCTACTCTACTGCCTTAGGCGCAGAACAGTAAGGCTATCTGTTGTATTCTGATGCCAACCTGTTGTAAATGGCAATCAATAATATAACTTGTCTCAAGGTTGGGGCTGGTACGTGCGACCCGGGACTGTGCCAAGGGATGCAGAAAAGTGTGACTCTAATCAGCTGAAAGTTGCACAGAATAATCGTCTAGTTAGTTGGCTAATTACAATAGGAACGGTCAAAGTCGTTAGGTTTTATGTCAGCGAAGGCGATAGGATGCTAATATTGACATCCTATCGCAGTAGCTATATTGGGCTCTGAACGCAAGCAAATGATTGTAAACCACCGCTCAGCTGTGGTCACAATTGTTACTTTTATCTAGAATAAATAAAGACAGGCCAGCGTGATTGTTACCAGTAGATGTTGCTGCCATACTATGAGCACAACTGCTGTTTAGGTTAAGCATGCTAAATCAAATAGGCCGAATTGCCTTTTTACCAAAACCGTTGTCGGTGTGGAATTCTACGTCGAGGTAACATTGCACATAGTTTATTGCGTGGTCACATAGGTCAATAACATTCAGCCAGAATGCTAGCAAAATGAGATAGTCAATCTTTAGTCGGCCGCATGTTGTACACAGTAAATAATAATAGTAAATAAAAATTTAATTTGATGTTTCTCTTACATTAGATTTTCTTATTATATATATATTAGATTATCGGAGCCCCTATCCTGCCATAAATAATATTTTACGGATCTCTGAATCCAATTGCTGACAATAACGATATGCTCGGCCATTTTTTGCTAAGGGATTTTCGAAAAATTTATACCGTTACCGAACTTTTGGCTGAATAGTTCAACACTTCACTTGAGCGTATGTCAGTCAGGTAAGTTTTGCTAGTAGAGAGTAAAATAATTTACAGCAGACACATATGGATCTTCCGTTACGGTAACCATTCATTTTTCATATATCCATTCACTAAGCGAGTCGGCACCTGTGTCAAGCCTGTGCATTGTTAGTATTGAAGTACAAAAGATGCCTGTTCGTGTACGGATTGTCGTCGTCACTAGTAGGACCGCAATCGACATCGTAATCTGGCTGAGTAAAACGCACCTTGTAGAATGTTGCGTCTGTTATGGGAAATCTATACTGATTAAAAGGATGAAATTAGTATAATAAAGTCTATGCGTCATGTATAGCGCTAGTGTTAATAATTCATATGGGTAATGTGGCCTCGATGTTATTTGCTGACAGTTCCTAGTATAAAAGTTATAAGGACAAGGACTAGTGTGTCAACTTACTCCCTTTTATGGGGTACCAGAACCGATGCTTCAAAGCCTTGTCGTGATATCAGTAAATAATTTAGATTGTTTCCGTATCCTGTATTATTGCGTAGAAATGATTTAGAGGTTCTTACCTTTCGTGTTAGTTGCGTTAATTTGTTTTAGCGTTAGTTTCTGTGGTATCAACCGTGAAAGTATACGAACCAAAAAAAGCAGCACTCGTGTACACACAGCACAGTCTACAACTGAAAGTGTACTTCACAAATCACCAGTTTATTCAGAAATATCAACGTCTATCAATAACAGCGCCTGATGATCCCATTAGCGGACTGCTTCGTTGACCAAGTCCTAATGCAGCCTTAACCATTGACGTGGGAGTTCCAAATGTCTATATATACATCCATCGCTCTATCATAATAAAATATGCTCAAATATAATTGTAAAAAATTTGAAGGAAAAATAACTAGCAATCATTATAGCACGCAATAATATTAAGGATACAGGAAAATTAGTTAACGATATGGTCTTTCCGACTAAACGAATCTTATCCAAACATTCGATTAATAGACACTTATGTCAGACATAAATGCTGCCGCTACATTGTTACAATTTAAGAGATCGACAGATTAGAAGCGAGACTTAGAAAGCATCACTTTCAATAGCGTGAGAACTCTGTCCTACAAATGATTCACAGGCTGCTGTAAATTTTGGTGAATCAAAGAGACATATACATACACGGCTATGAGAAATCAGTTTTAGACGCGCGACTATCGTGGGAATAAATCGAAAGAAAAACGAAGCAGCGTTACCAGGGTCAGTTCCCGTTACGCATGGTCTGTTATAGTTTATTATTAATTATAAAATTATAATTATATTATAAAATTAAACTAATTTGATATACGAGCGACGCGCAAAAAGATTACAAAACACCTAGTTTCCATCGCGCCGAACCAGCGGTGTGTCGCATGACTACACAATGTAAAAAAAAAAACAAAAAATTTAACAATAATAATAATAATGAAAGTTCCTGTCACGTATAACATCAATGATATAAACTGTGTTGGTCATCATCCTATGTGTGAAAGATGTTTAGTTTATTGCGTCACGGTTGCATCTTCAGCTGTGATCACTAGTGATTTGTAGAATGATTTTTTTTGAAAGTAATCGTGCGTCAAGCGTTATGCAAGCTCGTCTAGGTGTCGCTCAGATACACGACATAGTAAATATCTCAGCGAAAATCAACTGGTAGTGATCCCAAAAATGTGCCAGCTCAAAACGACTAAAAAAAGCTTAAAGAAAGAATGCAAGAATTTTTAATTTTGCGGCTCATCTGGGTAATTCCGTTGGCAGTTGATATTCTTCGTGCCAAAACGCCGTTGACTTAAATGTTTATATCAAAGATGGCTTTTCGAATCATGTTGATGGATTTTCGAGCATCGTATATTTGAATCCTATCAAGGAACTTCCTCAGATACCAGGCAGCCGCATGAAAGCTGGTAATTATATGGACCGTCGACTTTAGGCAAAAGAATGTGTTAATATTAGCGGGAGTTCGTCCAGCGCGCAAAAATTGAATAATAGCTAAAATAAATAGCAAACAGAGAAAATGACGGGCGACTTTTATTTATAATAAAAGTCGTCCGTTATTATATTATTATTCATCATATTATTATCAATAAAATTACTGTTTCCTAAGAACTCGTTTTCTTCTGGCATTTAGAATACAGTTTAGAATAGAACAGCTGGAAGTTTGTCCGAACTCCGATGAACCACTCTGCTGCAAATAACATAAATGCTACTGGCGAACTATGCGGCCTTATACAGCCTTTATGCGTCCGAGAAGCATACACATTTACCTAAGAATTTAATGTTTTCGCCGCGCATCGTTATAATCGTGTTACATTCACGTTCGGTATGTACCAATTGAAATAGATTTACATACATGGAAATAATAAAAAACCTCTTGCTTACTGCATAAGAAAGTATCATTTTCCAAAGCGTTATAAATATACTGTGAATCATTTATAAAGCATATGGTGGTAATGTCTCTCAATGAAAGGTATATGTGACTGAGGTTAAAAAGAAGAGAACAGAACTGCTCGTCCCATCCCATCTACCCCGCTGCAGTGCCATATGTAGTACTCGATTGCAATTTATTTTATTAACTTATCCAACCTTTAATGTTATTGTATGCATCCATCGGTCAACTTTCCTTCATAAACAAAACAATAACAATAGGAAACAGACATGTCAATCGAGCGTAGCTCTCCAACTGCTTTCGGTCCATTTTAATTAGTGATTATGTATTTAGCGGGCTTCCACGAGTATTCATTACCATAATCAGTTGCGAAGCCACATTGCGGGGGCTCGACGTTGGACAGCTCAGTTGAGGACAACAGACCTCCGGGTGTGGACGAATGAACTAAAATCAATCAGCGCTCAGCTCCCTTTCAAGTATGCTAAGGTCCGCAATACACACACCTCTATACTGTTTCCGACGGCCAATTGTTGTATGGGTTCGTTTTGTCGGTTTTCCAGTGTTCACCCATGACCTTCATTGCATAGCAAGAATGAAGCCGTCCGACGAGACATCTTCACGACATATAGGTTTGTTCTTTGTGCGGTTCTCCATTTCCATAGAATGCCTATCACTGCAGTGTTGTGAGCGTTGCTTCAGCAATGACCTTTGCTAGGTACTCTTCGCTCGGTAAGCCGATTAATTTAATCTATTCTGTGTTGTGCTGCTACGCATTGTCTAGCAGAATTGCCAATATCTAGCAGTGGTAACAGCAGTGTATACTGCTTGACCCACAGTGAAGTAACGTGGGTTTCATAGATCGTCGGAGTTACGAAATGGGTGCGTTTCACCTGGAACACACCAGCATGCACCGAAACAATAAAAGTAACAACGGCATTAACGGCAGCAGGGTGGTATGCGTCAACGTCAATATACAACTCAGAATAATGCGTAGAAAACAGGAGGTCGCGTGAACAAAAGGATTTTAGAGACAGTCCTGTACGTTTCAGGTAGAATAGACATTTTCTGATGCTTGTAATTTGTTTTTAGCGGAAATACTGCACTATACGTCACAAACACCCAGAAAACGTTTCCCTAAACTTGTTAGAAGTTTCGTATAACTTCGCCTCTTAAATCCCGTAAGCCTTTAAAATTTTGGGTTAAATTCGCACAGTTATCTATAATAATAAACATAGCCGCAGAAGAAGGGAAAGAATATCGCACAGCGGATTTCCCCTTCAAAACCAATCTCCTATTCAAGGTGATTAGTGTTATTACTGCAAAGATCGAGCGACTGTCGTTACTCAACCTGTTTAGTATTGACCGGAATCATAATAAATGTAGAACAAGCCATTTTTATATATTCGCAGTATGCATATAAACTTAACACCAAAGAAATTTCAGGTCCTCTTACTTAGAACCCGAGTCTTGAATTAAACTCATTGGGTTTTTTTTTATTTATTTAGTTATTATTAACTTATTGAATTGTTTCCATTACATCGTCACAGCTGATATCGCTTTAGATCTAGTGCAGTCAGTCGTCATTCCATTATTTCGTTAAACGTTATAGGTTAGACTGTTATCTGCCTTCGACTAGATTACCCTGATTCAGATACTTTGCCGCCGAATTTTAAACATTGTATAGGCCTATACCAAGCGTTCCATGTCGCTACGTCAATTGTCTCGCGGCAATAACAACATAGTCAAAAAAATATCATTTTGACCCTTTTCTGTTGCAAAGTTTTTAACGGTTTTTAAGATCGGTGGTCTTATATAACTCTCACTTCTTCAAAGTTTCACTCACCCGAGATATTTAGATTGCCTTTCACTGTTAGATGAGCATAATACTCGGAAGTACTCGGACAGATTGGGTCGATATATACGCCGCTTCTGTCTCGTCATCCAATAGTAATATCATTTATTAGCAAGGTATTACAGGATTTACTCTACTATGCTGTATAGTTGCCTATATAATCTTTATTGAGAACATACTTGCAATCCTATTTGAACACCTTTTCCAGTGGATGAGTTGTTCTTGATATAATAGACAGAAACCGGTTGCTATCGTGGGCGCTCCCATCACTGCTGACTTAATGTAGGAATAACCTCTGTTGCTATAATAATAAGCGTTGTACTTAACTGTCCGATCCAGGAAGAATGCAAGGGGTTGCAAAGGCCAATCTATGGGTGGGCGTGAAAACTATGTGACCTAGCTGGAAAAACCTTGCCAACATATTGTATGCCTATTATACGGGGACATAAGCGTAGAAAGTAATTGCGGATGTCGCTTAACATAGTCAGGAGATATCTAGACAGGAGTGGTAGTGTATCACTCGTCAACTTTCGGTAGCAGAATGGGGAGACCAGCCAATAAATCAGCGAATCCTTTTTTATTATAAGCAGATAGTAGCCTAGTTTATCGTGGTGATAAGCCGGTCATGATATGTGGCGACATAGGCCTTTTCGTTCGTTATTGGTTACACAGCCACGAAATATGGTATAGCCCTTGACGATTAAATAAAAATGACGACAAAAAAGTTCCAACATTTCCAAATGAAGATAGCTATATAGTCCTCTGACAGATCAAGTCTACATTATTTTGGGAACTTCATCGTTTGCGAGCTAAACAATACAGACGATTTGGTGTCCATTTAGCTTGTGTAGCTATGCGGACACGTACAATGCAGTGCTTGAAAATCGTTCTATGTCACTATTGCAGACGTCTATTTGTCCCTAATAACCGCACTAGACCATGTAGGAACCTCACATTGTATAGACGCGGTCTCCGTGATCATATGTGAAGCTCGCTTGGGACAGCAATTGAAAATCCAGCATGCACCTCGATGATACAATGTTGAGCTTAATTTTCGAACCCGATTTAATGGTCGTAATTGTAGCAAGTTTAGTAAAATGCAAAAAGCCTTTTCGGTATAGCTATTCAATATATAGCGGCGATAAATCAGTATCGCTTCTCGTGTGCCCCTGGCAACAGGTCTAAGGCCACACTGCAAGTGTACTATTGGCGTTATCCTTAGCAATAAGAGAAAAACTTTCGACAAATTCGTGATTTGATCCTGTACCTTCAAACCGTCCGTTTAAAAAAAATGCGGAAGTTTGAGTAAAGAAACAATGATCGAGTAGTTGCTCACTTCAAAAAACATCGTCTGCTCGGCTAATTTTACCGTCTCGTAGGATTAATGGGTAACGTGTTTACCCATTAATCCTACGAGATCATCCTAACGTGTTCCTTCTTAGAAACACGTTATGGTCTAAGTACGAAGCCATAGACAGACTTCGGTTTATGCTGGGAGTTAGCTGTCCAATGGACGACAATACCGGACGCAAAACTCGAAACGAAGGCCTATAGCATGGTATACTTGTAATACACTTGGTGGATTTTAGCTTAAAGTAGTCAACAATTCTTGGCACATTTGACGGATTATGTCCAGTGACTGAGTAGAATAAAATGTTTTTTTTTATTTTATTAGCATTTTATTAGCATTAATAGCATTAGAATTAAGGGCACGTAACTTCCGTTAAACTTAGGAGACCTGATCATAGAACCCTATGTTAGTCTTAAGTTATCAAGTAACCGCTGCACCTGATCTCTAACAGCATCCAGTAGGGTCGTAGGTATAATTCTTTTGCTCATTGATTTATTATTACTGAAATTCAGTTGAAACTATGTTACAAATTAAACAGTCCAGTAGCTTTCAGCCAAAATAGCCTATAGGTGTCGAGACCTTTATTGAAATGACTATAAGTGCCCACGTTTACTAGATTGTTCGTTAGGATAAAAGTATGGCCACTCATAATTATATACTACTATTATTATTATTTTAGTGGCATTCAAAGATAAATAAGGATTGCACTCTTTAGTTGAAGTTGAAAGTTGCAAATCAACTAGGTATCTATGGTGCATTCATACGCCATAGTGTAAACATTTTCTTCAAAAGAAGAATATTCAAGAAAGTACGCTACTTAAGCTAATAGCATTTTCGTCTACCCTAGAATATTATATTCACCCCATATAATTTAGCAGTTTAGAAAAGCTTCATAAATCGAGTGTTCATTTTCTTAGGATGTACCATACTGCACATCTAAAACTTCAAGTTTTGTAAGGCACTCACTTGTTTGTCTTCACATTAAACAATTATTAGGGATCTTTGACGAGCTTAATGTGCCTCCTAAAGTGATTCTTAAGTGCAATTCTTATCAAAAACCGAAGCACTGCAGTGTTCTTGATGTAAAAAAGTACGTACGCTTTTTTAAAAAAAGTACGTATGTTTTTTCGTTTGCGTTGGTTGTATCTTAGCGCCGATCGATTAAGTTGTCCCGGTAATGCTAGTAATAGAAAGCGTCTGCGTCACGACAAGTAGGTCAGGTTAATATGCTCGAATTGGCCTACCTTACGCGTATCATGTACTCCCTTAAACTGCAGATTAAATATGAAGTAAATAAGATCCCTAACAAGGCGGCGTAGCTACGGTGTCGAACTTTCCATGTATTTCCAGGCCGAAACGCCTATAAAGCCGTATAGCAGGGCAAGTATGTTATAAGGCTATGTTGCGCATATCTAATCGCTTATTATGTTGTGCTTCGCCGCCGTAGAAGGAAGGCATATAGCACGTGACCATGCAGGCAGTTATAAGATAATTCAGTTTACAAGAATGACGACTAAACTATGTAGGCTTCTCGAAATTATAATCATCGGTATATGCGTAATAAATGTGGCACCCTTAACTTCTGATGCGTATAAGAAGCACCATAGTTAATCTACGTGCATTATAAACAATGACGAGAGTCAATCAAGCAATGGACAACGGCTGTCAGATGACGCCCACACCGGCGGCGTTCCACCAGCGGTGGTTATTATGTTCTATGCATACGTAGATATACGAGGGAGACATTTATCATCCTTTACCATAGCAGATATTCTTGCTAGCCATTCAGCAAATTCGAGATATTCATTATTTTTAATTAACAATGAGATATGGTGGCCAAGTGGACGGCAGCGGCTCTCTATACGAACCCGGAGTGAACAAAACCACTCTCTGAAACAGTCGCGACTATGAACGGGGTGTTGGAAATGAGAAGTACCTAAAATTGTAAAGGTGATCTACCATAACCGACAGATACCATAGTTCCCTTAATAAATGCAAACATGATCGGCTATTTTGTTCTGTTCAATGAACTGGGGGTAGATTCCCAAAACCTTTAGTATAGACTTACAGATCTAAGTTATGACACCGCGTTAGTTGTTGTGGAGACGGCAACCTTCCAGCGTCTGGTTCAATGGGCATCAACGCCCGTGCCATAATGTATACCAACCGCGAATAGACGACGAGTACGAGGTATTGATACTGTATCGATATCTCTTTTAGTTGGAAACTTCAAGAAATCCGTGTATGAAACACCTGGCACGCCTGCACAAATTTCACCACTTGGTCAAAGTGTTACTACCACTAAACTTAAGGGGCATTCATTCCTTGATGTTGAGGGGCTCTTAAGGTAAAGAGCGACTACCCACTAACCGCGACTCCCCGGAAGCACCTTTGCAAAGTTTGGAACACTCATTGCTATGAAAGCTAAAAAACTGAATCGGCAAGGTGTCGTCCACGTCAAAATCTTTTGGATTTAGCATGGCCTCTACAATTTCTTTAACCACCATTTAGTGATACGTCGCACCTAATGGCTCCGCAATGGAAGATCGCATGTTTAATTCCGTGTCCTCCACCGGGTACAGAGAGCAATACTCGTAAATATGAGTACGTGCATTCTCCATAAGATTCATCATATATGCCTTGAACTGGCCGTACCCGGTTAAGACTTGGATCACTTGACGCGTAAGTTTTCCGTATAGCCGGTTATACTATGCAGCGGAGTCAATTTCGGAGTGCATCCTATTCTTGTTACCATCTCTGCAATGTGGTCAACCTTTATTACTGTTGTGAGGTTTAGTTCTTCTTCAAAGTAGCGCTTGGTTCTTTTTTTAGCTAGTGGGTCAAATAACGACATTTTGGCGATTTGTTGGAGAGCTTCCGTTCGATACGCCTGAATCGCCCTTATTCCTAGCGTCCTCTGTGCGAAGATTAGGATCTGTTTACTTCTTTCGTTATCGAAGGTCATCTCAATCCACCCAGAAGTAGTGCAGAGCTATCGTTTCCAACAGATGTCTTGCCTTTTTTGATGGCTCCCCAATCCTCGCCACTGGCCTCCCAAGATTCGGAACATCCTTCACGATATTTTCCCGGCATATTCTTTTTTTTCACTCCAAGATACTTGAGTTTTCTCTTTATTTTGATTAGACTCCCGCTTGGCCAAAATCCATGGAACTTCTTTTTGCCGATCAAACAAATGGGTTCACTCTTTTCTGGTACAATCTTGGGAAAACGCTTTTTTATTCAGGCAACAACCCTCGGTTAGCACAAGGGTTGTTCTATTCCAGTAGAGGCCCTCCTCTCGGGCAGTGACCAAGACAGTTAGATTATCGGTGCATATTATACACTCAACTTCTCCGGTAATACCGACATTAAGGACGTTGTCATATGCTAAATCCTACAGAGTGGAGCTCACAGTAAGGGATATTTCCTAGAGGAGGGTAGAGGAAGAGATTTGGTAGCAAACTTGTTTCTTTCCAACTCTTCAATTAACGTTTTTCTTTTCACAAAGATGCTTTGCCTGATGAACGTACGTTTTTACAGGAAGATCATAGGACTTCGTCTCCTTACCTTATTTGTAACGTCTCCATGCTGCTCTGTTAGTTTGTTCTGCTCTGCTCGGTGGAAACAAAAAAGTATGTCTTTTTATGCAACTTGGCCAAAGTGTACTGCATTTGCAGCGAGCTGCTGCAATCTCGATATTTTACCAGTAAATTCCGGCTTCCTTTTTGAAACGCTCTCAGTTCTGCCGCGTCACAAAGTATCCGCTTGGGCAGTTGTTCATTATCAATCATGTCAGCTTAACTACACCCTATGCCAATCCCATTTTCGAACAAATTCTTACATCTGCCATCTGCTCTGAGATAAAGTGAGGAGCTGTTGCGTTTGATACTCGTTGCATATTTGGTCGATAGCACAACTGTGATCACTGCTTCTTAGCCACTCCTCAGCGACTCGCTATTCCGTAATCGTTGAAGGAATATCCCGGTCCATAATTTTGAGATTAATAAACGATACTTGATCGCCTCGAGTGAAAGTAGGGACCCTTCCATCGTTCGTAATAACCAGATCTCGTTCTACGAGCCATACCTAAAAATAATGTCCTCTGGCGAGCATCTATAGTTTTTTTTTCATTTTCATTTGAGTTGAAGTCTCCAGGGAAGATAACCTTTTTGTAGACTTCCTGCATGACTGTATGCTCCGCTAGATTTCCTAAAAACGCTCGAAGTCCTCGATTTCTTGATTAGTGGTATAGTAGCGAGTGTACATTACGGCCATTTCCTTAGATTAACAGATTAATCTATTCGACTTTAAGCATCCCGCTTGACTGTCTTACTATCAACAATTGGCGCCCTATTTTTTTCCTTATAGATGTCCTCTTACTCACTCTTTGAGTTTACGTTACTCTCGGCCTTTTTTTGGGGTACTCCGTGGGGCTAAGAAGAGGAAGAGACCTGTTGGTGACAGTTTCACATTTTGCCGGCAGCTTTGCCGTACTGTTATCAAGTGTTCGTCTTCGTCGCATTTACATCGTTAGGCAATGCTACCGGTGCATTCCTTTGTAACGTGGCCTATAATGATATACTTAAAATACCTTATCTGTACTTTTCTGATCTCCATTGCAGTTAATTAAATTAAATCGACAAATTGACTATCTGTAAGTTTGCATCTCGATCTTCCAAGCGGATTTTGGGAGGCACTTCTATAACAGCTGACCGCCGTAAGGTAAAAGATATTCCCATCCACTCTTTTTCTGAGATTCTCTATAAGGAGCTTCATGTCTGATGGAAGACCTGAGTTTTGCCCGTAAACCGGCCTAGGTCTTAATTACGTCCAGAAAAAGGCTCACGTCGCCTGTCATAGTGGACCTTATCACCTCACGGGCATCTATTTCATTTACGGTCCTGTGTAGTACGTGCGCAAAGTTAGCCACGCCGCCGGACCTAGTCTCCTGGCCTTTTAAGGTCTCTGTTTCTGGTCAATATAATGAGACTTATTCTTACTCCGGGTTCATTCGCCTTGACATGATCGTTGATAGAGTAATAATACTAGTAGTGCTTTGTTCCTGTCTTGTACTTTAAAAAAGCTTCGTCTTTGTGGGGGATAAGCCCTTCTACTTTTTTAACTCGAGATGGCGGTCAGATTTCGTGCAGCAAGCCTCGATTGCTCGTCGGATCGATACTGTTTCACTCGCCTAAGGTACGAAGCGTCAGAGAATCTACCATCTGTGATGCCACCGTATCTCTATTGTCGTCGATTACTTTTGAGACAATGCTCAGGAAGCCTGCGGATGGATCGCTTGCTCTCACTATTCCAACACACATCTGTCATTCACACGCTTGTGGATTTATGAAAACCTGGTCTCAGTCAGATCCGTTGTCAAAAACTTTTTAACCCAGGCTTCGCAGCCGCGTCGCATCTTCGATATACAAGTTTCTAATTGCTGAAGCAGATAGGCATAGTGCAAAAAAATTGTTCCGTCTGTGCTTTCATTGTCATGGAGCCCTGTTCGCGTGCCGCATACTCTAAAGGCACGCAGCATGCGAGTGTGACTCATACGAATACAAGATCGGGTCATTTTTCGGTAATAAGAATTCAAGCGTCTACGTACTATCAATACCTGTTTTAATTTCCCTCGCGAAGTCTGTTACTCTGAGCTCCTCCAAGTGTTCTTTTTCTATTTGCTTTTTGCCCTTGAAACACGAAGTTCTTCCTTCTGGCGTAGCCATGCCCGCAATCTCCGTGTCTGTTTCAGCTATTTCGGTGTACATCTTTTTTGGCTACACTTTGTGGTCCGCCTTTCTACTATTTTCAAAAAGAAGTTACTAGTTCTGTGTGATGAGCTCCTTTAACTTCTCTCAGCCAGCCTCTCATCGTCTTTTCGCAACCCTTTTTCGAGGTCCTTGCGAAAAATATTCCTACGTTGGTCCTACCCCCCAGTCACCAGACCGTAAGTTCAAACGTCGTTATGGCATCCTTGATAGCCAACTAAAGTTCCTAAATTTATCTTTCGGGCCTTTCAGCGATTGCGCAGAGCCGTGAACTTTACTAAAGGCATCTGCATAGCTTATCGGTAGGTCATTTACCTGAATAGATTCCTATTTTTTGCACTTTTTCAAGCTTTGAACCTTAATTAACTGAGCTATAGATTATCAGGTATACTTCGTAGTCGATACAGGTAGTGAACGTCTAGTGATTCCTCTGCAGCCGTTCTCCGGTTGTTACCTGTAGAATCGCGTGTGTGTATCAGCGCTCTCTTCGTGTGATCTTCCCTTCATCTAAGCTCACAATTTCTAGTTGAAGTTACGTAAAACGTAGCCTGAAATGCTCTTTTCGCAGTAGGTCTTTTTTTAAGTTGCAGTTTGCTTAGTCGCTGTATCATTGTTCTTGCTTACTCTACAAGATTCGGCCGTACTGGTTCACCACAAAAATTGAGTTCACACTCGTACTTTAAAAAAAGTCAGTGAATTAGGTGGGCGATAAAAAGTATAAATCTTCACTGACTTGAAGATCGCAGCTTGGCGGGGAATTGACACTACAATGCTTTTTCCAAGAATTCAATCGGAACGCTCACTTCAAAACTTAGCCAATAAAAACAATCACTTTGGACAAACGTAGCTGCTGAAATTGTAATTTTATAAAAAAGAATTCATTGAATTTTAACTGGGGATGAAACCGAAGATCTTGTGGTTACGCGCGCCATACCCATTTCGTTGCACCATGTGTTATTTGCCGCTATAATTCAGTTTTTCTTTACTTATTTTTCATCAGCATAGCGGAATACCCTTAGCTATCACGAGTGAAGCCATGCGTTTACGATGTTATTTCAAATTAATACGATTCGAAGTTAGGAACGAGTACAGTGACTATGTAAAACAAGACAAAAGACGGAACGAAAGGTGATTAATTAAAAAATAAAAAACGTAAATGAGAAGTACTATCAGCACTTTGTAGTTGTTTTACATACAAATATTTCGTGAATATTTAGGCAGAAACTGCCGAATAAGAAGTATTAGCGAATAAGAATTAGTGATCAAAGTCTATGTCTTTGAATTTGATGTCTACAATTGCTCCTTATGGCTGGCCTTCATTGCTACATAGTGTTTACATTTGGGTTTGATATCCTCAATGTTGAATTCAAAATGTGTTATAGAAGGATAAGCAGAAGACTTGATCTCAAACGAATAAGATTTTTGGCTATTCAGAGGGTTCGAGCCCTTGGATCTGGAAAATCCTCAAAGAATTTGTGATAAGGGCGGAAGCGTTTACGTTGAGATAAGAGATTTCACGCAGAACATCATTTGATGAATCTGTAATTGTCTAGTAGAAGAATTATGCTGTGCGCGCCCAACTGCCTAACACAATAACTTCTACAAATAAAATCTATAGTGGAAGAGCTGTGTTGAACACTGATAATCGCGAGTTGATTAAAGAAGCTGCCTAATAATAAAGGAATGATAAGAACATCTGAAGCACAAAATCAAGCTAAATCCACCAGTCAGTCACCATGAATCGCAGCTTTATTATAACTCAAAGATCTACTACATCAGATTTGCTACAGATCTACGTTGATATACCCCAGTGAAGCCGTATTTTTTTTTAAAGGAAATGCAACGGAAGGTATCGATACGGGATAGTAATTGCGGGAGTTGCTTGAAAAGTTTACGGAAAAAAATGCACGCGAAATAAAAATTATAATTGTCTGTAAGTTTTGTAAATAGAAGTTCCAAAAGCGGATTATTATTATTACTATTCTAGAATATATTAATTCACTAACGGTAACGGACACTTCTGATTCTGACTGTATAAAAAAGAAGTTAATATATTATGCTGTCGAGAAAGTATTGATTGTTTTCCTTTGTTTCTAAATAGTTTTGACGTCATTGATAGCAGGTATAGTAGGAATCCAACCGGCGTTGCTATTATCTACAGCTGCTACGATACAATTTTATCACAAAAAATATGAAGTTGGACGAGAACGGTACGTGAGTAGCCAGGATGACGCCAAAAAACCAGACATCAACCGCCAAACAGTCTTAGACCATTTGAAATATGCTAACACTAAAAAATCGGTGTCCGGCAAAAAATGTGCTTGTTCATATTAGTATCTGCAGAACCTTACAGATGTTCAAAGCAGTTTCTGAAGCGGTTGATTGAAGCGGGTGATGAAAGTGGATTATATACAACAGTCATGCAAATAAAAAAAAAGTTGTACTCTATAATTTGAGTGGCATCGATTAAGGCAATCCTGTGTGTTTTGTGGGACTGGACAGGAATCGTACATTGTGGGTTATTACCGATCGCCGAAACGGTCTACAACAGACCATCGAAAAAAATCAGCCAGAACTAGCGAACAGAAAAGGCGCCGTTTTATGTTATAATGCTGGACGTACATAGGTCTTTAGCTATCCGACAAGAATTTAAAAAGCTCGAATGATAAATTTGAATATATCTGCTGTATAGCACTTGCGCCGTCAGACCATCATCATGACCTGTTTCGGTCCCTGATGAACTTCCTCAATGATGTTTAATTGATTATAATCGACGGCTGTAAAAGCATTTGTCAGTTTTTCGCCCAGAAACCACAGAAGCTTTAAAATGATGAAATTATGGTAGTATCGGAAAGAAAGGCTATCAATCAGAATGGCTCATATTCAGTGTAAAATAGCGATTCTTTTTTAACAATATTTATTTACCAAAAGTTAACTCCTATCATAAATAGAACGAAATTTAATTGAGAGCTGGGTTGTTGAAGGCCACAAACTTGCCGGTTTGACTTGATTAAATGTTTTCCGTTGTGTCAAACATATCGATTTTTAAAATAGCGTTCGCGCACAAATGAAACAAGATAATAGTAATATAAGTGAGCGTTCAAAAAAATATTCCCTCTAATTTATATTACACAAAGCCTCTTTTTAGCGACAAATTATGACTTCGATCCAGGTATTCGAGAGAAATTATACCACAATAAACAGGTTGACAAGCAAACTGTTTGTTTAATATAATAAAAAAATTGTTGTTTCGATATTCGTTCAAACTTGAAAAGTAATCATTCTCAATGAAAGTGGGAGGAAGCGATGCGCCCGGTATGGCCTAACCGATTCCGTTAATATAATAAAACAGGTCGGCACCACTTGTACGTATGGTCGAATTATTTATGACGAGAGCCTCCGTTCATTCTTAGGTCATTTGTAGAGAAGCTCTGCGGGGGCGTTTTTGTCAATTGTCTAATGTCCGCCGTATTCATATACAGCGCGCACAGTACATATATACGAAAGAAGACTGCCTGTCATTAGTTCCTGAGGTGCCCAGACATAATAATTTTTGCAGACTGCCATTCACAGAAGACTAAGCATTAGTTAGAACTTTGCGTAACTATGTCTTTCGCCCAAGTCAGGCCTTTATTTTACAATGGGATCGGCTATGTTAATGTTGATATTGTATAATTGCAATATCTCTAGTGTCGGCAACTACTGACCTGATTGATAGAGGAAACAATAAACATTTGACTTCATTCATTCTAGAATGTTTCATGAACAGGAAGGAATTACTAAGCCACTTAACCTCAATCTGCCCGGGCCCATTCAATTAAAACCTTTGAACGCGTTTCGGCAAAGATCCTATCTAGCGACTAAGCTTGCTAACGTTAGCGGTTTAGGGCATACGTTTCCCGAGTGTTCCTGAAATTGATAAGCCTTTCCTAAAAACATGCGGAATTCTAAAGCCTTTCAAAGAGTGATATAGCGGTCAGATAAGGAACCGCGCGGCCGTCAAGGGATTTGCTTGCGTCTCCAATGGTGCTGCCGGAATCGATAGGTAGACTATACGAAGACTTAATTCAAATGCTGTTCGCAAACCAGTAAAGAGTGTTTGACTACGCCAAACGGAGACCAAAGGAATGGCAAAAAGACGAGCACGCAAAATGTGTCAAGAAATAGCCCGGATTTCAGCGTAAGAATTTGGCACAGTTGATCGCTCTACCTCGAATATACATGTCTGTATTAATGTACGATACATAATTCAACTAACTATTACGATCGGATAAATGCATATTTTCAAATATTACGCGACCAGTGTTACCTTTACCAGTTGGCCGTTAACTCATATAAAGACAGTGGGAACCAAAAATACTAATTTGAATTAATTCTATTAGTTAGTACCTGTGGACTTACCAATAGAAAAATATTGTTTAATTTTTGCTTATTTCATAGGAGGTTTGAAACCATTTTTGCAAATACTTTATCTTGTTAGTTGTATTTGCAGCAAAAGGTATTTATTCTGTTAACGTAGATGAATGGTTCGATCTAGCACCTTGACTCATCAAGTCTTTTACGAGTCACCCATGTTTTGGCCCCGAAGAATGTTCTACATCGCAGATTCTATATGTAGTGAGAGTCTCCCATTGGCATCCTTCTTGATCAATGAAAAATCTAGCGTTAGCAGACGAATTACGCTAAAGTGATAATATATACAAACATTTCTGCCATTCTGTGACTTGACATACGACAATCCGCAACCGCCTGCAATAACTGGATTATACAGTTTACAGAGACACTGTCACCTGTGTAGTAATTCCGTAGTAAATACAAGGAGAGCGGTCAATATTGGACAGGGAACTTTCGCTTCGTAAGCTGCACACACAATGATCCTGCCACGTTCTATAACTTGCCTAATCAATATATTTACTGAGATTATTACATCGGTTTGTTTATATATTTAATGATACAGTTATTTACGTGTTTATTATTTGTGTGTGTGCTATGTAACCGCTTATGCAGCAACCCTTAACTTTGCTACTATTTTGATATCACCGTTTGTTAAATAGAATAGTTCCATCCAACAGAATCTTCTATCTAGATTGTACCTGAATTCATGTCTATTACCTATATAAATATTTCGGTTGCGAAAACCACACACGGTCGCGTTTTTTTTTTTGCAGGAATGATGTGTGTTGTCATTTGTTACTCCGAGAAAGTAAGTAATAGTTAGCAGTAATAAGTGGTAAAGATCGTTCAGAATGTCGGTTAAGTTCATCGGTTACCTACCTACGCAGTCCAATTAAAAAAACTATAGGCAAACAAATAAGACCGAATAGTGTGATAATATCGGCCAAGCAACCAATAGTGGGTTACGATATGGAGTACTAGGTACTTAGTTGCTAGCGGTATTACCTTCAACATCGATAGACGACTGTGTTTGTCTAAGTGTCGTCATCGTCTTCGTCACTGCGCTGGACGATTCATCGGTATGACAGCAATAAACATTCGACAAAAAAATGCTGACGACAGCAATTATGAATCGGAATGGATGACGGTTAGGACAGATATAACAGAGACTATAATGGAGCACTGAATCTCAATGTAACTAGAAGGCACTGCACAGTTTTGCGGCTTAACTTGTGTGGGGTTAGATATCATGGAAAAAGGCTGCCACTAATGTTACTGCCTCTAATGTTATAATAATGCCTCTGGCGATTATCCGCTGCGATAATAGTAATTAGTACGTGTATAGTTTCGCATAGCTAAGTAAACTAGAAAATATATAAGTAAAAATGCACGTTTGAATCAGAGAGTCTCTTGTATTAGGTGGACCTTGAAAGCAGAGTGGTTATATCTAAGTGGGAATCGTCTGCGCGAAAACGTACGGAATATAAAAATCAAGGATTGCACTGTATCAGAACGAAAACAGGAAACCAAAACATTCTATTTGTTTCAAGTTTGAATTGATCAGTTTTTAAATCTGCTCAGAACTAGACGATGTATATATGATTCCAACTTGCAGATGATTTTATAGGTTGCAAGTGTTCATTCTTCAAATTCAACAACAGCTAAAACTATCCTGATAAGAAATTATTGTAGATTGATTTTTTTACCATGAGTCTAGGTCCTTTGCTTTATCGCACTGAATTATTGATAGCAGAACTGCAATGTCGATTGCATATGCGCCGGCTCACTAGACTTCGTGAAATTTCCCAGAATACGCTGGCATCGGATCGCAGTTTTAGCTGCCTAAAAGAATACATGTACATTTAACGGAAAGCGACTTGAAATCGCTAGATATAAGTAATGCTGTTACAATTAAACACTCCAGAACTTTTCTCTTTTCGTCAATCCGGTTTGTTACACATAGCAGATCATTAAATATAAATTTTTTCCCGTTTCGAATAAATGTTTTTAGTGTATCATTTTACTTTTAGCTTTCCGCTTTTTATGCATTTGCATGTGTTTATCCAAACGTGTAGGTGCAGGCATGACAATATAGCGGTTCTCTGCGAACTACGTCAGTGGCTGCAGTGCTACCAAGGTTTTTATTATAACGAGTTCTTCAGCGCGATGTGTAGCTCTGGCGTCTATACTGATACCAGCTTTAAGGTTTTGTGATCACCATCACGAGAAGTCACGTAATGCGCAACGAGCGTTCAACCAGTCAGGAGCGATCTTTAGACCATAATGTAGTGACTACAATGAAGTCTAATGCCATATGCCCGTACCTAGTAAACTATCAGAATCGACGAAGACCCCGAAGCAGCTAACGCAAAGCAGCGAAACGGGTAGGAACTCCATCTCTGTCTCAAATAGTGGGTTACCGACAAAAGATGGCAGGGAACGGCAACAACAATAACAACAGAACGAACAGAGATATAGCTTGTAGTAGAAGTGTCGACAGTTTTTATTTAACATAACGTACCATGTTCGCAGTATGTAGTGTCAATAGGAGATCTCGATGACTGTGTGTATGCTATCCTGCCTAGCTATTCATTTATCCATAGAAAACGGACAAGTGTTCGTTGTTATTCACTCGCGTTCCCTACTATAAGTCCTCCAGACGAAACGTCTTTGACCATGATGCATTGATTGCTCTGTCCTTTTTTCGCAGAGTCATCTAGAATCAGTATTAGAATTGGCCTGACTGAGCAAACATAGATGTACGTTTTTTTTCTATTTGCAGACCTGTGTCGCGTGAGTTCTAGATATTTTGTGAAATTACTATATGGTTTGTGTAAAGTAGTTGCCATTGATCGGTCGAAGGCACGTCACCAAATGTTAAGGAGTAAATCATTTACTGATTTCAATATTACGTACATGTATAACTTTATGATTACGGTACAATTATTAAATCAGGTAATGACACAGATAGTTTAGTTAATGGTGACCCTGTACCGGGGTCGGAGAGTTTCAACTTAATTGAAGAAAATAAGAATTATTTTCTTTATTAAGGTCGCAATCAATCACAATGAATGGTGCTCACATTAAATAAACATGATTGTCAGGGATGACACATTTAGTAAATTCAAAGGATGTTATTAAAATATCTATTCTTGCCGGTCTTAAAAAAACGTCACAAAAAAGAGCTCAAATTATATATATATATATACCGTATACCTTAAAAGCATGTTTGCACTATTTAATGGGTCATAACTTTATAATTTGTGGAGTGTAATTATTCAGACCAATGAGTCGACCAAAATTAACTTTTGATACAAAATTGAGATACTGTGGGAAGTGTGATAAGGTAGAAGTACAAAGATAATATCGCAGAGAGGTTTGAAACACACGAGACTATTCAAAATATTCATGGACAACGTTTTGAATCAAAAAAAGAAGAACCAAAAAGAAAGGAGTGCCGGAAAGTTATTATAAGCTTAAAAAAAAAATTGAGATCGTGAGCTTGGCGTCATAAGTTTATTGTCCATAGCATTTTGTTTCTTAATATACATTTGCAGAATCACTCGAGATAATTGCGGTTACATAGTAACATTACATTACCATAAACTTACCAAAAGTTACAGCAAGGTGCAGGAGTAAAACGGCTGGTGCCATTTTTTACCGCAAGTATCTTAAACTTTAATTATATATA
>NW_019211454.1:21833260-22077008 GCF_002443255.2 Varroa destructor
CCTTAAATCCAACTTTATTACTTATAGGCTTGTAAAGCTTTTGAGTGGGTTAACCTGTTTGTCGATATCCGTCATTAGGTCTCGCAAGCAACGAACTAAAAGTAGTGTTCTCACTAAGCAGTTCATGTATTCGGGTAATGTAATGAACATCAGCTTTCACAAGGCTGGAATTTCATTGTGTGTCCATGAAGAATTAACTATGGCTGTTTTTCTACTGATTTTATTCAGCTTTACCTTATGTCAAAGTGTCGAAGCTTCCAGCGCCAGCTCGCTACATCAGTTCTTTTTCAATCTCATGATTTGTCGATCTTGCCGAAATAAGACGTGAGCATTAACCAGTGTTTTTGTCTGTTTGCGATCCGTTATCGTTTTAAGGGAGTCAGATGATGGAGTGATGATGAGAAAAAAAGAATTGAATTTGGCATGACCACTGCCTTGTAATCGAAACACCGCAGACCGATAAATCAAACAAACATCTATTAATGTAATTGACCATTAACACAGTAAATTAGACTAGGTGAAATCCATATGTATGCATAAAGTGACGCGTTTAATGAGACTTTGAACTAATTCGTACCAACAAAGGCTTACGGGGTTAGTGTCACTGAATATATGACTGTTGTGTAATATAGCATAGAAAAGAAACAGCTCGAGAGTTTCCGAGCGCATATTTTCACTCCCCAGATAGTGAATAGGACTCAAAAATACGCAGCAAGTTTCGAAACGTTACCTGAATTTGTCAGTCAACTAATAGTACGTAACCACTTGTCTTTTCAGTTTGTACCTCTATCAAACAGGCTGTGCGGCAATCAGAATTATTTTCTCTAGTCTATCAGGTATAAGTTGCGGCTTACTAATAATAGAGCGGCTGTTCTGCCTGACGTTAGTAGCATATATAACAGGAACTACTTACAATTGCTGATGATTGGAATCAAGATAGCGCTTACAACTCTAAAAGGTTGTAAACGTTCTCTTTATGGCAGACGATTAAACCATCCACAATATAAGGCTATGAAGTTCTGGAAGAAGAAGTGCAGGGTTGCTCATTTTCTTGTTCCTATGTTTCGATAAATGCTACTCCAGATTAATTGACTTTCTAGGAAGCTGAAATTAAAATAAAAAAGACAGTTTCTCTACAAGTAACGTTCACTTTCATCTACGCACAAGAGTTAATTTACTGGGATTATACTTGCTTTTTAGTTAACTAAATAAAACTAGCTATAGTAGGCTATGGTAAACTTGAAGCTTTAGCTAACTTTTCTATTTCATTGATGTTGATTACGGCTTTTGGTATGCATTGACACTTCATGTATTTACCGTAAAATTACAATGCAGCTTTATTTACACGGTGGATTCCCTATTGCTAGTATTGTGTTCGGAAATGAAACACTCAGACTTAGACACGACAAGTCATGGCGTTACACGGATGTAATATCATAATCTGTCAATTTATCTTTTTAAAATAGGATCTACAATAGGCAAAACGAGTGAATCTACTACAGTAATAAATTCCCGTCATTATTAAAATGGAATCAGAAATTCTTGTTAGAACGAATGTATTTCCAATTCCGGTCAGCAGGTGGGCATATGATATCTTACGACCAGGTAGTTAGTCGTTAATTGCCAGCGGTTGAATTTTGCCATTGCGTAAATTTTGGTAGCAGCGGTGGGATTTTAGGAAATACGGACGGCTTAATTACTCGTTTTATGAAAACTGTGCAGAAACTTGATGGCCGGGTTTTTGACAGCAGCGGTACGCTAGATGGTTGGAGAAGAGGGCACGAGCAGCCATCGACTGATAGTGGCTGCAAGAACAAATTGAATTTGTACCCATGTGACTTCGCCTTAGTATGGTATGATCTAGAAGTCGTAGCCAGACCAGACAATTAGGAAATTCTCAAATTAAATGATCGTTCTCCCCTGAAAAAAGTCGACCCACCGAAAAAGTTTATTGAACAGGTATAGGTGAAAGAGGGCACGTTGAGAGCGTTTCAAGGCCAAATGTGCTCTTATGGGCGAACTGGAGTTAGATTACAGTTACGGTTTCCTGGTCTAACATGAAAAATATAGCGAGGTTGATCCCTTTGGTAAACATGATCACGGCGGCTAGTCTGGTTTGATCTAGTGCCCTGGTTTAGGCCGTCCGGTATCATACACCAAAGGACTGTGAAGAGAGGAGACTGATGACTAGTGGTGTTACGTTTATTTAACCTAGCTCCATTTACAATTGTACCAACATTTTATGTTATCGGCGTGGAGACCGGGACTACTTACAGGCTAATTGTCCACATACACAATCATCAAACACAAGATTATGCTAGTTCAGCTCCTTTGCCGTTTCATTTATGGGAACGGGCACTCTTCAGAGTTCGCGATTGGTAGGTGTGTGACAAGCACCATGAGTGTCACATCGGTTGGGCTATTGGAACATACTTAGGCATGGCCCCGGGCTGAGGCTACCAAAAGGGTTGTCAGATTCGTCCACGCCCAACAGGAACATCTAGATGTTGCCGAAAAGGTCAAGAGTCAGGAGGGATTAGGTAGAGATAGTTGCAACTGTCGACAACTTGACATGCGATGTCATTTTCGAACGGTCGTTCTTAAGAAATTTCGTTCTGGCTAGAAATGAGGATGAATGTTATCTCAGTATGTGCTGATTCGTTCGTACCCCACCATGGCCAAGAAAGGCTAGCTGCTATCGCCAGAATCGTGAAAAAAAGTGAGTTTCCAAAGACCGCGGTTCAGATGAGTGGGATCTTGCAGGAATCTCCTACACGGAGTACATCCGTGACTCCTTAAAACGTGATGACTATTGATCCAAGAAGAACGTGTGAAGTTTATCACTAAATTAAACAACAGCTTATATACAAGGTTACGTTGAGTCAATAGTTTTAAACCACTCGCTGGGTAGGTCTCTAATACGCCTCCTGACCATTGAGCATACTGCTAGAGTTCTGATGGGAAGCAACTAATCAAATGGCTACGTAAGGACTTCAATCAGTTATTTGAAGAGTCGGGAAAACCAGCTGTGACGCATTCCGTCAGCGTACTGTACTCATCGGTGACAAACTTCACCGTGTGTATATACGCGGCGAGTTGGGTCCAGGCACTGGGCTCGCATTGCAGACGTCGGATGACAACCTGACTGAGCTCTTGTCCATTCTGTGCACATTTGCGGTTACCCTACTTGCTCCGGTTTTGTGTCGACTGTCGCAAATTGAGCTCGATTACAAAAAGAGACATCTTCTCATTACGACGGGTTCACGTTGCCGCTCAACATCTTAATGTGTCCAAAGGTTCGTTCGCTACGCATTAAGTCGTATACCTTGGTGATAAGGTTTTTTTGCTGGGAACCTCCGTAGACCCAGAGGGGCTCGCGGCGATAGGCCCTTGCACCGTTCGCTATGCGCTAAGTCGTATACCTTGGTGATAAGGTTTTTTTGCTGGGAACCTCCCTAGACCCAGAGAAGCTCGCGGCGATAAGCCCTTACGCCGTTCGCTACCGTTCATCAATCATAAAAACTTTTAAAGCAGGCATTCTATTACAGATGATGCCTACGTGTCACGGCCAGCTTACATGACATCAGAAATGATTGGACTCGGAATAGAAGCATGTCCGGTAGTGTGGTCAAATGACAGATGCAGACACGGTGTATTTCCTGTTGAGGGCGATGAATGAAGATATGACACCTCCCAGTTGGCCGGTTATTTGTTAATAGTCGGCACTCTACTCTTATTGCTGCCAATTTGGAAAGAGTAGCAGGATTCAAGTAAACATGGATGACTCAATCCGCTTCTTTACAAAAATTCCACAGCAGGCTGAGGTGGCCTAACCCATGAACTGACCGATCCTAGGCAAAATACTAAGCTCTATGCTTTTTACAACCTATGTTTAGATGTACAATGCCTTCCAGAAATGTTCGATCAGTACTGATATCACGGCTAGAAACCACAGCCTACTATTCATAGCCGTATGCTGACAGTAATGTTTTGATGAATCATCTTGTTATATTTATTGGCGAGCTAGTCCCATCTGGTAGACACATTAAGCGGGGCTCTTCTGAAATACAGTAATGTACATTTCATGATCCATTCTGCCATCAATAAGATGTAAGATAACCACGCCAGCAGCACTATCGTATTTAATCGCTACAACTACCGGGTGCAACAATTTATGATGAGCTTCTCAAGAGTATTCTTTGCTTTTGCAACCCATTTTTGATCGATGTATCACACTACCTAGACAACTTGTCTTAACGTTTAAACGATATGAATTTACGATTTAAACGATTAAACGATCCAGCGGTGTCATTGCGTTGTATGATAATATGTGAAAATCGGGGTCTCTCTCGGTAAATACTTACCTATGAAAAAATTTCCTCAGAAACCTTTGTTTGTATTGAGTAAGTGATCCTTCGGGCCTAAAAAAAAAGGTGAAATATTAAAGTGTAACCGTATTTTATTTGAGTCGCACTTAAAGTATAAATGTAGATAGTATTTCATATATTCAGTGAACTATCGTGATACAAATGCATTTGTAGACATGAGTCTTAGTAATATAGACAGTATTTGCTTAATTAGATATTTAATTATTAATCTTTATTTACTGTTGTGTATCATATGTATTTTGTAAACATATTTGAATGATTTATTATATATAGCGACAATTTCAATAGATATTGGTACCTTTTAAGAAATGTTCTTTTCTAAATCGATTACCTTCGATCTATTTAAGCAGTTCGATTTCAAAATGGTCGAGGCGACGCACATGCGTTAGATATTACCGAGTTTTGATAGTAATGATAATTTATGTGTTTTTGGTGTTGTTACTGTCGGCATCTGTATACATGAATTATATTTTTGTTTTTACTCCTTTGGGGACCATTGGATGTCGGTAACTCTGTGTTGTCGGCTACGCGTCTGCTGTTCGACATTCAGTGCACGTACACCAACTATACTGCTTCCACTATACGGCATGCAGCGAAGATCTACCCAAGACATTCGGGTGGGACTTCTTCTCGCTTGAGGAAGAGTTCCAACGACAGGGAGTGCCTAATAAGCAGTGGATCAAAAGCGACATTAATTCAAACTATCAGGTCAGATTATAGTGATAGTAAAAGCTATTCTCAACTACGTGTCACGAGCTTTCTTCCCACGGACTGCCACTGAAATATAGTGCACCAAAATGTAGAATATATATATTTCTAGCCCAAGATACAACAGCGTAAATTTTATTTATTAGATTCGAACATAAACTGCTACTGTTTTTCACTAAATAAATTATAGCATTTCACTAGAATTCTAATAACAAACCAATGCATTGTGTATTCGCCGTTACTCTCGTTCGCCGCACCTCAAAAAAATGTTTCTTTTCATCAATTTCAAAAGAAATTTTCGAGCCTGATCGATGCAGCTAGCCATATATCTTCTGCAGTTATCAATCCGTTTTCTACCTTACGTCGACAGCACTTCTCGTTATTAATGACAATTCTGTATAGAAACCGATCATTGTGGCTGCGTATTGCCCGGTGCTGGGCGAGGTTTTGAGAATCGGTGATACGCCTTGGTTTTATATGCCCTTCGCCCCGTTCGTGGCACAGCCAGACTCCTACTATCTAATAAAATGCCATATACTCAGGTGAATGAGAATTGTCAGATGCTGGCAGCTTATCGTCTCCTCCAATTAACGAGTTACTGGTTGTTCGAGGTTTTCATCGACCTCAGGTGATAGATCAGTGTGGTACGTTCTCCAAATCTATTTTCGACCTTAGCAAACCTCGTCAAGTACAACCTTCAGTCATTGTAGAGTCCTTGCGGTACACAGCACGAACACCTCAAGCTGTTTCGGCAGATGTTTCTCCAGGTCAAAGCCGAAATGTAGTGGATGCGACAAATTGATTTAAAATTACGATAAGAATAAAAAGAAATTATAAGAGCTTCACTGAGAAGCCAAAGCACCTTTGAATGGTATATAAAAGTAAATGAACAGCCGAGAGCAGTAAGAGAACATTCAAGATAAACGGCCATAATATACGTTTTAAACTATGTATATTTCGATTGCAATCCTGACAGGCCAAGCTGTCTGCCTCGTCTATGCTAACTTAAGTAACGTTTAAATATTATTGCCTCTGTAAATTAATTAAAAAGACAAAGAGTATATATACAGTTAAGTTGTTCCTTCTAATAGTTCTCGTGGCTTCTATGAATGTCTTATGGATGACTGATTCATACCATCAGATTCATAATTAAGATATATTCGCTCACTTGTTCGGTAGTCAGGCAATTTGCGGTTGAAAAGTAAACCTCATTTTGGTTTGCTTTTTTAAAATCTTAAAAATTACAGATTTGTAACACGTACTCAGCTCTCCTTTGGGTACCTGCGGGTGCCTCGGAGCAACAGCTAATTGAGTGTTCACGGTTTCGATCGAAGGGTCGTTTACCAGTTTTGACCTATTACCACAAAGTCAATGGAGCAGCTATTTCCAGGTGAGTCGTTACAGATGTAAAAATGTAAGTTAGCAGAAAAACTTCACGTGTCTTTTTAGTGACAAGTGGTAGAAAAGGTATGGCGCTCTGCTTAACTTGTCTAACTTAATGTCAAAGATCTGACATAGTTAATAGCTTCACATGCTGCCTAGGTTAGCTAGCTTGGTTAGGTAGTAAAACGATGAACAAGGTTTGCATTACGGCAGTTTAGTCTTACCATGTCTGTTTGTTTTACTTGACATGGGGGGCCGCAGGTGCTCCCAACCGCTGTCAGGATTCTCCGGTAAGCGAAGTCCGGAAGACGAGCAGGTGTTTGATTGTATTCTCAAGGCCAACACGAACCCAAACAGCCACTTCCTATATATCGTCGATACTCGGCCAAAGGTGGGGCTAATAACACTGCCGGTGATATTAGTTGACGTCAAGCATACTAATTATGTAGCTACTTTTAAATTTCCCTGTTTCTTACCTTGCTCGACCTAGATTTGATATTAAATAGACGTTAGATTTCCATACAATTTTTCATTTTGGGCTCTTTGGAAACAACTCACTCTAACTAGTGTAAAATCGTTCTATTGGCCCACCAGATTAATGTGCTATACTTTGTGTGACTGTAATAATAATCGCGTGCAGTTTTTCCGTCATAACATTCATATTCTGACTAGTTACAATTACAGTCAATCATGAAAGTACAATTATGTGATACGTCACGTGCTCTACCCATTACCGCGGCTTTTTAAATTATAGTCGTAATAGCGACTATCGATTATCTTCCATTCCATATTTATCGCTTGGATTCGATACTGGCTGCGACATAGCTGTTTATTGTTTTTGCTTGGTTTTGTTTTCTTCAAAAAAAAAAAAAGACGTAGAAAATCACCGTTTGGCCGACTAAAGCGGTCTTTGTCCTGCGAAGATAGTGTTGTGCTGGAAATGTTTTTGAGACTTTTTTTATTTGCTTTCTTTCCTTTATCCGTTTGCTTGGATTTCGCGTCCTTTTCACGAGTTATCTTTTTAATCCTGAGTTTTGTGTATTTTCAGTTCTTGTTTCGTTTACACTCATGGCTTATGATTGTCTCATACACAGCTGTTAGTAAATCTATTTGTTAATATGCATTATATTCATGTATTTAATAAGCATGTAGTGAGTCTAAGTGCTTTTATTGCTCTACTTTTTTTAAAACAACATCTAGTGTTGCTTTATTTTTCAATATTTTGATTTTCTTATCTCTGTCTCTTCCTGGTATTTCCTGTAATTATCCCGAGCCGGTTGCGATCAGTGTCAGTGCGTATACACATTTACATAATGATACGTATGAAATAAAAAAGCTTTTTTCTGCATCCCTCTGGTCGCTTTTCATGTATTCCGATTATTTAATCAATAGGATTTGTATGGTTATTTTTCAATCTTCGCACTTTTTTATTTTCGTACATGATCTTTGTCTGGAATCACCACTTGGGTAACGTTCGGTAACCAAGTGTATCGTGGTGAAAGACTATTATTTCAAGTTTCATCTTTACGTCATGAATTTCTGCCTGAATTCATGTCCAAAAGAATTTGAAGGAAGAATTCTCGTTTCTCAAAGGAACTTAGCGTGATTCATTCCGGTATCGGAGGCAAATCTTCCTTATCGTTGTGTCTTCTTTGGGGTAACGTATGCTACAACAACGCAGGCTTTCCCCACCCGATGTGCTTTCCGTCGGCCCCCTTCGAAGGCCGTGAGTGTCTGTCTGTATTCGGTTCCCGTGATTCACCCCCGACTATCCCCGTAGTACGATCTTTTTTTGAAGACAGATGGATACCCTTGTGTATTAGTCCCGTCTTCTTCGTTCACTGCTCATCAATAATGCATCACAAACCAGGCAGTAAGCCCTAGCAAACTAACGGTTAACCTGTCTTTAATATACAGATTGCTGATAGAGATCTGTGTGGTATATTAAAAATGTAGGCACAGAGGCATTATTGGCGTTTTTGCATTGCATGATGAAGACAGCGTGGGGAATCATTTATTGTTAGCAGATATAAAAGTTTCACAAATTTCAGAGCCTTAAAAAATCTAGAAAGCATTTTATCAAATAATATCACATAGTGTTGTCATCTAACTGTTCTGCATATGGTCGTTATTCGAAAACGCGACATTCAGGTGAACGCATTCGCACAACGGATGGCAGGAAAGGGATTTGAAAGTGCGGTGTTTTACGAGAAAGCCAAGTTTCAGTTTTTCGGAATCGAGAACATTCACGTGATGCGAGCTTCATTGCAGAAGCTCCTTGAAGCCGCTGAGATGAGGACCCCAAACCATGGGGCGTTCCTTGCTATGCTTGAAAGCTCAGGCTGGCTCAAGCACATTCGAGCAGTACTGGAAACTGCTTATTTTGTTGCAAGGTAAATATCAGCAATAAATCATATTCAAGTAGCCAGGCACATTTTCTAGGCTTTACTTTAGCATGAACAAAATTTGGTTTTACGAAACTTCTGCAATAACAGAATGCGGTGTCCAAACTTTATAATACGGTACTGTCAATATCAGGTTGCAGGAGTGTGCATTTGGCACGAACTGTGCTATACACCCACAGCCAGCCCATGCAATCTGAATAGATCCTTAGGGAGAGTAACATGTGAATATAGTACCCATCGAAGGACGTGTGGCGTTTTTCCGTGGCTATTTCAGACAAATCGACTATGGTATTAGTGTGGTGGTCCACTGTTCGGATGGTTGGGATCGAACGGCACAGACTTGCGCTTTAGCCTCGCTACTTCTAGATCCGTTCTACCGTACTTTTAAGGGTTTCCAAGTACTCATAGAGAAAGACTGGCTTTCATTCGGTCACAAGTTCATGGACCGATGCGGCTTCATTCAAGGAGATCCAAAAGAGGTATTATTTGAATGAATTTAAATCATGACACCAAAATTACGTATAATATTTTGTCCAGATAGTGGTTTTAATAATATGCTACAAGATTCATCCCCAGATAATGCCATGTATGCGGTAATGGGCGTTCGTATACTGTATTTTAAAGATCTGAAATACTATTAGTTTACAATAATAAAGTTTATTCCCAAGCATGAGTATACGAAACCGCAAGAAATCCATTACGGTGTCGGTTACGGAAATTCTAAGAAATGCATTGTTCATCAGGTTAAAGGCTTCGCCGGATGGCTTCTTAAGTTTCAAGTTTCCAAAGCTCAATATCCTATTATATAGGTTTCTGAAAGTATTTTAGTGTCGATTGGGGACTTAGTAAGAGAAGCTATTCTCTTACTATGTTCCCGATCATTCTGTTTTCAAGGAAGGCACACTCTTCATGAGAATATGTAAATCTAGACGCTCTGTAATTTACGCATAAATTTGTGACTGCTAAATGTCTTTTTGTAAAGACATCATAAATAGCACTGCAGAAACTGATAACACAGGTTCGGCATTATACAGAAATATAGCTGTGCATAATCTAGAATTCGTTTTTAGCAAAAGGTCATATGAGGACACTGAAAGACAGATTGAATGTTATCGGATATATCCCTGTTGAAAAAACATCTGGCCGCTTCCATCCAGTGCAGGTTAAAAGGTAGTGCAAGATAAACCAATATGGACAAAATGCCTGTCACAAAATGTTCATGATCATGGGACTAGATATTGTGCTATATTGCATGTACATATCTCAAATTAAACTCAGTTTTTATTTTAGGTGGCGCCAATTTTCACCCAATTTGTGGAAGGTGCCTGGCAGCTTACTCAGCAGTTTCCGTCATCATTTGAATTCAATGAGCGTTTTCTTATTACGCTACACGATCACGTCTATTCAGCGCAATTTGGGACATATATTGGTAATTGCGAACGCGATCGGCGCGACTTGAATGTTGCCCAGACCACCTACTCGTTGTGGGGTTATTTGGCCAATAATGCAGACGCGTACCGCAATCCACTATATCAACCTGAGCTAGACGGCGGCGGACTCTTGGAGCCCTGCTTGAATCCGCAGGCAATTCGTTATTGGCGGGGCATGTATAACCGTTTCGAGTTAGGAGTGCATCCCCGGGAGCAGACAGGGGATTTGCTCGCCGCATTAAAAGATCACTCGACCAGTATGCGTGACCACGCTGATTACCTTCGGCAGGTTGGTTCCGTCGCTACGCATTTTCGAGGTGCACAGATAGGAAAATGTTCAAAGGGGAAGGAAAATGGACGTCAGAAACGTAGTATACATAGAACTAAATATAACTTGGGAGAAGAATTAACACAGTTTGTTATATATGCACATCCTCGACTTGTAGATTATGGTATTGACGTACTGTATTGTCCGATATAAGGTAGCGAATCATATGGGACAGATACAACTTCCATCGAATAACAGTCGCGCTGTTGTATCTAATGCTTCTCCGATTTTGAGAAGAACTAAACTCATTATTGAGGGTAAATATCTATAGCAGTACGCCAATACGTTTGCTCGAGTACTTCAGAAGACTCAGGGTCTTAGTTTTCTGTATATATAACACGTTTGTATTTGATAACATTGACGCCGACAATGAATGATTTCTAAAGTTAATATGAAATTGCTGCACTTGAGCCAGTTGCATGGATCCATTTTAACTATCAGCCGTTCATTGCAATATTTTCTCGATCGATACGGCAATACAGTTCGTACAAGTTATTGTTATTATTTTAAATATATTGACTGACATATAGTTAATGTCTTAACGCTTAGGTATGAAAGCAATGCGATTTTGGCTAGATAGAAAAGCTGCGATGTAAAAATAAGTGCTTTTAAATTGTTTTTACTAGCAACCAATAATTATACCTACTATAACTGCCATATCTGTTTTCTAATCATCCTTACCATTATAATACTCTAGTTATATTGAAGAAGGCGTACTATACCTCCAATCAAGCTCACTTAGTCCTATGTTTTGTTTTTCATAGTCGAAAAAATTAGTGCAATAAGTAAAAAAATGCAGGAATTGTATGTACAGTGAGAATTAGCAGACATGCTGTGGCATCAAACATGAAGATGCAAAAGGTTAGCAATTAATTATCTAATTAGAGACAAACCAAATGAAAATAGTCTGTCTCTTGGTCGTTCTCTAAAGACTAAGTGTAGTGCTGTTTTTGGTAAACATTTTATTTCCAAGCTTCGAACATTAATTTACGATAGAAGGTTTTTGGGGACTATTTGTCTTTTTTTTATAGACAACTATTTACAAAGCAAAGCATGTTCACGCTGACGTATATTCCCACCAACATGCAAGGACTCTGTCATAATATTTCAAATATAACTTAGTATATCGGCTGATTTAGGCACATTCATATATCTTGTCATAGACCACTGATCTAATTGGCTTAAACAAAATACATCTTGAGGGAGAAATTCCCACGCCTTTTGATAATAGTTTAAAGATCATAAAGTTTGACTCTGGTCTTTTTTAGAGGCTAGTTTCTTTTTCCTGCCGGCTGGCGACGTAAGTGTCTTGTAAGACACTTGTCTCGGCTTCTAGTTACTACAAAAGTCATCAGAATAATAAATCATTAATTCGAAAAATAATCTGGATTTTTGTAAAGCTTTGTCAGTCGACGGTGTTTCAAGTAAATACCATTGTCTCTTCTTCCAATGCTCAACTCCCACAGCAAATTGACGCACTAAAATTGGAGCTTGGTAACTCTCGACTGGGTTCTTATGACCTTACGTTGGAAAAGAGCACAGAAAACGCTCAGTCGGTGAAAGCAACTCAGGAAGAGACTTCGTATAAAGCAGCGGCTGGCAACGACGGCAAAGAAATTGACAACAAGAACCAAGAGGAGATAATCAGCTACGCGAACCTCTCACATCCGCTTGCCGTTCTCGATGAGCACAGTAACACTGCCTACTGCAATAATGTGAATAATCTTAATGACTGTGGTAAGCATTCCTGTGACCAGGTTGGAGTATACCTGGCTGAAAATTATTATAATTTTCAGCTAAAACATTATTTTTTATTAGTTGACGGGCGTGAAGACGATCGTTGATTGTGGCAAATCGAAGTACCCCATAATATTCGTCACATGCGTTTGCAAAAGCAAGCTGACTATCTGTGGTGCTATTTTGTGACGTTTTGCTATGATTTCCGTTTATATTGCTAGTGGTTATATAATGCCGTAAACCTATTTTTGTGTCAACAGATAGCAGTAGTGGGTGGAGGAGCAGCAGCGGCGTAATGGTAGGAAGTAATACCGAGCCAAGAGTGCCGGCAATAGAGACCGCTGAACGACAGCAAAGGCATTGCCAACAAGAGCAGCAGGAACAACATCAGCAGCGCATAGGGTCGATAGCCCTTGAATGGGCTTCACTTAGGAAGTCTGTGAATTGTTCATGCACTTTGCCGGTCGATTCAGCCTTAAGGAAGGTAGGACAATGATCGTGATGGTAATATAATCGATGACAATGCTTACACACCCGCGTTCTATATGTTTCGCTAGTAGGACCAAAGCCCCACAAAACTCGTTTTCGCGTACGCGCGAAGACGCAACTACTATCTGTTTTCTGAAATATTTATTTTCTTTCTGCACTAAAAATCTATATAACTTTGTTATGAAACGGTTTCTATTACAGTTCCATTGTTGGAGTTGCGGAGGCGTATTTTGCGGGCGGTGTTTGGACCGGCAGCTTGCCTTGCCTGGTCACCTAAGCGGGCGGAGTGTCACCGTCTGTCGATGCTGCTTTAAGTCGCTTACTAAATCCAACTCGATGGAATACGATAACAATACGTAACACGTATTATTTACTGATAGCCAAAGAACATCTTGATATTGTTTTGTGTCGCCACTGACGGCCATTCCTGGGCGGTAATGGTAATTGTAAGTGTCGGCCCTTGACCATTTATAGGTGTGGGACATTTTATGCTGACTGTTATCATTGAACATCGATTCTTCCTAAACCTAAGAAAACGTCAAATAATATACTGAATTTCTAGTAATGATATAAGCCCAACCTCGATAAATGAACGAAGGGGCCCCTATTAGCTGCGGTTGGACTTCGCTTATTGCCTCAAAGATTTACTATAATGTTAATTAATATATACAGAAGTCAGCTTCTACCGAAGAAACAATTCACGCGAAGCAGTCAACAAAAGACACTGTCAGCCGAAAAAGAACGGGTGATGGGAACGAGCATAAACCTGAATCATAAGGACAAGCGTCTGCAAAAAATCATGCTTTCTTTTTAATCTTGAACCTTTGGGAAACTTTTCCCCATTTAAATCTATAGACAAAAAAATATCTTCGACTATACTTCCTTGAACAAAGTATGTTCTTTTGTCCCGCTTAAAAACATACTTACCACAGATCAAATGCGGGATCAAGTGCAAAAGGATCGCACACTTTAAATTGAGTAGTCTCGAGTAATACTGTTTTTTTAATTTTCTTTAATTTTCTAAGTAACTTCTTCAAACCTTTTCCTATTCCACATTCGATTACAAACATAAGTAATATTCATGTTCTTCTAATTTCCATGCATCACACCGTGATCTTCTAAAATACAAAGCCAACCATGCACTTACTCTGTGCAGACGCTAAAAAATCAAGTGGATACGGTAATACCATGAAAGGCTGAGCACGGAAAGTTGAAACTTCAATACCTAAAATTTGCTGGCGCATATTCTGAGGAATAGCAGAACAAAGTGGATGAATGATGCATTTTGTTCAAACAAATTATATAAAATAAGTCAAATAAGCTTTTTTATTCGTTTTGCCCAGCCTTAAATAGATACCTCAGGACAGCTCACTAGTGGATGCCATGAACGAAATGGGCAGGAGTTAAAAGAAACAACTCAAGCGGTACTTTTTTTTGCTCCTAGGCTATACAATGCAAGGGTAAGATAAATGACTTCTACATCTCCTTTAGCGAGAATCGCAATCTTTTGCATCAATTTATGGCAAGAAACAAATTTATAAAACGCGTTATAGTGGCAAAGGAAAGCACGAGAGCAAGGCGCGATATAAGAGCATGTTGTTGTATACATCATTCTAATAATAGCGTCGATTGACGGTTGGCTCATCAGCCAGAACAGAAAGACATCACAACAGAAGGAAAAGATGCAACAAGAACAGCACGCTCTCGAACTATAGTACTATAAACAGTAGCGCAGTTCAATAGTCTCCAGGGGGTCGCTTTTTATATATATATATATATATATTGTGGTTATTCTGTGTGATAAAGCGTTTAGCACAAGTAAAGGTATTAAGAAGGATATAACAGAGGTGAATAAAAAAGAGAACACGCTAAAAAAATCATTTTATATATAAATCGGCGATAATTAAAAACGCTTCTGAAATTTAGTTTCCCTTTTTAAAATTAAAATTATACCTCATAATTGCACTAATGGCATACTGTATAGGAACAAACGCCTGGCAGTACGAAGACAAAAAGGCACCATGTTGTGAACATCCGGCGACTAATCATTATTAATGGTTAAATAAATATGGGTATAATTGTTACAAACGATGAGAGAGAACTTACAACCGCGAAAAATTACACAAAAGCAGATGAGTTAGTCATTAAATATATGATAATAATGGGCATAGTTGAAAACTACAATGGACATTAGGTGACTACTATTTTTAGCAAAACGCATGACGGATGAGTCGATTAGATGTAGGTCTTCACTTTTCTTCGTTTAATAGCTTCCTATAGGACACTTTCACAAGTAAATAGAGGTTCAATCGCACTGAGCTAACTAACTGAGGTACGCTTGCAACTGAAGTATCGTCGAAGGCACAGCCTTTTGCGTAATCACTCAAAAACGTGGAAGGAGATTCCTAAAAGTATTATCACACCCAGTATAAATATTAATAGACAGATATGACAGTTATTACTATCGTAATTATCACGAGAAGACGTAAGAAAGAAACAGAGTGAAAGCTATTGATTAAAGGATAAAAGGGTGATATGTAAGAGGGAAAGAAAGATGGTAAGACTTAATAACTGACAATAATTATTATTATTCTATAGAGAATAATAAGTAACTAGAAAATGGATATTGAAGAGGAAGAGCTTGCTACCTAAAAGTACTTGATTAATGCAACGAGTGAGCTCTAATTCGGTTGACTTTATTACGCCTTAACGACAACAAACGATGATGAACAAGCTAGAATATCCCAAGTATTCCAGACATTCCGACATTGTTATTTAATCAAAACAAGTGAAAAGCGGAGGAGGATAATTAAGTTACAAGTGAGAAAGGTCCAGAAAAAAATGAGAGAAGCGAGGAGTAAAACGTACTGAATATATCAAACTGACCATCATTACAGTAATCTTAGAAATGTCTATAATAGTTATAACGACATGAACGATAAGTGAATTAATCACAAAGCTAATAGGCTAATAATTATAATAAAAGGATAATGAGTAGAGGTGGAGAGTTTTATGACTAAAAAAAATTGTTTTTTATAGCCTATCTAAGTGTCGCGTTAGATAGATTATTTAGAATTGTATGGTATATGAAATATGTATTTATTAATTTTACATATGAAATTTGCAACTATTCTCACTTACTAGCTTCTATACAAGTATCAAGTAATCCTGGTTTAATACGAAGTTTTTTCAAGCTTAATTCTACTTCTATACCTCCCACGTTACGGTGACAAAGCGAACATGGTGATTAACAAGAGAAGCAAAGACAAAATTTTTCTTGATTGTATTACTGATACGGCAATAGCGCACCAGGTCAGCCGCCGTTACTCTCGATCCTACCGGTAAACATTTTATACACGCATACGCATGATAAGCTGAGGGATCACCTAAAATAAAATAACGAGAATAGTTTTTGAATCTTTATAGTCCTGCTAAATAGCGCTTTCCTTTACCAATATTTATTTTTGTTTCTTTTCTTTCTCCTCATATTTATAAAGGCAAATAACTGGTATAGCAAATTTCGTCGATAAAAACCCAAATGTTTCCGTTCATGCACAATTACCTCTATAAACGAGAAAGTCAGCACCGAAATTAGAAGCTCCACCGATATAGTTCCCCTGATCCCAGAGTTCACGAAACACCTGGTAACGAAGTTCAGCCTCAGGTGAATTAGAAATTGATCTAATATACGGCAATGATGACACCGACATAGTGGTGCTGAAAGGAGTATCCACTAGTTGCACCGTAAACGGGTCTTTTTCATCATACGGTTTCGGCTGGTATGGAACTCCACTAGGATTAGGAGGGCGTTTCTTGAGGATCCTTGGTCGATGAGGTGGGTTACAAACAGCTTGCAGTTTATCCCTGTACCGCTCTATGTTCTATTGAAACGCATCGAAGACGAAAGGTGAAACGTCAATCACTGACGGGTTAGCACAGAGCACTGATAGACATTTTGGAAAGGAGGTATTGCTACAAGTGTTCCCGTTTACGCCCCTGTTAAAAAACAATGCGGGCCGTTGTGTCTCACCACTCGTGGTAAAATTGTCATTAATAGAAGGCTGCAAGAGGAATCAAAACATAATCAAGAGCAAGCGCAATATCCGAGAAATAGACTGCAAGAAATTTTCAGGTAGTGCCTTTTTGAAACCAGTATGCCTATGTAGTCATAGCATAAAAATGCCCCCATCGCCGGGGCTGATACTCTTTTCTTTTGAGTCATTACCAATGAGACGTCTGTTTCAATTCACATAAAGTACTTAAAATTTGATCGAGTCCACATTTTATTGCATATATAGAAATAATTACTATATTGCATACCGACACTTCATGTAACCGACGGTTGAATTGATCGAAGGCCTTTAATTTTTCCTGCGGTGGAACGCAATTGAGAGTTGATGGTGAAACTAACGTGGCGATGCCACATTCGAGCAGGAGTCGAGTCTCCTCAGGGCGCAATTTCAATGGCGGAGCTGCCTGTGCATGACCAGGCTGGCTCTGCAGTGGACCGCACATTGAGCCGACGATTCGATGTGTCAAACGTAATTTGCTGATATCTGTTACAGATTAGATTATTACGACAGAATAATGATTAAGTTATCATGTAACGTGTAATAAAATTCAAGCGCACCATCGGTTCCAAGAAATACACACTACATAGTGGAAAAAGAACTTTCTGTACATTGCTTTTTCTACATTAAAGGCCACATTTCTATATATTCTAAAAACGTAATCTGACTTTTCTATTAACAAATCTTGTTGTATACAAAATTTCATTTAAAGATACGGCCGTTAGCTTGATGCTTCTATTAAGACTCTCCATTTTGCATAATAAATTTATTAATGTATAAGCTCAAATTCAACCTCTAGCATTGAAAACGAAGATCCCGGCAGGCAACTCGATCAGCTGCAAAAGAGACGAAGTAATTTCTTCAGAATCGCTGTCGTCATGCGGTGAATCACCTGCTGACTGTTTTCGGTTTGCCGAACTCTCTTGCAGTGTATCCTCGTCCGTCGACTCTTCATCGGCGATAGCCCGTAGGGCCGCCATATCTGATACCTACGGTAGCGAATTAACGCATAAATTTCAATAGATTATGATGTAGTTATTCTATAAGATAATGTATGGAGCGGTTATCAAAGACGATTTGGTCAAAATAGACAGATCGTTGTCTCACGCCCCGTGGCATGATACATCTAAAAGTTAAGAATTTTATGTGCAGAACGAAATGGATGTTTCATCAGATTTACTCTAAGTTGAACGATGACTCCTCATTGTATTCTCAAAAAACAGGAAAGCGCCACAGCAACGGCAAGGTTGATTCATTGTTTATTAATAGATTATAATAACTCTTACTCATAAAAAATTCTCCTACAATTTTACCGTCATAGTGTTGATAGTATAATCGTATTGTAGCCAATTTTTAATACATTAGAGGTAAATAGTTCAAATAACGGGAGTAATATTTAAAAAAAAAGGTCTGAACCTGAGAGACATATTTCCATATCGAGTCATTAAAATACAAGTTTAAAAAAAGTATCGCAGGTTACCCACCTTGTTAACCAGGGATTCCACTGTCACTATTACGTCCTCCTCGATGGAATTGATCTCCATTGTACTTTTCTAGCTACTGAATTCTAGTGCTGACATGCCTTCGACTTCCTTGTAAACAACACTTGGGCTTATTCCTGCTTCATAGCAAAACTATCTAGTTACTCACTTAGAGGCTGTGTTATTTCAAACAAATCTTTTCTTAAATTTGTAAACTAAACAAGTTTACACTACTACTTATTAAAGGTAGAGCATACTTAGAAACGTTTCTTTTAGTTTATATTTGTTCTACAGCGCTAAAGCATCAAATGTGTAGTCGTCTGAAAAGGTCAATACAAGTGACAATTCCAATACACACAAAAAAATGTCAGTCTTTCCTAGAAATCGAACTTTCGTGTGAAATTATAGCACCAGTTAACTTTAGTTCTAAAGCGGAGCAAAAAAGTAAAGCAATATTTTTTGTGCAGGATGTTTGTAAAAAACAGTAGTTATTTCTTACTTGCATTTAATTGCATAATAGCATACTCGATCGTACATCTTCGAGATATGAACAATTTAATTGTAGCACACATACCTTTGAATCTTTTCGAACGTCCGCCAGCCAAATAGATGACTCTCTATCTTTTCACATCATTCACACACATAGAGGCAGTTAATTATACATATATATGCAATTCATATGAACAAAAAACGACCATATTTAAAAAATGTGCTGAGATTTTAGCCAGATGTATCCAAGTCGACAACCCAAGTTCTAACACATCAAAATTAAGCATGCTGTAGTCCCAATTTTTCGAAATTCGACTGTTCCACTGTTTGTTTATATTGCAAACGGAGAAGGATGATTCAGTTGATTGTTTTGACAGACTGCTTATCTACTTGAGCCAAGTTCAGATTAGGTAATTGTTCAAAGCTTTTTTTCTCATTTTTTTGGTTTCCTCTGCTGATTATTTTATCTCTACGATAAAAACAAACTGTGTTGGAATGCATTAGCATCCATTAAATCGATGCTGCTCGATGATATGCTAAACAACTTGATATTTCAAAAGACTAACCCCATTAGCGTCCTAATGCTATAATTGAGAAAGAGTTAATATATATATATATATATATTACATAACGGTGACACAATTAGCCCTGCAGTCATTCGTTCGATCGTTCATATCTTCATCTGACCGAGGAGTCTCTCCTTTTTATTATTAATACGCGGTGAGTGTCTCCGTTCAACGACGATCGTTATCATAGGTTGACGGCAAATTTGTGCGCACTGTGGTGCACCCACTATTGTTTCGAATGGCCACAACATCGCAGCAGGTGAAATACTGGCAAACTCAACTCTACCATGATTTGCACCAAATGATTTGCGGTTGATGTCATGCTCGCGTTGCAGCTATGATTATTCAAGCTTCGAGAAGTTCAAGAAGAATTCTCTTACAAATCCAGGAACATATCGAGGCTACTTAATCTGGTACTCGAGAATTTCAGCAACGAGCTGTAAGATATTTCAAGAAAAAGTACTACTTCATCTATAAAGGCCCTCGAATGGATACTTACACTCACCGAAGACTTGACTTTCGATGATACTGCTTTTAGTGACGCCGCTCGTGTGACTGTCACCGAAAATTTCTGTTCTTACTTTTGCTTTTTAGCAAGACATGAAGGTCAACTGAGAATGTCGAAAAATGTAACAATGGCCGTACAGGCATTGCCAGATCCATCTCGTTTCGGGAAAGACTCGCACGACATAATCGTAGGGACTATGTATGAGTGTACCGGAAGAAATAAAACACGATATAACGGTTAACTTACATTATACAACCCAGGCAACATTGCACAATTCGTTAACTCTGAAAGAACGCATAAAAAATCGATATTAAAGATGTTGGAAAGGTTTAGTTTAGATTAGGGCCGTGTTGGCGTTTGAAACATGAATTCTTTTTATTAAAATAGCAAGAGCGCCTTTTTTAAGGCTGCAACATTTTTTAAAAACATATTATTGCAAACACTTATAAAAAAATCAGAAAATATGTGTTCTCTGTTCTATTTAAGATGTTAGAAATCCTAGCGAGACCATATGAGAACAGCGAGAAGCGCGATATCTGCGCTATCGTCCTTTGCTTCTGATATAAACACATAACTCATTTGGTTTATGAAAATGCCGCATGGGCACAGTTTATGGTGAAAGTCTTGCATTACATACCTAATTACAACTCTCTATGTTTCGAGTTTTATGTTCGGTATTGCCGTTAGGTATCATATCAGACGACTGACTCTCAGCACAAAACAAAGTCTGTTTACGTCTGGGTTAGAACCTGCACGAAAACCTGTCCCCAATTACAAAAAAGCATAGACTTTTCGAATCGCAGCGGTTGCGGCTGCTCCTTCCCTGGTACTGAGCCAGAATAGGTTCCACATCTCCGGCGCTTAACTTATAGTAATTTCCTTACAGCGAGTGGTTAGCTAAAGAGGAATCGTGTTTTAATTACCTAGAAATTCATAGTACTGACTTAGTACCTGTCAAGAAACGAATATCACTGCCGCCGTCGCGGAGGCCTGTTTTTTATGCTCGAAGTTCCTAGAACCCCACTTTTACTTCCGTAAACGCTTTCTCCCATATCGCAAAGCATTTATTAAAGCGAGGAGTAAGCAATAGGCATGCCCGCGAAAACAGAAATTACCCAATTTCATGCCGTGCAGCAGAATACGAGAAGGTGCCTGAGATAGGATGTCTTGTAGATCTTAAACGGCTAATTCTATAAAGAACCGGGTTTTCAGCGCATAGGCCTTAGGCTTTCAAGTTCTCACTGGCTGATTTTTCAGCGGCGCCAAAAACAGTAGGGGGCCGAGGTTTTTCTCCGGCGTAAGACTTGTCGTATGAGGAGGGGGAGGAGGCTTCGCCACGCCATCATCATCCTGTGATTTTAAAGAATAGCTATTAGAAGCTTTTATAATTTTTGGATGGACTTTTTCCAGGAACCAGTTTGGTCTCGTCGTAACCAGAAAGGCTAGCAAACTGTAGTACATAATCTTCTTTGCAATATCGCAGTATGAGTCTGGCAAAGAGGTATAAAGAAAAAGTATCCTTTCGTTCAACAGTGAAGGACCAGGACAAAAGTTTTTCAGGTGCTAATTTTTTTATCTGTCCTGCATTTGTTGCCTTCTTTTTGCGGACTTTTTAAAGTTTGGACTTCAGTAAGCCCAAACTTCAAAAAGTCCGAGCGATGTCAGTCATCGAGAAGTGAACCTTGATGAGCTCCCGCTTTATTTCTCTGTCTAATAGATCACTATTAACATCGAACTATCTAAAATAACACTCCTCGAGATTCTGCTTAACTGAGAACCAATTATAAGTTTAGACGTTCTGTGGTTGGTTCAGTTGCTAACTATTCTTCTAGTTTTAGCGGTAATTGGTTTATAATAATAATAATAATAATAATAATAATAAGTATATAAGTTCCGAGTAAGATGTGGCTATTTTCCTCTTCAGGTAATTCTTTGTGTGTAGTATTTGCGTGCATCTTACAGAGCTCGCTGTTACCTAATGCAAGGAATGAATTAGACAGCAAGACTTCCTGATCCCTGACGATAACGACGATTTTTATTGGTCAAATAAACGGCTGTATTGATCGTACTGTTAACTTTACGGGACAGCACAGCTCTCTAATTTAGAGAGGTTTTCCGCTATTCTGAAGCCCACAGAAAATGCTCTGTCCAGTGTTCTAATGTAAGCCTCATCTCTAAAAATCTCTGCCTGATGTACCTTATGTTCTAAAGGCAGCGACGTAACTTTTGTGTTGTTTCCAATAGAAGTGCGCCGAATTTCAGGTTTCTGGTAACTTTAACTAATAACTAGGATAGAGCATAGATCAAATAGGATGCTCAAGCAATAAACACAAACTTTTGACAGTGATGATAACCCCAAATAGCTCTGCATATTGTAGCTGATCGAAACCGAAAATCATGCCATTACATCCAGCAGCCAAAAACAAGTGCATCTATCGTTGTCAAGGGTAGAAAAACGCTAATAAATGCGACTTCGTTTCACTGATGTGTGCATGTCGATCTCGATCTATCAGTTTATAGTTTATATTTGGATACAATCACACAAATAGTGCCATAAGTCAAAATAAATAATGTGACGAAGTGGATGTTGTTAATATTAGATCTATCAGCCTGCATTGATCTTTGGTGTATCTCTCCCTTTATCTCTCGCTTCTCATCTTCCTATTCTATTGCTAACATCCTGTACTGCCACCAATAGATTTGCAAGTTTCATGTATCTAGAATGAAGCACAGCAACAGCACGCCGTAATTGCATGCGGTACAGAACACAGCTTTTTTAAAATGTGGCGCTCAACAACAGCGGAGAGGGTATTTGCCCGCCTATGGATTTATATATAGCCACCCTTTCTCACTTCCTCTCCTCTTTACAGCTGAGTGAAGTTACACGTGTGGCCTGTGTTTATTTAACAACTGTAAGCTAGCCAGATCAAACAATCTATGGTTTGTGATTGACTAAATATTAAGCTGTTCGGTAGTCTCAGAGATACATCGGGTGTTAGTGAAGGTATCGTAAGTAGAACTATAAACTATGCACACAGCCATTTTTATAAAACGACTAACCATTAATACATAAGCAACTAATAAATGATCCACGCCTTGCAGAAGTAAACAGTAGAGTCCATGTGATGGTAGTTAAGAACTTTTTTTTTTTCGAATATGGTTTTGATTAATCAAAGAATACGACCGATTAATTGTTTCAAACACCGCTTTCTGTGAGCAGTTGAACAATGAAAGACGATTCTAGGTTAACATAAATAATATCACTATATTAAATTAATTGCTACTTAACGACGCTAGACTTAACGACGCTAGTGTATATATATATATATATATATATATATATATATATATATATATAGCGCATTATTAATGGAATTTAATAAGAACAGCACATTTGTAAAAACCTAATCAAATCCAAGGACGCAGAATGTCGTCAATTTTCAATAGAGATGACATAACCATTGTTCTTAAACAATGGGCAAACGTTTAACTAACAGGCAATTCTTTTATCATTGTCTTATTTCATTAAGATTCACATGAATTAGGCTAGGTTTTATAGGAAGCAATATGACTCAGCTGTTATATCAGTGATGAAAAACTGATGCATGCGGAAAGACAACAAAGTAATTTAATCGATTAACTTGGACGAACTAGATTTTGTAGAAACGACTGCTATATTCAAGTGTTGTGTAGGACCTTCGACAAATCAACACAAATATGTTATGTGGGGAATTAAATTAATTCTAGACGCATGCATCTGACCTAAGCCCGACTACCCACAGGCATTCTAGGGCGCATTCTACTGGCGAAATCAGATGGGCCGCTTCAACGTGACGATGCTTCGCTATTTGACGGCGGACGATTTTCGTGTGTTAACTTCCGTCGAAATGGGTATGAAAAACCATGAACTAGTGCCCGGACCGCTTGTCGCCATGATTGCTTCGCTAAAGCACGGTGGATGTCAAAAACACTTACACGAACTCTGCCGACAGAAGCTTCTCTCATACGAACGTGGTCGAAAGTACGACGGTTATCGTCTTACCAATCTCGGCTATGATTATTTGGCTCTGAAGGCATTCACTGCACAAAACTTGTTATATTCCGTCGGAAACAAAATAGGAGTAGGAAAAGAGTCCGATATCTATCTTGTTGCTAATGTAGAAGGCGAAGAACTGGTGCTTAAAGTTCATCGACTGGGTAGAACGTCGTTCCGGAAGATCAAAGAGAAGCGTGACTATCATGTCCATCGTCGGAGCGCGTCGTGGTTATACCTTTCTAGACTAGCAGCGGTCAAAGAATACGCATTCATGAACGCCCTTCACCAACGGGGTTTTCCAGTACCAAAGCCAATAGGTGTCAACAGACATTGCGTTATTATGGAATTTGTTCAAGGAACTACAATGTGCCAAATGCAGAGTATAAATAATCCAGCTGATTTGTACGATAAGCTGATGAATCTTCTCGTGAAGCTGGGAAACGCTGGCTTAATTCACGGCGACTACAACGAGTTTAATCTGATGTTAACTGAAGATGAAGAGCCAATTCTAATCGATTTCCCCCAGATGATATCAACGAAACATCCAAACGCCGAGTTCTATTTCGATAGGGACGTCGCTTGTGTAAGAGAGTTTTTCCGCAAGAAACTCGGTTATGAAAGTGAGGAGTTTCCAACGTTTGCTGATCTGGAGAGAGATGATCTTCTTGATATGGAGACAGCTGCATCAGGATTCACCAAAGAAGTTCGCGAGCAACTACACGAAGCACTCGAGGGAATGAACAGAGATGAAGAACCTGCTAATGATGACCAAGAGGAAAATGAAGACGGCGATAGTGATGCTAGACAATCTGATGGAGTAGAGGACCTTTTACCTCAAATGGGAAAAGTAAAGTTAAGCAAGCGAGAGAAAAAAGAATTAAAGACAAGACATCGTCAGCAGATAGCGAAGGCCGAAGGTGCGTGTAGTCAGTGGGACTTCTTTATGATGTTCAATCCAAAAAAAAATTTTATGGTAACTTCTTATAAATAACGTAGATTTAGAGCTGTTTTTTTTTTTTTTTTAATAATTAGACAGGCACCAATTCTTGTACATCGCTGTGACATTTAAATACAGCAGGAAATTTTTGATACTTAAAAATTATAGAAAAATAAGCAACGATCTTAAATCGCCGACAACTTTTCTAGTTATACAGATATGTCTGCAATCCACTCAAACTGTTTTGTTCGTAAGGTTGGACAATCATGTATTTGAATAGTAAATTCCATTCCTAGACTTATATTATATATGCACGTGGGTTTTCTTTGATTTGTTTAGAACTCAACACGGAGCCAAAGAACGGCTGCAATCCTTCATTGATGGAGAAATTCTTTGGTGTAGATGATATCTCAAAGGTGGAGGTTGATTTTAATACAAATACTCCAGACAACGGTTCGAACTCGCAAAAATCAAACGGCGAAGAAGAAGAACAAAAGGTGAGCTCAGTACTTGATTCGATCTAATGCTGTGTTAGGTTGCTATATGTGTAGGTACTCGCATATCTTGATATATAGTATTCTCCTTTGCTTTCTCTCTCTCTCTCTTTCTGAGGAATTTTTGTCAGTTTCAAAAGAATAAATACTCGAAATCTCATATAGCTTAAAATAACACCTTTTTTAGTATAACTATACGTAACGATTTACAAAGTTTTAGTCCTCTGGGGACCCCGTGTCCTACTCCTACTGCTTAAGTTCCTTATCTTCGCCTTCCTGTAGCGTATTCTTTCAAATTATTCTAATGTATCGTTAAGGAGGGTTCGATTCTTTTTTGCGGTTCGTTGGTAAACCTTTTCTTTCTCGCTATCAGTCGGTCTAATACATATGAGGCTAGCTTCATAAGGTCGTCGTGCTGTGATTTTTGGAAACTAGGTTCCTGAGCTTCTACAAGCGAACTCTGCTGTTAAGAAGGATGACATATGCCAACGTTCTGTCGTGTCAAGTTGCACAACGATAGCTCCTGAAGATGTTCGCGAGCGTATGAAGAAACAGATTCAAAGAAGGAAACAGCGTGAAATGTACAAGAAGTCCCTAATAGCAAAGGGTGAAAGCTCCGCGACAAATCGATTAAGGAGAGATAATCGAGATATCGTCAAGCAATATGCAGGATGGGAAGAGTTTTAGTGTAACATAGAATTGCCGTCGTACAGTTTCCGTTTGCAAGGTGGAGTTGTTAATAATTTAATTTCAAGCGGAATTTTGATTCGCTGATGTCTTTATTGCACAAAAACCTGGGAACCTTTTACTCTCTAGAGAGTTGAGGTTCCTAGTAAAATCGACCATCTGGGTATATAGTCCATAGTGCAAACGCTCATATTTCTGTGGATCTTAATAAAAAAAAAAAACTAAATGTGATCTTATTTCTATTATATCAAAAAAAAAAGTTCGTAGTACGATTTTGTGTTTATTTACAGTAGGTTAGGCGGAACATTTAGTCAGTCTATATGGAGACCAGTCAACGTGGAGCTGCATCGTTTCGCGAAATAGAAGTTTTTAGGCTATGAACACATATAATATTTCTTCCACTGATTGCATTTGAGTATTGATTTTAATTATTGATGACCTACTCTGAGGCAATTTTGTAGAAAAATTGTTTATTGGTTTTTGTCTGTTTTCGGTTTTGACGTTATTTTTGGTCCATCAAAGCTTGTTATTGCACTAGCTGAATGAACTGATTGAATACCAGGAGAATAGCGTATTGGCCTCTGCAACTACTCAACGAACTTAGTCTTAGTTCGTGACATACCAAATTGAATGACTGGTTTTCTAACTGTTTTGTTCCTCAGCTTCAAGAAAACATTGGACGATTCGGTGCAAGTAATGAGAGTGAGCATTTTGGTATACATTTGTACCTATAATTTTACCCGATACGTCTTCACTCAAAATGCGCTATGTTTTTGCTTCGTAGTGTAGTGAGTGTGCAAACTGTTCGATTAGATTATATCTACAGCCTATCTAAAACCATTATGTACGCACTGACGCAAAATGACTTCAGTCGCTAACAGTTAATTGGCAATTAATGCTTCGCTGACGTAGGACTTCGACGCATTAATTAGAACGAAAAAAATCCATATACCAATGTGTAGGCGGTTGCATAATATATTGTTAGAAGTTTGTTTCCATCTAGGCACATATTTGGCCTTTGTGATGACGATGGTGACAATAATGATGGTGAAAACACTATTTCGAAATAACCGAAGATATGTAAGGGGGAATCAAAGGGAGTCGAAGAGGAAAAGTACTCGAAGTAGAGGAAGGCGTCGTGGAATATATAGGCCGCTTGGCAGACAGATTTAATCGTCATCATCATCCGAAACGATACCCACCCGCTTGCCAATATTCCGCACCTTCTTCTTAACTTCTTCCTGCACGAGATTGAAGCTCATAGCGATTAAAGCCATCCCAAAAAGCAAATAGATCGCACACGATGCAAGCCGAGAACTTTGTGTCTCTTTTTCGTTGATTGTCTGTCCAGGAACTACATCACCGAATCCTGTACCGGCAAGACAATTCAACAAATACGTTGACTTAATTACATGTCCATCCCAATAAGATTATGTAAAATAATACATAGCCCAATAACTACTACAAATTTGAATCCATTATGACCGATGTCATTACCATTATAGTTGAACAATAAAGAATTTAGCCAGCAATTCACGCAAGATAGGGTATCTCTTCGTCTTTAAGTGATTTCAAGCGATTTTGGAAGATTAAAACTATTCGAGTTTCTGTACGTAGTGTATACCGACCAATTGTAGTCAGAGTGACGAAACAAAAATATGATCCCTCCAAGAAATCCCAGTCTTCGTAGTACTTAAATAGCCATGCTCCACCAAGAATGTACAGTATAACAATTCCACAACACATCCAAAGGGGAACTGCTTCCTCATCGCGCCGGCGCTGATATTCTTCTTCAGATGATTCTGACTCTATTCAAAAGCATCATAATAATCAGCAAATAACTAATAATGAATTTCATTTGTTAATAGCGGAAACCGACATCTTAAAAGTTATCAAAATTTTCAACAATTTTTGACCCGGTGAAATTCAATGAGCAAATCATGCCACAATATTATAATAGCTGCATATATTATGTCCTAATACTGCATAATAGTATAATAAGACTAATTATTATGTTTACCTGTCTCATAGCCACCAAAGTCGAACACAATAGGTTCGTTGCGTGAAGTCTGGGCCACCCCAGTAGCCGCTTCAGGCGAGCCGGAACTCCCGAGTGTGCGTTGTCTATCATCCTCTTTAGCATATCGGTTCACGAAAATCTGGGAGTTCCATGCATCGGCTTTAAGAGTCGGGGTTGCTCTTGAACGAGGTACACTTGCAGCACGTCTGTATCCAACGTCTAACAAAAAAAATTCGAGATAATCAAAAATGGAAATCTGGAGAGCACTTTGTCACCCAACTTGTTTGCTTTTGTGCACTGACATGTCTTACGATCGAATGAGCAAATATCGTTCTCCTTTTATCAATCCGAAATATGCCACAGGAAAACAATGGTTTGATATAAATTAAATTATATATAATACGCAGTCATCCAACGTAGAAATATAGAGGTCTATAAAAGAGCTTCATGCCACAAGAGAAAATCGGATCCTTACTAAAGTGCTTTGGTTGGAGAGTTGGTGTGGTTGGTAAACTCGATGCCTGAGTGCTAGCGTTATTGACGAAGACTTTTCTTCCGGTCCCAATAACTCCTGGGCAAAGCCCAACACCAGCGCCGCTCATACTGGCCCCAATGCCGCTAGCAGACCCAGCCATCGCCAAAGAGCGTGCGTATGCTCTTCTCGAGCGCGACCGCTGTCGTCGTGGGCGCCGCTCTTTGTGGACCATTGCGCAGCACATGTATCTGTACCAAACATGGTCACTTTATATGACATTTTACGTATAAACTGTCATTACGTTTGCTTTGAAATAAAGAAATTATTCTCTTAGTTACATAAAATTGTAATTCCTTTACTGGTTGCGTTAGAAAAGAGGTGTGATAGAATATATAATATCGATGATATCTACTCATCACCAACTAACCCACTGTATTTCATAATTCAATTGGTGAGTTTCCCACTATAATAAGCACCGACCTACACAGCTAAAACCAAGAGAACAAATTAAAATAATATCCCCGGAGATCTGCCAGGCTTTTAGACAGGGGATAGCTGGGAAGTATGAGCTTCGCATTATCCAGGAACAAGCCTAGATAAAAATTCAGATGTGGACAAAATATTCCTTCTAAAAAAACATACAGAACATAGACTAGGTTCAATTTACGTAGTTTGTCAACCATATTGCACTATCTATGGTTACAAAGCATCGTACTTGTAGGAGAATTTGAAGGAGTGTGCCATTGTATCGCCAAGATTTGAAAGACAAAGAAGCATAAGTGGAATGCCGGCGATCGCGTAAAAAATGGTTACCACTCGTCCCTGTGGGGTTTTCGGGGCTACGTTTCCATATCCTGTGGATGCCAAACAACTGTATTTAATCATTGAAAATTGCCTTAATTTTGGCTAAATTTTTCTGTTTATCTATACTCATATTCTCATGTAGCCACTCAGTTTTTACCGTCTAGACTGTTGGTCCATGCCTAGCCTATATTTATTCGCTAAATGTCATCGAACCTAGAATATGCGTAAATAAGTTCATGCCGAAAAATGTTGCTATCTGAAAAGATCTACGAATTACGAATAAATGTATAGGCGAATGCGACGGGCAATATGTTGGTGTTGTTACTAATGCGTATACAAACCAATGGTCGTTATGACTATAATAGAGTAGAGAAGTGATCCTGTGAAACTCCACTGTGGCGGCTCTCCGTGGTCATTTCCATCGTATCCCTCCTTGCGGACCGCTCGGACTACCTGAATGCACACACACATATACACAGCAAACCACCATAAACAATAGAAATTAAATTTCGCCACAACTTCACTTATTGGATTTTTTACTCATAAAGATGAAGCAACTAACTTTGAAACTTGTTTGCATGACACTATCGTATAATTCAATCCATTCAAAAGTAAAACGTACCTGATCTTCAAACTTTTTGAGAACTTGAAGGGCATCTGTTTTCCACTGCCGTTGCTCAAGGACACGTGATCTAGGATAAAACAATAGGACATTAAAAAAAATTTCGGCACCTACTGTTTCTCTTTCTCAAAGTAAGTTATTCATTAGATTGAATAATCTTTAGCTCTAACTGATCAAAATGGCAAATATATTTTAACGGCAATTGTTACCTTGATTAAAAAAAACATCTAGCAAATGGTTTAACGAAAAACGAGTGCGCGTTCCGCCTATGCAAAACTTTTTCGTATGATAGTAAGAAAAAGTGGACATTGTCGTGATTACACAAATGATCAGGTTAGTTGGGGCAAAAAATCGCAGAAACCTATTTGTTGTTAGCGCAAGAACTTGCGCTCATCCAGTGCCTTCTTCGGTATTAGAGTACTCCCCATGCGGATTAACTACGATCAGGCTAGTTATTACCCATTAGTAATCCTCCATAGATCGATGCTGACGTTTCCTCTCCGATACATCACTTCCAGTCTTTTGGCCCCTTCATTCGGGGCCTCTAGATATTCGAACAGGAACGCTCCGAAAACACAGTAAAACATGACCAGAGTAACCAATCCAAAGTGAGACATCAGCGACGCTGTACACGCACGGCAGCATTGACCAAAACGTTGAATCTTCGTCGGTTCTTCATAACCGTAACCCCCGTAGACCCCGTAGCCTCCATGATAAGGTGAGCCACGGGGCAAACGCGACGACATAATGAATCCTGAAGGATACCAACACGAGTTCCAGGTACAGCAAAAGCTGCAAAACGAAACGGTGTGTCATATTCATATACCCGTTATTAAGCACATTCCATATAAGTTATCAAATCATGAAAGGCGGCTTAGTTTAATTCAATTTTGGGTAGAGGCTTAACGCGTTTGTGCAGTATGTAGGCAACCAATGATATAGTTACGTGGATTCGTCATTGTCATGTGGCTTATAATGAGTCGTTATAATTTTTGACGCTATACTTTCATACCAAATCTGTTTAAAAGCCGGTCTTCACTGGCGCAGAGCTCATCCATGTCGTTGGTGCTTGCAATCTCGTCCTTGGATTTCAGAAACAACCATATTGAATAGCGACTGCTACGTACACAGCCTTGAGTGCTCACTCAACTTACTCCGCTGTCTCAGGCAGCCAACATATGTATCTAATAATCTTCAGTCTGTTTCCTTATCCAAGGTTGTCCACCGTAGACGTGTTGTAGTCCTTCTTGAACCGTATATAGCGGGACATACGACGTGCTTTGCGTACTATTTTGAGCAACAGATTCGGTTAAAGGCAACAACTCTAGTTTTTAAAACTGGTGTATACGGTTTTATTTGACATTGAACATATTTACCTGAGCATTAAACACACTGTCGACTATAACCTTAAGTTGTCACACGTAAAAATTTCAAAGTGGAATTCAGTGACAATAATATATGATCTATTTTTTTTGTTTTTATAGAAACAGCAATCGAAAAAAATCAACGCTAAAAATGCGTCAAAATCAGAACGCGTTTGACTCCACGTAAAAATTATATGCGATGCATTTCTGATTTCACCATCACAAAAAAACTGGCATATATTAAACAAGTCGATATAGTTATCGGTAGCAGATTACTGAAGAATATGCTCGCTTGAACTTAGATGAACCGTCCGACACCATCATGCAATTGTTGTGTTCGTAATGAACAACTATACAACTGTACGATCTAGCTGTAGTCTGGCATATAATGCTAAAGCCGGGGTATATCGGCGTACACATAGTGTAATGAAGCTTCACCATATACGCACGTGCTTGGCTTAGGCCGATCTCTGTGTGTGTTACTCACGCTATGCGGAGATACAGAATATGCTGTTAAAGCAATTCTAAGAACAGGGAACGGCAAGAAGAGTGTTGACGCTCTTTACGGCTTTGGGTGTTCTTAGTTCTATAGTACTACAAGTAGCGTCTACGATTGAAAAAGCTATCTGCTTAGGGAAACTGGCACAGATTCTGGTGCAGCAGCCCTTTGGGTCGGTGAAAAGGAGGGAAAAGTGGAGAGTGGGTATGTCGATTCGGTACGAGTCACTCTAAGGTTGGGTGAGTAGATTATCCTGGCTAGCTTGGCCACTACAAAAGGACTTGACAGCAGCTGTGATGTGCGCCTGAATGCTAAACAGCAAAGAATGAACTTTCTGAGAGATGCCACAGGCAAGAGGCGGATACGGCGGTTGGAGTATCGTTTGCGAAAATGTGCTCATCCCTCAACATAGTCTGCTATACAAACAGAAAAAGATACTCTGCTTACAAGTATTACTTATTTATTAGCATTCAGTCTATGAGCTCAACGTACATCTTATGTCCCATAGAAACAATATAAAATAGAAATGCTATTTTTGGAAAAACCTAAATTTTGCCATTTCGTAGAAATAAACAGGATGTTTTGAGAATCGTTTTTTTTGAATTTATCTCGAAAACAAAAGGGCCAAATGATTACCTCCATCTAAAATGAGGAGATCACTTACTAGTTACACAGATAAATAGGTCAATAGTTGAAAAACACGAACTCTGGAAAGTACGCTCGAAGCTATAGTTTGCTTGAATAATCTCAAGTCACTTCCTATAGATAACAAAAAAGACTCCAAAAATGGTAATACTTACTGCTGCAGGAAGTCCTAATGCTCTGATCCTTTTCAGCACGCAAACCTGTGGTGTTCAAAAGTTTTAAAACAATGGAAAAACCAATATAAAATGGACCGCAAGCGATGTCCATTTATGTTCCCTTGTCACTTTACTTTCCTATTGTTTACTTCTATGCACGGCTCGAAGGTTTTATCTCTTATAGAAGAGTTTATTGTAATTTTAGTAGGGAATTTTTCGCTGAATTCGGGCCCAAGAATAACGATGAAAAACGTTCATCCTAAGCTTAAATCACTTATCGAGGCCGTCGGCTATTCGAGGTCAATGTGGATTTTGGATGGCAAGTAGCCCACCAGTTGACTAAGCAGCTAAGCTGCAAACATTCATTGAATGTATTTTAACGAAAGCACGAGTGATACGACAAAGTGAAGCGCACATAGGAATACGAGTTTCCATTAACCCTCAACGTCTTGCCCAGCATCATCCACAGAGACAGCTTCCTACGCAGAATCATCACTGAAGATGGTAACTCCACGGCAAAAGCAGAGAAAGTAATAAATGGCTAAAGGAGATATGGCTAAGTACAGAGCTAGGCCGAATTCCTATCCAACAAAGGCCATGATGAACCGCGCCTGGTTGTAGCGAGAGGCTCTTAGCTTTAATTTATCCTATATCTTAATTTTCGTGACGTTTCTGCAAAACATCTGGAATCACACTTGTCCTGTAAGTGCAATACTGGTTAATTGTGCTATTTAGCTTGAATGCAATTTCCGCGCTTCAAACAATCTTCATAGAAACTTATCATCCTGTTCAAGTTCGATTCGCCAAATGATTTTCTTCGCTTCGAATTAGCTTTTCACAATTTTTTTTTCCTTTTTATCTAGAACCTCCTAAAATTTTGTGATTTGGTGATGCCAAAGTCATGATCTTATCGACTTGCATATTTTTGGGAAGTTTCAGCATAATAGTTACAAATATACCAGTACCCATTTTTAGTTGATAAAGCTCGTTGATACCTTTGGTTTTCAGGGACGTTATCTATGAACACCGTAAACAGTTTCATCCGTTTCAAGCTTAGATTTTATCTGATAATTACAAGTTGATTCCGCCTAAACATCTCCGCAATTCTACTACATTTTGATATACCTAAATAGAATTTTAAGATCATCTTGCTTTGTTACCTTAGTCCACACATTATTTCCAATTGCACCAATTTTCTTCGCTTCAGTATTGTTATTACGCTTCCATCATAAGGTAGATATATGGGAACTATGCAGGGAACAATACACCTGATAAATGCCCTCCCCGGTTTCGCTTGTGTATCTGCGTTATATTCACGATATTATTGGTTGCATTTTAGCATAGTTTTAGCTATATAATACTGAACATAATAACAATTCATCCAATAACATACGGCTTGACCTTCTATTTTAAAGAAAAGTCCGAACGCTTCATAGATCGCATGATTTAGCCGCCCAATCTTGCTACTTCAAACGGAAGATTATACGTCCAGGAAATGACTTGGGCAATAATGCCATTGCTTTACTTGACGTACGACAACTGTTAGCATTACTGCCTTTGAAAGCCATACCATCAATTTGAGGCGCACAAAACTGTAACATGTACAGCGTGCATTTTTTGTTCGTCGCAACTGTGCTGACCTTTGTCACTCCAAATTCGACAATTTTGCTTATTTACAAGGCCATCAACATTATTTTAACAAGACTTATTTTGAAGTCTTATAACTGAGTCCCTTTGAAAACTTACAATTCATTTGCTGTTGCTGTTCAGTTCCGTACACATAGATTGATACATTAAAAAAAAAAGAAATATGTATATAAATCGCCATATAGGGCGAATGTTTCTGTATATATATATATATATATATATATATATATATATGTATATATTACTGTTATTATCAATGTTGGTAAGCAGAAACATTCACCCTATATGGCGACTGAACCTGCTGTTTAAAGTTATGTAACACGTTGGCCACGCAAATCCAAAGCAATGCGAGTGCACCCTTTATAAACTGACATCCACCATCCGGTTTTTCAAGATCTGTATGGCCGCAGCAACATGCTGGTTCCCAGGAGACTTTTGTACTACGAGAAACACATAACGCTTGAGTTTTTAACTTTATGATGCCCTTCGAGCGCGTGTTGCCAGTCTGAGACCTCACGAAGTGGAATGTGGGTACAAGCTGTTGGCGCAGCCGTCAAAGCCACTATTAAATGAAATCCTTCTGAAGTGCCGTTGCAAACTTTTTAAGCCGTCGGCGTTTCTCCCGTGACCTTTGACACCACAGGGGCAAACTAAGTACATTCTGTACCTCTTGGGGTAAAATTATATCCATCCTTTTCAAACAATCCGTTGGCAAGTCTAATACTACCTGTACCAAGTTCGCTTCTTTTTCCGCTAATCTTTTCTAGAATGCACGAATATACTCTCAAGCCGCAACACAAAAGCCTTTTTCGGGACAATGCTATGCGCTTTCCTATTTAGTTTTCCGACGTTCATAGGACCTGAACAAGCCTCTGGCTTTTCAACAAATGATTTAGGCGCTTAAACACTGCGCTGCGAAAATAAGATGCCGTCAAATGATAAACAGCTTGCACGGCGTCCGGATGGCCGTAATGATGTGCAGAAGATACCCACGTTGTCGGATGCCTGTATATTGTAAATGTATGCGATCAGAACGGCAGAAAATATTTTTCTTTAGTTACAATGCGTTGATTTTTTTACTTTCTTGGATTATATCTATCACCGGTGTTCGACAACGGCTTTTTAGTGAATGTGGCGTGTTCGAATACCATGAGGTGGGCATTGTTCTCAATAGCCCTGAAATGCAAATATATTCACTCGTACCCACGGCGAGCGAAGGCCAACACAGTAAGAGCTTGTAGGTTTTAGCTGAGTGTATTTGCAGACAGTGCGGACGCTGCGCTTTCACGAGCGATTATCGTCTACGTTGATAAAGGCAGAAAACAATGTTTTAGCCTCGCTATCCAGCATGCTTGCCGAGGTTCGTGTTACGCCCTCTTGAGATGTAATCGAAGTACTACGACTATCGCGGTACAGAAGGTGTGTTTTACCGCAGTAACGAAGTTAGTGAAGGCTTCCATAGATTTTACAGTCTATCGGACGTTAGTTAAAAACAACTAAGGTCGAGTTTGTTGTCCGGCCGGTCTAACAGTCGCCGCTTAGTACTATAATTGCGGAAAAGTCTCCTAACTCTTCTTATATGATGACTTGGCTTTTCCGGCGTGAAACGGTTGTAGAGTTTTATGTAAAGGTCTCTCATATCTCCCTACTTATTATTTCCGGCGGAACCTGGATGCATTGACGTGATCGGTGTACTTCTCAATACGCCGATCCGCACTCAGAAACAGAGCGCTCATACGCTGAAATCGATATTTTCTGCCGAGCCTTCTTCCGGCAATTATGATTAGTCGTCAGAGCAAATAAAAATCGCATCGATTTAGACACCCCACCACTTCCACCAAATAGCTTTAGTTATAGCTGGTAGAAACAATTACTCTACATAGATCGACAGCCCTGCGATCAAATGGCCGTCTCTTTTTAAAATATCACATGGCTCTATTTCGCACGAATACATATATATGGAAAATCTGGCCAAATTGGAAAACTTGAACATTTGTAAGCACGAAATATATTACATGGACATGCCCCAGGCATTTTGTGCTCCCGAGCTTCGCATAGAAAAAAAATTACCCAGTGGACTTTTGTTTTTTTAGCCCATACCACCTGTTTCACCACCAATTTCATATTGAAGTCTAAAACCTATATATTATTCATAACCTTCTTACCTGAGATGGCAGTTACAGTCTTCATTATAAATTAATCCATTATTAATGCCATCCTAACACAAATTCTCAGCGAGCAAGACTTACGTTGCACCTTACAAAATAATGATTTATTGTCTGTCCAATTCATCGAAGTGGCATCACCTGTTTTTACTATTGCTATTGGACTATAGTTTGTCTAACACAGGGTTTCTTGCAGCTCATCAGTCATGCCTGCCCATTTGTTCATTGTTGTATTTAGAAGAAAGACAGGCGAAGATAAAAACAACTCCAACTTTTTCAGTACACTGAAACGCATAAAAAGAACATCAACATGTCGTTTCAGTAAAGGCCATAATGAAGTTTTTGTAATATTTCGCTAAGTATAACGTGCCTATAGATAATTCCTTCCGTAGAATGGAATGTTACCTACTGCTGTGTGTCCCAGCTGATCTCCGACGAGTTAATTTTCGTTTGTCACGTTAACTTTAGCCAACCATAGACTTTCAATTTGTGTACTTAAGGAATCGAGATTATCAGCGTAGCAAAATAGATAATCCACAATCTCGGACAACACGTTTAGGGCCTCACTTTATATTAAAACTATCTAAAGTAGTAATTCCAAAGTATAATCTCCATTTTGTCCTCTTCCGCTTTGTTAAATAACTGAATAGTGAAAACGTAAAACAATACCGTATATTTACAATATTTTATTAACCTATTATCTTCTTTTTTATTGATTATCGCAAGAGTGAGGTGGTACTGATTTTTTAGAACAACGGAACAACCCAGAGCAACCCAATAATAAGCATGCATATAGGCTTATACAACCGTAAGGATCAGACAATGTATTTTCAGTATAGAATGTTACCACGGTTTCCCTTATTCGTGATACGCTTTCCCTTAAATGCAAGCCACAGTCAAGTTCTCGTTGGGCATCACTGCTGTGGGTTCACCTAACGTGCGACGTGCTTACTAATTTTGTCTCCTGATCATCTGGCTGTTGCGAAAGAACAAAAACCAGTGAAGACTACCCTCTTATCTCATATACAATCTCTCTTACATAAAGTACCTATTTTGAAGCCGATGTCATTCAAGATCGCCTTGCAGCTGATGCTGCGTCAAGACTCGAAGATGACTCTGCAAGCGCTAACTTACACGACCATTTCGTTGAATCTGTATAGTATAGTTTCTCGCTTGTTTTTTCAAAATGGTCTCAATGGCTCATGGATTACAGTTATCATTTAAGGCGAACTGCCCTTCTTGCCGTGGATTAGAGCTTATATGGGTTTTTTTACAGGTTTCTTCCTGCCACGTACCATCAACTAAGAAGTTAGTCACTTGTGATCATCTTTACTATTTACACAGACTGTCATATAACTAAACGACCCATACAGAGATAATAAGGAGATATATCGTGTCTTTGGTTGACACTTTAACGCTGAAGCTTCACAGCGCTATATAATTATGCTTCAGAATCAGTAATTAAAATAGTTAAAAAGGATAATTTCTTCTCCTATGGGCCTTCGGTAAGGTAGGTACCTTTGCCAGAATTTGAGAGGATGTATTCAGTGCGCCAGTAATTGAAATGGAGAATATGGGAGATATATATTATCTCCCATATTCTATATTTCATGGTGCTCACATCAAACGAGGCCATTTGGCTTGCTGCACAACATCTGTGGCGGTTAACGGTCCATAAATATGTCCACAATTGACAATGTAGGGTCTTAGGTACATAACATATAGAGGCATATAGATAACTGCATCTTCCCATCGTAAGATAAGAGAGCACACCACACGCTGATACAGACGATGTTATTTGATTCCTCGAAGTGAGCTGGAATAGTTTTTGTTCTATACGTAGAAGCTTCATGGCAAACAGTATCGTTCATCTGCTAGCTCTGGTCATGATTGAGGTCGTCGATGATTTTGTTACTAGTCAGCAGGCGAAGAATAGAACGGTAGCTAAAGTAACAAGGATACAAAATGGCACATAGGTTCGTATGGCCTCGAAGTAGGAAACGTAGCGAGAGTAAATGCTCAAACGCAGCCACAAACTTATTAGCGTCCAGTTGCTTTTACCTAAAATTTCCGCAACAAAAAAGCAGTTTGAATAAGTTGCCTACGATCATTTCTAAAATCTCACAGGCTAACGCAGGGGACAACGCTATGGTCTGCGATGTTCTTGAATCAGTAAGTTGTAAAGGCTTTATTATATTAAATTAAAATAAAGAAAACTAACAGATTAGTCACCACAAATGATTTACCATAGGTGCCGCAAAAAATTCCGTATGAGATCTGTAAAATTGATATGCTTTGCTTACCGTCGTAGGCACAGTAGTTCAGTGCTGTGACAACATGCGAATGACAATTGTCACAGAATAGATTATACATCCTCCCACGGTATACCTCAGCCGCTCTGGTAACAGCTTCGTCCCAACCCACCTGGCATCGCAAATATAACCGAAAAAGCAATACATTATATATACAAGTCCTAAGAATATCGGAAAACTTAAATTTTAAACATTTCTTTGTTTGCTTTGATAATGAAATTATACAGGTTGGCGCATCAAATTGAGGCAGGCTTTGTCTGACTGTGCGCCGTAGTATTACTACGTCGCTTATTTATGTTAGGACAAAATCCGTTTTTATATAATAAAATATCGATAAGTCCACCGCAGAAATGATTGTTCCTAATTCAGATGATGCGCTCACTGTAGCTAAAAATGAATTTATGGCATACGCTTATGTTCTGAGCACAATCTACAGTAAAATAGCTGCCATACGACTATACTTTTTCACAAAGGCGAACGTACTATTAAAGAAATTTCTTTGCATGTTCTATGTTGTGCAATCGTAGATAGGTAAAGCATTTAGAACAAACCATGAGTTTTTCAGCAATGTAATGCACCGGCTTATACTAGCTGATCCACCGGATGATTATACATGGGGTATTACAGTGCGAACGTAAATTCGCTCATTTGTGCTGTCAAGTATACGCTTGTATATTTCCAAAAGAAGCTTGTAACGAACTTGTGAGCGGCTTAGGTTCTGAATTGAAGCTGTAATCGTGCTGGGTAATAGTTGAACAAATATGACACGTCTAGCATAGACAAAAATTGAATTGTTGAAAGATGTGCCTTTGTTTAGACACAGTCTTAGAAGCAGCTCATCAAAACAATTCCCAGTTTGGACATCTTTCCCTTCATATTCGACAATTTAAATAACACCGTCTTCACTTCTTATCACGGGAAAGTACTGCAATTAAGACTAACTTATTAATAAATTATTTTGCAATGAAATGTCAGAGCACTTTCTCAATACTCACTTGTCCACCCTGAGCCCGGGCCGGATCTAGCTGCCAGTATTTCCGCGGATTTCCGAATCCCATTTGATCCTCCTAATGTCATTGTCGTTTAATGAGATCAACATGTCACAGATAAAAAGTATGGTAAACAAAGAAGGTACAGTGAAAAATTATGTTTGTTTGAGACACAGTTGCTCGCGCTCTGTTTAGTTCCGCTTCAGAAAATATAACTGGCTATGACAGCACGAAAGAACATGGTATGACTTTTATTAAAATTGGTTTCGACTGCCAACTGAAAAGTCATTGACAATAAAAAAATATTAGATATTGTTACTTACTGTGACACGATATGGTCCCGAAAAGTCTGTGATGACGCCATTTGATAAACAGATTCCAACATGGCCAATAAATGGAAAAAGCCACCTGATGAAAAACGTTAGCAAGAACATAAAACGTTTTTAGGCTTATTCTTACATACAAATACGAAATTTGTTTTTTTAAAGAAATTATATGCATGACTTTATTTAGTTTAATAACTTTTCATAAAAACGACATGTCAATTTCTAGTCAGAAAAATCCTTATACGATCATTTCAGGATAAACTCTTCTTCTGCAAAATAAATTTCGATTTATTCTACATAAATGATGACCATATCCCTTTAAAAACTTGCTTCTATTAAACTGTGTCTAGCATAGATCTTTCCAGACATTGTAATTATGCGTCTTGTATTATAATATATGCACGCCAAAATAAGACTTCTAAATAGAATCGATGGTAGAACAGAAGTAGACGGACGATTGTAATAGGAGATATACCATGCCTATTAGGATATTTTATCCAGTCGAAACGTTATGCCACTGGATTTCAACAGAATTTAAACGGGAATGTATATACACTGTAATTATTAGATATGGTTTCAGTCAGTCCTCAATAATTGAATCTGCACTATTCACGATTCATCTTATCCACGACGTTGATGATATCAGTGCGAACTGAAACCTATTAATGGTAAAGATTTGTGGCAATAAATCCAATTGCTCCTAATTTTTTAAATTGGTTACCTCAACTTAACTTGACATCATATTCACGGAACAACTTACTGTTTTCAGCAGTTTACAATTTCACAACAATTGGATCGGAACGTCCTCGCATAATGGTAGAGAATCTGATTCAATAAATCAATCGTTACTTAAATATTACATTCAAGAGGGCATTTTATGTACAAAAACCGTTTTGAATGTTGCAGTTTGCAGATTATGACACATCTTTGATAAATGCTTATTTATTACCATTTCTCTTCTTTTGACATTTATATTCACTGGGTTTATAACCTTGTTCTAGCGTGCATTACTCTATTGCACTTCATTTTATGCGTTGTGCAACAACACTTCAATATTTAGTACATTTTGGGCCGGAATTTCGTCACATCTTTTTAAAACCCCAACCAATATAGATCATACTGCCAATTAAACAACGCCGCAAATTTCCACGATATTAGACCAAGCCCGTTTGCATACATCCGAGTCAAGTTTTCACCGCGGGTAATACCATTCAGACAAACTTCCGTCCGAAGTATTTAAGACCTTTTGTAACAAAGCAGATGCTTCCCAAATGGGGCATCGACTGCGTAAAACATCCCTTTGATGAATTCCAAATAATATTTACAGAAAAGGGCTAAATCCATTATAAAAACGTCATACAACATGATATATTCAGATCCAAGTAACAAAATATATTAGCCAAAGTGATTTTGATAAAGTTATCTTTATTAACTATTACCGACTATTTAATATAATAAATAATATTTAATTAATAAATTAATTAAAAGGCTCCCTAATTCTTCTTAACTCTTCAAAACCATAGTTTTAACCATAAGAAGCCAAAGCTTCCCCCAGAAATTCGACGAAGTGTAGAAGATTTTTTGATATTGACTTGTACTAACGATAGATATAACTCACTTATCGTTATTTTAGATAGATATTAGCTGCGTTATTAAGCATCGGTTGGAATCTAACGTAACAAGTAATCACGTCATTTCAACAGTGAGCAAGGGAAACGACACCGCATAAACTTGCGGCTAGAGGATGGTCTCCAGGAAACAGAATTACGTGATGTGAGATCGAGCAAATTACTTTAGAATTCGCTGCCCAACAGTATATAACAAGTGCAAGATTAAATAAGGAAACATAGCAAGCTCATTGATGACTCAGTGACAGTTAGATTGATGCTGACCATTTCTAATTAAACGGCAGCATATATCGGTTTTATGAGAATTGGGTATGTTGTTTAATGATTTGTGTCTCCCGAATCGTGAATTGCGGACTAAAAGCGCTCCGCAAATATAGAAAGTCAGTGTTAAAAGTTAACTGTAAGGAAATTTAAGCGATCAAAACATAAAAGTTATAACGGTATTATTTCCACTTTACCTATCCATTATTGTGTGTTAACCGTGTTAGATGCTGCTAAGAAAATAGCCGTAGAATAATCTAATAGACTAAGGAGACAAAATATATAATTGCAAAAATACTCGGCACTACGAACCACCAACAAAATTTTTTTTTTATAGTATATATAACTACAGAGCAATGGTTATTGGGGATAACACAGAAGTAGTTAACAACCTTACTTATCCAAGGCAATGCTTGGCTGCAATACCGGATAGAAAAACTAAATCATTTAATTTCATTAAATGTGTGTTACTATAAGTGCAGCATAGGTTTCGTACCTCTACGTCGTCTCCTATTTTGAGTATTCACTGCTCGTTCTCGAGAAAATCCGCATTCTATTAGGTTTGAACACAGGATTACAATGGAAAGATTTGTTTTGTCACCTTGCCCAAAAATGTTATCAAACAGAAAATAGCAAGTTCTGTTGCTTCAAAACGAATATTTTGGAATGAAAATTTCCAGTTTGTATTCTATCCTTGTTAGGAAATATTTGATGACCTAAATAGGTAAGGAAGCCTTCTGTAGCCCAAACCATTCTGAAATAAAAATATGACGCGAACTTTATGAGTTTTTTTCGCGCGTGCACCTGTCCCGAAATGTAAACTGTAAACGTCTTCACACATGCCTTCCTCGGTTGTTCTCTAAGTGACATGTTGGTCGACATGTCGAAAACCCTTTAGAATCTTTCAAAATCTTGAAATTGTTGTCATAAGTTTTCACTTATTTTTCGACGTAAAAAGTATAATATTTTTGCTAAGACGTTCAGCAACACTATGAACGCCTTAACATCGGGCTTTTTACCCTTACAGCTGACTGCTACCTTCGCGATCCTATTTTGCGAATATTACGAGCGAAAACAATCAATTTAAAGGATTAGGGACGTTGCAAGTCTTCTGCAGGGGATTACTTCAAGAACACTCACCTTTATAGATTCGCAATTCTTCGATCGTGAATTTCTTATATCTTTGTATATTTTCTATATAAGAAAGTAAACAAGAAAATAAATATATATATATATATACATATTTGTCGAACACGTTCGTATCTACAATAGAGTGAGCTAAATACCTCCAAATAGGCATTTATTCAAACGGTTGACAGTAAAGATGATCTATCGGAAACGTTAAAGTGTAGGATTTATGGCTGTTTTAAGGGAAAAAATTTAATGGCTATAGTGAGCACCTTTTGCCGTGCTCCTTAATCTAATAATTTAATAACTAATAACAATAACGTCGTACATCTCGTTTCCAATACACTCAATTTTTGGAATCTTGATAAAATACCATGAAACTCAGAAATTGTACTTATAACTGCTCGCTCATCATAATGAGAGCCTGTATGAGCCAAAAAAAGATACCAGCTTTCGTAGGAACCAAATCAATTTACGTCAAATTTGATCAACAGGGCGTGCTTTCCAACAGGTTCGTAGATAGTTCACATAAGAGTGTTTCAAAAATTGGGTTTTAAATACTTGCACCGCCGTCCTAAATTGGTTATTCAGAAAGCCAAAACAGGACGTCATAGGATTCAGATCAATTATCAGACGAAACCTGTTGAGGAAATTCGATGTGCATGCAAGCTCTGCAAAGTACGAGCTTTACCTTAAGAAATAAGAAAAATGTCTAATTTAATATTATACCTACTTTCTAACTTTGAATTTGCCATGTTATCGAAATATTTTCTTATTTAAGTGTACTTGTAAGCAGGTTTCTAGCGCCGCCTGCTTTCAGCTCAGTATTTTAAAAATTGAAGCGGATTGGTTTAGCTTCTCATTGGTTACCAACAACGAGTAGTTCACAGCCATTAGCTATCAACGTATAATTGTTGATATATATATGTATTCTTTAATATTTGACCTATTAAAATAGATTGCAAGGAAGTGCATGACTATCATATATATATATATATACATATATATATATATATATATAATGCAGCGGATACAGCTCGAGATTACACATCTTTAAGTGTATTCGCGATGCTCTTGCTTGGACGTTACGAGTGCAAACCGCAAGATCACCGCACAGCCGGCCCTCATCAGATAATATAGGCGGGTTAAGAATGCACGTGATGCTGGCCCCAAACTTTGTGCAACGCCAATCTTGTATTGTACGAATTTAGACCTTAAAGGGCTTCAAATCCAGCTGCCAACCGTAGAACTTCGTTCCTTTTGAATTTCTATTTATTCAATCAAGCAAAATATTGATGTCGGCAGCTAAACTGGAGTATCTCCTTTAAAAGACCGACAAAAGGCAGCTGTAGATCTGAAAACATGTAGGTAATGAACTCTTCGTACAACGAATATAAATGATCACAATAAATCTTGATAACTTACGTGAGGCCAGGTATGGACGTCCATACTACGCAATACGGATAGCGATGTCTTTTAAAATCAACCATTTTTGTTTGATGGTGGCAGATCCGTCTACGAAACCGGACTGATAATCTTCCTGGGTTACTCGTTCGTGTACGCAATCTTCCGTTTTTCCCACGTTTATTTACTGGACAATGTCCACTTTTGTTGTCATACGAATATCTACATACATAGATATTCGGTCACTATTTTACGGCGAATAAACGATTTCCTTTGGAGGAATACGATGAATTAAACATAGGCGGCTCAGATCACCTGCTGCATGAATTCTCCCATTTCATTTTAACAGGAGTGCCCTGATGTTTTCTTCCGGAAAACCGGTGCTTTTGTCCTGATGTTTATTGCGTCCAGCAACTACGTTTCTCTGCACAAAAACGAAATGCTGCCTTAGCTAACAACCCATTGTGATTCTTTCTGCTTACGTTAACGGGATTATTTGGGAAACGTATCTCTGCTATGATGGTAGGCTTACTCGTAGATCATCAGACCATTACCCAGGAAGAAATTGGGTGAGGAAGCTGCTAATAAATGTAGCTAGCAAAGTCTACTTTACTTATGGTTAATGATTTAAAAAAGTTGTAGTATATTATAGGAGTATGAAAGAAGCGCCATAATCAATAAGGACACTATTAGCACACACAAAGCTTACACGAATACATATATATTTGTATACTGTACGATTTAACAGAAATCACTTGTATCACGTGGCGTGCAGTCTATTTTCGCTTAATACCTGTCTTCAGTATTCTCCGAAACGTCTTCTACTCCGACGGAGTGGCCATAGAAAGAACCGGTAGAGATGCGCGAAGCAGCTACACAATCATCGACAACTGCCAGGGAGACTCGTGACAGTCAGTACCACTGCTACTTTACCACAGCAAAATCAAACGACAAACACTTCGACATAAGTTGAATAAAAGCAGAGATGAAAGCTAATAACCGGCTGAGTGATGCACCATTCTGCCGCGGCAGTTTCTTCCAAGGAATACACGTTCTTTATCATCTGTTACTTCACGTTACGTATTAAAAGTAAGCTTCTTTTTATTATTACTGCTTCTTGGATTACCTCGTTGTCAGCAACAGATCAGGTGTCGCTTTGTTTTCTGCCCACGGCTCCGATTCTCCATCATCTCGTTCTCGGTAAAGGACAAAAGACAGCAGCGAAAATTGTAACTGTTGCTTTTTGAACTCGTCGTAAACGCTAGCCGTTCTAAATATATAGATATTATAGTCGTTGCAGTTGTCGCGATTATTCTGCTTCTTACTATACTCAAGAGAAACCTACCCCTAACGTTCTATTTACTTTTATTTACACAGTCTTTGCTTGTTTTTTCAACGGTCACGTTAATATCGCTGCTGATACTGTACAAAACTGTTACTCCAATGTTGGATAATCGATAACTTGCACACGTAAACGTCAAAGACTGACGTAACTCGTATTGTTGTTATTATTATATTTATCTTTCTACAAAACGGGAGGTCGCGAAACAAAGCAACTAATCGCAGCTGCTTTTTTAGTGGCAGCTGATGAAGCCGTTCAGCCCTCAATTGTTTGTTGTTATTGTCACTAGCACCATTGTGTTTCTGTTCAGCTTGTCTCGCGAGTCGGATGAATGAACGCACCGTTTAGCTAATGCGCCCACGTAGGCGATCCGAGTATTCCGCCGCGAAGCACTTGCGCCTTCACAAACGTTCATATTAATTGAAGCTGAAAGTTATATATATATATATATATATATATATATATATATATATATATATGGAGCTAGGAGATGATATAGATAATGTATGTACGGATCTCCGATCCGATCATACATTATCTACGCTATATGTTGAAAGGAACGCCTGATCCTTATTGCAGCTTGTTTCAAACATAGTGCTTAAAAGTGGATTTGTCAAATTGAATAATGGTCTATTGGCTAGTTGGAAGACGGCCGGCAAACATCTCGTGAATTGTCGGAGTTGATGGACTGCAATCATGTGTTTATTTGCAAATTCTTTTAATTTGTAGGAATTGGTCGAAAGGAAGGAGCCTGGCTGTCTTATGAAGTGCGTTAGGAACATAACATAATGCGGCTTCTTATTATCTTTAAACACTTTCAATATCTTGCCTGGTGCCAAGCTACGCGCGCAGTCAAAATGACGGATTTCCACACAGAATGATTATGCGTGACGTAAACTGGTGTTCGTACGGCAATTTGAGGCAGAGAAAAAAATGCGTGGCTCCTAGAGACACGCTTAAATCTAAAGTTAAACTAAATCTGAATTCCAAAAAGACATTTACGTTTTGTAGGATTAGAAGGATTTTATGCACTGAAAAACGCTTGAGAAAATCCAGACGGTCAACAGAGATCTGTAGACTGTGGCGGTGTATCACCTAAATGAGGCTATTTAACAAAAAAATGTCTGACAACTAAGGCAAAGTCACTTTTCTCTAATGTCAGACCGTCTAACACAAGAGCCTGATTGGGAAGTTCTTTTGCACACTATATTTTCCAGATTCCACTGTAGTTTCCAATTCCTGGCAAATGAAATTTGTAAGAATACAGTAGAGATAATAAGGAACACGTTCAAAGATGGTAGAACGAATTCAAAACCAGACCTGAAAATTTCTGGCGCGACGGAATAATTCAATGGGCTGAGAGATGGGAAAAGGGCGATCGAAAGCTAAATTGCTATAATTTGCTAAACGCCTATTTTTTTTTCTGGTGAAAAAGCCGCTTTACACCTCTGCCAAACCTAATAACTAGATCCGATTAAAGTTTGGACAACAGCCTTTAGGCAACAGACCTAAAATTGCACAGTAAAATTTTCAAGTGGCCCTCTCGTTTCTACACAAACGGAAAATTTTCTTGTGTACGACACGTGCATTTTCTCCGGGGGAAGTTTTTCCAGGAAGCGCAATATTGATTTAGGCGAGTGAATAAATTTATTTGACGGCCATTGAGAATTTGTCGAAGAACCAAATTGTACATATGTTTGCCAGGATATAGTCGACGTCGAATTAGACTTTTCATTTTCTTGGGATGTAGCGTTAAAGTGGTGATTTGTGTTAAAGTAGCTCATAATTCATAAATATGAACTGTATTCTATGCATATAAATAATATTAATTGACTGAATGAATATGCTCTACCCGATGGCAATTTCCTTTCCATTGGAAAACATGAACCTAAATGGTTAATTTGCAAAATAGTTGATAAAATATGAATTGTCTCAATATATTTGTTTTATATTCTTCGACTGAATATTTTTTCCGAATGGTAGGATGGTTAATTAAATTGAGAAAACGGGAATAAGTGTAGAAGAGGACAAAGTCTAGGTTCTATTGAGTTCTAAAGCGGTGCCGCCTGCACAGTTGGGCGCGCTATGGATGCTTATTTACGATATTTTTTACATAGCTTATACATGCAGTACGTTAATATATTAATTGCAACAAATTAATGACTTTATTATTGAGACATTCATTCCACCAGGGTAGATAACTACTGAAATATATTAAAAAAAAAAAGCGTAACGGGCAAAAGCGTAACGGGCTAGGTAAAGCACTGCAATTATAACGAGCTATTTATAGTATAGATTAGATACAATAGGCTGGCTACAACTTCAAACGAGTAAATTTTTTAAATCAACAGCAAGACTGGCGCAGGGCGAAGCCCGCGGCTTTGTCTAGTCTGAATTTCCCTGTATAGTTGTCCCAAAGTCAGCCGCGTAGCTATTGTGTTTACGAGAAAGGGCTACTAGAAGAGGGAAGTTTCTTAGACCGGCCGACAAACAGGTTTCATTTGTTTTCAGTATAAAAACAGAATAACTAAAACGCCGAAGAGAATGCGAGGCCGAGCTTGCGGGTTGCGCCTTAATATAATACGAATGTGTTATTACGACGATATGCGCCTCCCTATGCCTGAGTCAGAAGAGCTTTGTCGGATAGAGAGAAGGAGAGTTGTCGAATTGCCAAGCAAGAGCGTCTACACAGGGCGAGGGGTTGACAGGTGTGACGAAGCTCGCCGTTTGTGTTCCAGTCTGTCTGTCTGTCTATCTATCTATAGAATACCACGATCCGATATCTGTCTGGGTGTCCTTTCGCTGAGTTGTCGGCAGGTAGAAGAAAGCTATATGAAGGGCTACGCAGTCGGCGCATTGGTAAGTATTCCACACAGTCTCGGTAAAACGAGTTACACTTTAGTACACGCCCCAGAAACTGTTCTATCTATTGCCCTCTTTGTGTCCATCTACAGCTGCCTACAGTAGTCTTTGCGTTCGTCTACTTTCCTGTCATAACCCACGTAATAATTGGTCTTATCAAACTTTTTATAGTGCATGACATTTGGGAGATGGGTTAATCTTTTGTCAAAAAACATATTGTTACTCGTGTTTGGCAAATTAACTTGCTTTATTATTTTGGCTATTTCGGGAAATTTCTGTTGGAATTGTTGAATATTGAAAGGGCTTTTTCAAGCATTACAAAATCGAATTTTCCAAGCGATTTTAATATTTTATATGTTTGTTTTTTTAAGTAAGACGGGGTCAGCATGTTGAAGTGAAGGCAACCTTCCATAAGCGAAAAGCTGGGCTGACTGAAGTTTCGACGGGCAACCGACGCCTTGTCTAAGGTTACAATTATACGTACGCAAACGGGCCAACATTTATTTGGGTCTGTATCAGCAATGCTAAAGCCGAGATCTGTTTTTCTTCGTGTAGTAACCGACATGCCGTGTGGTAAGAGTTTGATTAATGGAGGATGATTTAATTGGAATGAAAAGCGTCTGGATTATTTCAATAGGAGAACGGGATAAAAGGGTCACCAGACCAATTCCTAAGGATCACAGTATAGCTTAACGTAAGGCTCTTACGACCAAGGAAGTTGTTTCCAGGATGCTTTTTTCCCAGGCCTACTGGAAGCGCAAAAAGAGATAAGAGTTATTATGATAGTAATTAATATGGAAAAGAAATGGCAGAAAGAAATTACTTGTAAGTCAGGGTTCGCGCTGAGGTAATCCCATCAGCGGACCTGGCGGGCCTTCGAAACTTCCGAGGCATGCCACAGATTAATTCTTTAGTGTATACATAAGTCTCGTAGTGCTCATCTAATAAGCTACCTTTAAGAAATACCTTCAGCCAAATAAGCCTCATCGTCATACATAGCCAGGTCGATTCCGCAATTTTTAACCGGAATTTATAACAAATGAGGAGTGTTGAAAATGCTGTCTTTGCCAGCACATAGACCCAGCTAGGTTAGACTAAAATTTTCTAATCTAAGCAAAACGAGCTTAACACGTGTTCAGTCACTCGTCCATTAGCAGAAAGGTAACTGGGCTTTTAGAACTTTTCAAGTGCAGGGAGCATATCTAGAAATCCCTATCATGTAGAGCCGGGGAACGTTAGGTAAGAATACAACTATTAATATATATTGATGTCATCGATATTTAAGACTATAATAATTCTGTTTTTTGTACAGATAGAATTTGCCATGTACGTATTATTGGCCCTTTTGCCTGCTTACTAAAAAAATAATTTGTTTGTATAAGCAGTATTAGTGTTAGATAATTTACCATATTAAGGCACTAATGGCTTGAGGTAATTCGTGGTATTCTGCTACACGTGACTTAGATGTACGGGTTCATACCACGCATTGTGGTCTTCCCGCACACACCCTCTTGTATCACGTCAATGCTGTAAATTAGAGAAACACGAGACAGTTTCTGGTGTAATATACTTAAAGCAAATTCTGAATTAAAAAAAATTAGAAAACGTTTATAATGAAAGGAATCACAATTCGTTCACATCACACGCCGTAAATGATACTAAAACGTAGACTATATAGAATATTGTTGTTGCCTACTTCAAGCGGACCTTGGTCCTTTTCTTGTTTCGAACTCCGTCCCCATGTCACTAAATTGTTGCTCTCAGACTGCTCCATTGTTGGAGCTCGTCGTTTGGAGTACTTCCTTATCCGTTGCTCTCTTCTCATCAAACGTTCTGTTCAGCTCTTCTAGGGGCGGCTCTCGCCGTTCCCAACGAGAATGGCATCTTGCACAGTTCCTGCAGATAACAAGATTATAAAAACAATATATTCTTTTTGTATTGCAGCGATACGGGGCGTACATATACAATGCTGAGCACATAGGTCAGGCTTTATTGAGGCGGAGATTAAATAGAGTGTGCAAGAGTTACGTCAGCTTTTTTCTCCTTTCCACAAGTTCTACTAAAGGAACGATTGACAATTTATCGTTCATTTGACATCGCACCGCATTAATCCTCTTTTACCACAGTTTTATTTTTACTTATTTTTCTAAAAAAATCGATTATTACACTATTGTATAATCCGACAAAAATCTATCCGTAATGAACCATGGATCGGGCAGCAATGACATAAACTCGTATTTTAGCTTCGCCTTTGCCTACTTAGATATCGTTTATTACGTCTATATCTGCACTGAACAATAAAAACTATATTACATAATAAAATTATTACTAATTAATTAATAATTAAGTTGGTCAAATTTAGCATCCAATTTTTAATGGAAGGCACATCAAAAAAAAATTTCCCTCCACTAATATTAGCCACTTTGCAAGACCTTGAATTTTTCCTTTTTCAACATTGTTGATTCCGACTGTCTCGACGCACGGCCACGGCAAGTACAGGTACAACTAGTACTTTTGCTAGAAACATTTTTGTCACCATTATAGTGACAAGCGACGGCTTCTGCTTGACGATACTTTGATAAATTTCAGCAGTTGCGCAGCGAGAGACGATAAAAAAATGCATTTATTGTTCACTTTATATCCATACATATATATGTGCGTATATCTATTTACTCTTTGCGTTGCGCGAAAATTATATATTGCAGGCCGAACTGATGAAATTGTGTTTTTGCACGCCTATATTCAACCTGTGTCGGGTAACGTGTTTGTCCGCAACAATAATGATATGGTTGGGAATCGCTTGATGTGCGCGACCTCTGCTCGATTATGTCAGGCTATTTGGTTGCTTGCCAATGATCCTTGACACCCGTACTTCGAAAAAATCTTCGTTGTCATGTGACAGCACAGCCTAAGTTCGCTGTCAAGTGCTAGTCAGTTGAATCGATTTGTCCGCATGTTGTCTGAAGCCAATGGACGTTCGAAAAAGAGTTCTCGATTGCTCACGCAATTGAATGACCGATGTTCACACGAGCGGAATTATCCCGAAAATAGATACCGGCTTCTAAAAAATGACCGAATTTTTGCACCAACAAAACAACGGGGTGTGGTTCGAAGTGAGTTTATTATGTTACTATCAAAAATGACAGAGCTTTGTTTTTTTTTTTAATTTTTTTTTATCAGATGGGGATCACCTCAAAGGCCACAGTGGAAACACCATTGTCTATCGCACCGTTTCCAAAGTCGTGTATCGTCAATAACGAGGAACTATCGCATTATCGTGCTCCTTCTGCTAGTGTGCTGACGTATTCGTGCGACTGGGCGCTTTTTACTGGTATCGCTAATACAAACGACACTTGTAAACAATTGTAAGTTATTACATATTTAGTTATACTTGACACAAGGCTAGATTTCAATAACTGTAATAAATAATCGGTTGTTAGTACAATCTGAGCGGGTAGAAGTACATTGACGATACGTAGTTGTAAGGCATAGGTCTGGGCATTCGTACTTTAGGAGGCTGAACTCGATCTCGTAGAGCGTAAGCTAGCGGTGGTAGAGATATTCTGGCTAATTGAGCGTTCAAGTAGAATTCTAGGTGGGGTTCGAGCGCGGATGCGACGTCTTCAGCGAACACCCAAAATACAATGGGGGCTACTTGATGAGACAGATCGTTGAAGTGTCGGTTCGAACTGGGCCCGTTGCTGCCGTTTACCTAGTGAACATTTCATGCAACGAGCAGCAGGTTAGTTCGGCTTGGCAAATGTCTTGAGAGTATACCTAATGTCTGTAACGACGGGGCGGACGGGGGGTAGGGAGATGGCATCTTAGTCAAAGAAAAATCCGCGCAAAAATCAATCTTCTATTTGCTCACTTAGATATTGGACGATTCCTTATTCTTATTTAGGATATACCTGTTTTTACAGATTGAGTATCGTAAAGGTTATAAATTAATGGATAGAAGATAAGTCTATATGTTGCCCAAAGAACTCTTTCTAATCGTACGTATTGTCCGAAGCCTTCCATTTTACCTTGACTATCTGTTTTTACTTTCTGCTGCTAGATTCAGTTTTTCTATACCTTTTATTGTTCTAGCTTTACTATACCTTAACCTGGGCTGACGAGAAATCGACATAAGGCTGATCCGCGAACGCTAGTTGAAGTTTGTTGTCGATGATATCCAGATACAAGACGGTTCTCATAAAGACATCAGTGTATTCGATTCGGGCCTCACCTGCACCCGCTACACGGAATAAGTCGTACAGGCTGCCTGTTACCTATATACAACCCAGCAGAATCGAACATAGATGGTTGACAGAAATAAATGTCTACTTAAGTATTGTTCACACCGATTATGAGGTCACGTAACGTTGGCGGGACTTGAACCAGATATCATCATTAATAAACCATCATTACAACAATTGTTTCTTATAACGATTAAACCATATATGCTAACGGAGCGTTTTACGACTGCTTTTTTCCTTTCGATCGTATCTCTCTCTGTTCGCGTCCCTGATCTGTGGTATTGTCAACGATGTCATACTACGTTTGCAATACTGTTTACTATTGTCTTTTATGGTTTGCTTTATTGCTTACATTGTAATTTAGGTTCGTCGTGACGCGGGGAATCAGCACTGAGATCTTAATGCGAAAGTCGCGAAAGTCGGATGACACTTGATTCAATATAAAGTCCGATAGTCCCTCGAACTGAAGCCACATTGAAAGCCGAAATAACATTTCCGTAGTGTTCTCAACAGACCGCCACAAACACGCATTCGTGTCTATTCGTGTAAAACAATTTAAATTCAGAAACGATCTTTGATATAAGGAAAAGATACAGGACACACTTTGCAATGTAAAACAAAATAACTAGCAATTGATATAGATTCACACAGAATAGTAACTTAGTCGGCCAGTTAGCTTAATTTAACCCTACTCCTTCTTCTACTATTTGGTGCTGGTCGATGATTTTTTATAGCATTCTAATCCCGAAGCGCTACACCACTGTACCCTTCACAGGTGTCTCTCATTTTCATACTACAAACTACTGAAATATGCGCGCGATAATTCGCTTATGCTAACTAATAGATGCGACCTTTTAGGTATAATATACAAGATTTTATACGTACGTATATATTTACCGCTAATCTACAGAGAAGCCTAATATATATAATAATGTATATACATTACCGGTTTACCTTCATGTTGGAAAATCGAACGTCGAATACATCTGGCCCGAAGGCTGGCGTAATATTTTTCGGTTTGACCTTTAATGGATCCAGTACAGGAATGTCATTCTCGAGATCCGATGTCCGCATGATACAGCCAAAAGCCTGAAGTTTGTCTCGCAGTAGAACGCTCACACGCGCCTCTAAAGCGGTTCGTTCAGCGGCGTCTGCATCAGATTTTGGTGGATCTGTTTTTTTTTAATACACAGCCACATACAGGGACCCGTTACGGGATTGCCGGAAACTTGCTCGAGCTTCGCCAAAAGATTGACAAATGACGGCGATATCGTTTAGTGATCATTTCTCAAAATGTGTTCTATTTTTTTTTTTGGTACAAATGCAGAAAGCGTGTATTGGGATCGTTTACGAAATTTTTAGCAGGTTATTTAGTTAGAACGTCTCTGTTTCGAATACGCTTCCACCGGCTCGTTAGAGTAGAGGATGAGCAGCAAATACGCGAAAAATATATAAATTTTGCCGTCAGTGATAGATAACGATAATCGGAAAATGCATGCAGATAGGTATGATGAAACTAAAATTGATCGATATATGTTTGTTTTTATCGTGTTATATCTATGACATTTGTGGCGACGATAAGATAAGCTTGTATTTAGATATGATTAGTAAATTTAATTTCGCTTTACGCTTCCTTAATGCTTACGATTTGATGCGTTATCCTGGAAGTGAGCGTCATCACGTGGTTCCGGAGCAGCCACAATGAACGGAGCAAATAATGCTAGTACAGACGGCAGCACAGGTTGAACGAAGTGCCTCATTACACCGTAAATAGTTTCGCCGAATCGCATCTGGGTTGAGCCGACTGAAGTTCTTGTTCTATTTTCTAATAATTCTCTTTCAAAAATACTGCAATTACGGTTGATAGTTAGATCCTCTTGTGTTCACTGCACTGCTAAATATCAGCTAATAGAAAACTTTGAAGATGTATTCACTACCCATTTAGATTTTATCTTTCATGTGTTTTACGCGTGTGTGTGTCTCACATAATCGTGCTGTGTGAAGATTATTGATAAAAAAAAAACACTCTGTGAGCTACTTGAGAAACGTGCCTGCTTTTATTGGGTTTGGTAGCGGGTGAGAACGAACTCTGCGGGGGACCATCGACTCTGCCTCGCCATTCAAGCCGTTTTATGTGAGCTAGCCGCGCTCCGGTTCCACGATCCCAGGGGTCTTCCACTTTTGACCAGTTGTTATTTCTGACGGATGGACGCGCCGATTGTGGCCTGAAACTATTGAACACGAAAAGCGTTCGAAACCGCTTGCAATATCGGATGTCCGCCGACCACTGCCTAGATACGGGCTGACGGGATGAGCCTTATTATAAATGGACAGCATGAATGTTGTTCGTTGTAGGAAACAAAATTAACGCCAACGATGCAAACCTAGCGAAAATGGGGTACTGATACACGCGAAGTTTAATCTGGGTCAATCGAGTCATGGAAAACACCGCTAAAGTACGACCATTTTGACTTGAAGGTAAGTCCCCACGCTGACTCACAGTTTTAAATATGGATTTGTATTAAAAGATCTTTCCTGGACCGCTAGGTCTATCCATCTGATTACCATTCTTTCAACTAACGTGTGTAACGTTACGCTGTAGGTTTCACTATGTCGTAGTAATGAGTATAGACACCGATGCTTACGTAAATTCTGAACTGTTTTACCGTTGTTACGGGTAGCCGCTCTGATTAAGGCAGAAGCCCTGTTTAGTTTTCGTTTTCACTTACTGTCTCCTTGATCTGTTACGGGTGAGATGCGGTCTTTTTGCTATTTTCTGGGGCGGAAGGAGGGGATGAAATATTTGTTTAGCAAACGACAGTTCTAAATGGTCACTGGCATCGTGACGTGGATCGTAGACCGGAATTAACTAACAAATTGTAGCTGGCAACGGATAAGCTGTCGTCTGTCGAGAAAAACTCTGATCGCTTGATATAACAAGCAGTCAGCATCAGGACAGCCAAATGTTAAGATTCATTTTTAAAAGAAGAGATTTTATGGGACGAACATTGCTCTTTTTTTTTGTTTTGGATAAATGTATCTTTTATTATTTCGTAAGTACTTTTTAAAAATATTCGATTGGTTCTGTGCAGTAAAAATGTGCCTTAGAAGGTACCTGTGGATTGGAGTAAGTGTTGGTTTTTAGGGGAATTTCAGGTAAGTTATTCTTACTAAGGTGGTGATTATGTTTTTAGGCGTGTTCGAGGCTTCAGTGGTTGACTCTAAAAGCTGGATGGACTTTTCGATACCGCAGGTTAAGGAACCAAGGTTTAGTTAGTAACTTGAATTACTGACTTAAGTCAATGGTGATACAGATATATACAGGCTCGAATATATTTAAGAATTAGTGGTATTTTTTATTCCCTCGCACAGTGATTTAAGGACTTTGCTTACAATTTGTTCTGGCCGATTGTGTTTCACTTATTATCCATGATGATAACTAATAATATATCTTTATAATCGTAAATACTTTGTCCTTCGAATGCGTAAGTAACTACGAGCGCAAGTTGCATTTTTGATGCGAGTACATTACTTACTACCATGCGAACTTGAGCATGATATCGGCGCCCCAAAGGGACAGCTTCCTATTTGTTTAGGGTGCCGTCATAAGAAAAATTGTAGGATAGGTGGGCGGCAGCTGTTGTACTTGATGCGGCCTCAAGTTCCGTGCAATTTCGATTGAAAACAGCGACTGCAAATGTAAGCACTGTCCACTCCAATCCGCAGAATAAATAGTTTTGTATTTTATAAAGCAAAAAAAAAAAATAGAAATGATAAAACAGTTGTCTTGCCGACGTAGTTATTTTATTTTATAAGATCAGTACCCCACATTATTTTGATCTGGTGCGCAGAAAGGCAGAACGAAAATCGTATCTTCATATTTTGGGATCGCTCTCTTACATCAGCAGTGTTTTATATATACATTAGAAAAGATTTCGTTCGATGTTTATACAGACTTATTATTTATCGTCCGTTATACCATCCATGAACGCTACTGGTGCAATACGGTCGAAAATTGTTTCAACCTATAAACATCTGTTCAACCTACCTACAGCTCTCGCTGCTTGTCCTAGTGGCTTACCTTTACCTGTTGACACGAACATTCGTTCGAAGGATTACTCACAATTTCACTGATATTTTTCAATGAACGATATCGACATAGTGCAGAATAAAAATTCCACATATATGAAGCGTGCATACTTTTTTTTATTTACGGAAATTGCATGAACAATGGCAAGTGATACATAAGTAAGATCGACAGTCTGATTGTCCTGTGGAAATGTATCGCCCAGGGCGCACTGTAGTGACGTCTATAGGCCGCACTTAATTCGAGAGGGAAGAGAGGACTTCAACTAAAGATGGCACGAAAGTTTGATAGGTCGGCTTCGAAACGGGCTTGATTTTTGGCAGAGCGTTGCATTTATTACTTCCTGGGCGCCAGGCTGCACACACGGAGTCCGTGAGCTCACCAGCGTAGTTGTCAATAATATTCTTGGTGAGAACCTCGGCGTCCTTACCACAGATCGATGACGCGTTTTGGACACATTCGTAAAGTTCATTCATGTAACTGACAAACGAAAGGGCAAAAAAATTAGTCATAAAAAAAACACTTATATACATAAGTGTTTTTCCGCAATCCACTCACACTATCGCACAGCATTTTATCCTTATTATAAGCTATTTCGTATGGCACAGCGCTACGGCGATGGCCTTATTACCTCCGCAAGCGACGTACGCTAATTTGCCATTAGTGATATGATCATCTCCGTCGAAAAATGAACGGCTATATATTTTCACAATAAATGCACTTTAAATGGCACCATCATTTTAGTAGTAAGGTTAGGGAAGTATCTAGGAAACAAAACTAAGTTAAGAGCCAGCTAAGTTCGATCAGCCACTCAGCCAACACGGTGGCAGCAGTTGTTGGTGATATTTTTAAATGTGTCATAGCTAAAAGGTTACCATCTAGTCAATTTAGCCTTTGCGGAAACACCGATATTGGCCGAAGGGAAGTCACACATATGGAATTGTATCGAACGGGTTATTTTGCCGTAGGCTGGGTTGCCTTCTGATGTTACATATACAGGCCTATCTTTTCGACTGTGTCAACGTACATTTGATTCCAGGGAAGACTGTGGTCTGTTTTGTGGCTACTTCTGTATGGTTATTTCGGTATCTGAGAAAGCGAACTCGGCAAAGGAGCTGCCAAAACCACATTGAGGGTGACCCAAGCAAAAGAACTAATCAAATATACTGTTATATCATACCGAGGCAAACCTGGTCATGTTTGCCAGCTCAAACTGTATGATGATTTCTAATTTAACACAGAGCCACTGTTAGCATAAGCTATACTATATTTATCGCCGAAAGGCACGAAATCTACTACTGATCTCCTTTCGTTGCTGCAATCGAGTTAACCTAGAATTCGAAATAAAGTTACTACGCAACCTAGCAAAATTATGTATCTCAACAATAAATAAATAAATAAAAATATAATTAGTGATTAGCTATAATTAATTGAGTGTTGTATATCGCTGACACACACGAGTGAACAAAAATCTCTTGACAGTTTGAAAATAGTCGCTCGACAGTTGAAGGGTCTTTGTAGATAGATTTGCTCCTGGTAGCAATAAGTAGCTAATATTGCCCTTTTTTGGCAAACGGACAGATAAAGACTTCCCACCTGTCGAGCGACTTTGTTCGCGCATGACTCTATTTTGTGCGTTGACGACATGAATGCATACCAGCAGCTGAGCGGGATGCGGTCCTTTTTGGGCTTGGCGAGAGTTGCTTCAAAGATGGCGTTCACCTTAGCATTACAAGCCTGAATAGGTTTACCGGCCTTCAGAATAATGCACTCAGCCATATTCAGATATTCTTCACGCTCTTTTGCACCCTCGACGCACTTGCTGTTTATTTCTTTGCTTGCGCCCTCGAAGACGAGCTTTAGCATGCCTTTAGCTGTTGTGTGAAAAAAACATTCACAGAAAGAAGAAGATAGATCTATCATCAATAAGTACAACTGGCATCATCGCAATCGATACGTCAGATCATATATGGATGCCTGCGAGTAGAGCGGTTTGTGACCGAACTCATCATCACGTCGGCAAGAACAGGTCTAATCAATACTAAAACGATTCATTTGATTTGTCATTTGGAGATACAATGCGAAAGTGCGAGCGCAGAATAGCGATTATGCTGAAAATCGTATCCAATACTGACCGAGACCTCCGACGCAGTTGTCCACGTAATCGTTAGCGGTCTGAAGTGCACTGAAGCTTTTAGGACATGACTCGGTAAGGCCTTCGCTCGTTATCGGAAAATCTATGTTACTAGACAGGAAGATGATGTGTGTCGAGGCCTCGTCCAACACTTTGGGATCGCATGGCACCGAGGCTGCCTGTGCCAGTTGAGCGACTAGACCTGATCGAAATCAATTTTTTATCAAACAGCAGTATGGTTTTACCACGGACGAGTCTAACTGCCATCTACTTATTCCTACAAATGTTCCTAGCAAGATATTTGGATCAAGCATTATATCTCCTAAGCTCACATCTGACACTGCTTTCATAATCGCGTCAAGCTTAATGATACTTGTAACCGCTTAGTACAGAGAAACTTAGCTTATTAAACTACGCACGTTCCCCTGTTCATCAGTAAAAGCAATAGCACTCATGTAGATCATAACAGGTCACTAACGAATGAATCTACTAAAAATTGAATTTCTACATCGGATTGAATCGGGTCTTGTTTCTGTCAAATCAGTATTTTGCTTCAGTCATTTAGATACGGACTCACACTAGGTAGCGTGGGCGGATAGGCTAATCAGATCCGAGGAACGAGCATCGTTATTTAGAATGAGGACCTATTGTATCTAGCAATGAGTGAAATGAAGTGCGGTGAAGACTAACCGAGTGTGATTGCGCTCCAAACGAACATGGCTGCTACTGCTGCTGCTGCTGCTGCAAGTGGCTTTTTTCTTGTGAAGTTTTGCAGAAAGTACGAAGAGCTCCTATATATATATACGTCATGCTCGGCTTGGTTTGTGAGCCTCTCGCAACTCCAACAATTATAGCGCCATGTCAGTTGGATGATCCTTCGCACGAAAGCCGCGTAGAAGTACCCCCTCTCAAAGAACTCTTACAGCATCTGAGAGGTGCTCTTTTCCCAGTTGCCCACTACGACATAAGAACGTCATATGAAATCATTTACCTACGCAAATATCAACGACGGCAGTGAACTGAGGGCATCGCGTGTGTAGCGTTTTTATTGGGCCATGGAGTGACAATAAGCCCGTCGATGGCTACCTATTAGACCCGCGGCCTGCTGGCCTCATCTTCGATGAAGGTGGCAGCTGCGGGTGCTATAGTTGATGTGAGTATCTATACAGATACCATAAACACAAATAGTTGTTTTATCTGCAAGCAAATCATGAAATGAACCGGATGTCTTTCGGGAATGTTGACTGGCAAGTCTCTTGTCCTTGCCCTGAAAATATCCCATAAAAAAATATAAAGGTTTTATCTAGCTGTAACAGTGTCTTCGAACACACAAAACCACTTAGACGAGTTAAGCATTCAGTAGAGAAATTCAGTCGAAGACGTATCGTATCATTCAAATTTCACTTTTGAGTTCGCGTTCCGCCGATACGGCTGATATCATCGGGACGGTATCAGAATGTGCACCTGCTGCTCAAACTTGTATACAGCCATAGACTTACATCTTGTATCAGTTCACTAAATTAAAAACGTTATTAAAAAAACTGTCCTCGCATAACAATTAATTCAGTCCGAATTACTCCTATGAAAATACCATAACGCTAGTGATTTCGCAGATCACAGATCCATTTGTAGCGATAAAAGTTACCGTATTTTTACTTAGCGATAATTGTCAAATCTTTGTCTATGTGTTTGCGACTTCCCTTCTTGCGTAATAGGCGGCACCGAACGCTGGCGCACTAATGTCTTCAGTAAAAACGGTGCCCGCTACGTTGAATGCTTGTAGCGCAAAATGTTTCACTACGCTAGAATTCAGAGCATTTCAAGTCATGTTGACTGGTAATCAGTCGAACTTAGTTTTAAACTTAGCTTTCTAAGCTCGTTGTACTCTTGAGTTTCGTGCATTGTCAGTAACAGCTTGACCTGAAAGGTCAATGTCTAAAGGTCTGCCTACATACAGACATAAACAGTCTAGATTTTTTTAGGCTCTATGCAGGGACAAGCACCGTTTAGAATTCTTTTTTTTTTTGCCGCAGTGTGAACTTAGTACTAACTGGCATCTCTTTAAAACTAATTGGCACCTTATTGCCTTTGGATAGAAGCTGAAAAGCCTGGACAATCTGTGTTCGATTGATTAGGGAAAGGTCGTTTGAAATAAATGATCGACTCAAGTCGATCAATATTAGAATCAATATAGGAACAATCCTTCTATTTTTTCTGCCTCGAGACCTTCTGTCGAAATTCGAAACATGCATATGTTTACCAAATTGTTGCTGTTGTAAAGGTTTTACTATACTTAGAGTTCCCATTCGTGCTAAATAATTCAATGTTACGCGCTTCGCTGTGGCTCGCAAAAGGCACTCGTGTTTACTTCATGAGGAGCTTCATATCCTTTGCCTACTTGTGCTGAATATCCGATTTGTGAACTGTGTGTCTAATGGCTGAGAGACTCGAAAACGTCAGAAAGGGCACAGTTGTGTGACGTTTCAGCGCAGGGAACGGCAGGCAATACATGGCACGTGTCGGTGCTGGGTTTCCTTGTCGAACACAATGACAAAATTATCTCTTTCAAAATTATCTTTTGGCAACATCTCCTGCGTCCCTTCCACGAACGGACGAGGTCTTGCAGATACGCTAAAATATTAGTAATGTGTAAGCGCGTCGATACCAGAGTAATACGGAGCGCGATAATTCAAAATAATATTCTCTATGTAGACCAACATATGCAAATGGAAGCATTAAGTCAGCGTGCGTGTTCGCTTGATGTATTGCGGGAGCATGATTCAAGGACCTATACTAATATTCGTTATAAGAGTTTCGCTTTTTGTTCAAGGTTAAGGGTTATATCTACTCCAATATCAAATAGATCAGTAAAGTATCAAAAAAAAAAACAACTACTACTAAAGAATTAGCACGTGAAGCACTGAATGGGGTGCTGTCCCTTTTACACTTCAAAAGAACAGCCTCGAATATGGCAACCGTATTCTTTTTGCACCAATGATTTTCCTTGCCAATTTCATGAATATACTATTGTGCCATTTTAAAATAGGCTTCATTATCACTGCTGCCGTTTGTGCTCTTATGTTGGCGTGCTCCACAGGGTAATATTAATATGTCTTTTTCTGTGATGGAGAAACAATATATTTTGGTCAGTTCAGTTTTTTGATGAAATGCGTATATCGTAACCAACGAACTTACACAAAGTGCCCACGTCATTGTTAAACTATGTAACTGTAAGTTTATCTGTTAATAGCACACTCGTTGATCTGGATATGCCATACGAAATCGTTATTATACTGTAAAAGCCGCCTCTCTGAGCAAACCAGCGGGCCTGCGGTTAGGTAGGTTGAGACGCTTCTCTTGATCAATAATTATTCGTATCGGAAAGGTACATATTAGAAAAATCGTATACGTTGTAAGCGACTAGAAAACGTGACGGCTCGTGTATAATCTCGTGTGTGTAATTTGTTGCTACATTAGCAACATACTACCACGTGCGTGTCAAATGGTACTATTTCAGATATCGTCACATCTTCATTTTTTTTTGAACTGGAAGTAACTGTTTTCGTCGTGAGGTTATTTCGATTTTGTAACTTGTCAATAGTACCAGGTAGCTTCAACAGTCATTGTTGCACACTGAAAAACAACATCACTGTAGCATGTGATGTGCCTATGCAGTTAAATAGTCCTTTGCCGGATGATGAAATTGATTGTGTACGCGTTATGCCCGTTAAAAACCGGCAAGTGAAATCAAGCGATCGACGTTAACGATGGATACTTCTGACATACACGACACGACGACAAAGTTATTGCAAATTTATAAAGACATTTTCGAGTGATTTGTGCATAGTCAACTGTTAGACCGGTTAGCGCCTACCTCTGTTTCGTCTACAAGATGATTCCAATTTCAATAGAGAGCTTGTTTTGATTTTTTTATGTACGTACTCAGTACTTGACGTCCATATCATTCAATGATAGCGATGATGGCCGAGAACTGTTGAACTCGCTGGGTTCCCCAACCCAATTTCCAACGCACACTTCAACAAATTTCAGGTTTCCTTCGGAAAAGAGCATTGGCGTCGAACTTTGCCCTCTCGATCGAAAAATGAATATCTCCTGCCAGAAGCGTGACTCCGTATGTTGCCTTATCAAATCTTTTAATACCGTATGTCGTTGCCGGATCGACCTCTCGCGTGGAATGGGTAGAGTGAATAGATAAGAATAGTGAATTTTTCTACGCAGTTTTTTTGTAATTTCGTAAATATCGTATCGCGCTGCTGACTGACGTTCCATCATGAAGATGAAGCCTTGTAAGGGAAATGCAATGAGCTGACTTTTGTGCACAGGTAATTATGGACCATAAATATATTTGAACCTGAAGATCCGATGACGCTCGTGTGCGTATTTATTAATAGCAAAAGAAAAATCAGATACACAAGGCAAGCGCAAGCTCAGTAATGATAACGGCAGAGAGATCCAGCAAGACCCGCCCAACAGGACCTTCCGGTCGGACAAGTTCTCGATGCCTAAGAAGTCAAAGTAATTTAGAACAAGAGAAAAACAAAACTCACATAGTAATTCTTTAGCAATATCTCTCCAAGTAAGAACAGGATGCATGGGTGGTGAAAAATGCGTTCCTTAGAATGAGCTGAGATAAGTATTTTTTAGAGAAAACTAAGACGCAGAAACTAGGCCGGATGTGTACTCAACGAACAAATCCACAGTAACTATTTAATAAATTTCAACATCTGACGTACACGAGCAGATTTAGAAATGATGATTAGATTGTAGAAAAACAGATTGACGGTAACTCTGTTACGTTGGTAAATGTCTTTGTTTTTTCAACTCAATTTAATAGTCGCTTTTGCTTAAAACGGTGGGTATAATACTGTATATACATGTTATGGTTGTTTATTATTATATTTTTATACGATAATTATACGATAATGTTGCCTGCTCCATAAAGTACAATATGAGGTATTTGTTCCACGGATCAGATTTGTCCTTTATATTAGTCGAATTATCAGTATGAGCGAAGTTCGCGTATTCTTTTCAAGAAGAGCTGACGTTTTTTGAGCAAGAATTCCGTCACAAATCAAGTAGCCATTACGACCCACGTTTATCGAAAGAAACGCCAAATCACCGGCAGGTGTCGGTGTCGTTCTTGTGGCCTAGGTTCGGACCCGGGCATAGACAGACAATTTGTTTCGTGATGTCTAACAGCGATGTCAGACGTAGAACTCGAAACACAGAAATGCCACTGTTCCACAGATTCAACTGTTTCACTATTCTATTGACTAGGCTATAATCACAGGAGTTCTCCTCTTAGAGAACAGTAAGTACCAACTAAATCGTGCGGTTTGTAAGGGTAGTGAGGTGCAAGTTGATGCTTATTATCTTTGCTGGGTATACTCAGCCGGATCTCGAGCGCAGCATAATTACAGCTAAAGACCACCTGCATTTTCTGAGTGATTAAACAATTGTGTAGATGTCTGTACGTGCATATATGAAATATATATCAATTTCGCGATAATATTTTGTATGTATAAGAATATATATATTAAAAAAAATCCTGTTCGCGTATATATATGATGGGGTAGAAGTTTCTTGGAAAGTTCAAAAATAGATAATTGACAATTTGGGATCGTGAATTGACGTTCGTTAAGGTAGAGAGAGGGAAAGCGCGGGAGAATAACAGTAAAAAATTAGTAAATTGATTACTATATTTTTTAAAAATCCTAAATAGGTATATAGGGCCTTAAAAGAAAGCCAACCTATTGCTAATTGAGAAATTATATGCTAGGAAATAAACATGTATGTATTGGTTTTCTTCAAAAGCACATTATGTTCTCCATTTGAGGAATGCCTTGTCTTATCGATTGAAGTTTTCATAGCTTGAAGGGACCCTTCGTTGTGGCAAATGGTAGCAAGTGGAAGAGCCCTAGCTGCTATATTACTATAGATCCGCATATATCCTAAACTGAAATTTAACAAGCGTTTTGGCAAACAAAAATATACTTTGGGTGCTGAAGAACACAATTGAAATTTGCTATACTTTTTTGTTGTGGAGATAATCTGCTCTTATGAACTTTATCAACTAAAATATGAAAGAACTAAGTGTTTCAAATCTTAACTAGAGCTCCGCATTGTCAGCTGTAATTAACAAAGTTAAAAAAACGTACAGCTGTCAAGTACTAGGGTTCATTCGTTATTACAACAAGCTTCTCCCAAAGCAGTGTTATTCTTTTCTGAAACGCATTTTCCATAAGTTAGCGAGTGGGTCTAATTTACCGAAGATGATGACGCTGTTCAATAGAACAAACATGGCTGAGCGACAACATATTTGCTTTCAAACATGTCGATTGGGGCATTCTGAGATCTTTTATTGAGGCGATTGGGTTTCTTAATTTTCGTACCAACTGATAAAAAGTATTTCTTTTAGAGTGGCGCAGGGTTTTATCTGCGCTTCAGAAACGGTCGGCGGCTGTCTCATTTTAAATGGGAGATTATCTTCTGCGATTTAAAGTGCTGTAAAAAAAACGCAGCTCCAGAGAACGTTAGCATATTCTGCGGGGTAGTACTGATGCCCGCCTCGTCCCTGAGGCTAAACATATCGAAGTGGCGAACTCTCGATTTCATGTTTTTTTTTTTTATTGTGGATACATGTGCGGACAGCTGCTAGTTGAAAGGGCCATCCATGAGCAAAGGTTCACGGCCTAAAAGACATTAGAGTCATCAGCTTCACGGCAAACCTGCAACTATGTAATCAATGAGATTTGGTCATACCCTCTTTATACTGTTTACTTCGTATCAAACGACAAAGTAATTATACTGCCTTGACTCGCCCTTTATCATAGCGTGCACTTCTGTTTGCTTTGTTCAGTGACCTTTGCTATTTCTCTATTGAATAACCATTAACAATGTCACTGTTGTTTGTTAGTTGGTCGTTAGTTGCACTAATATTTTGAAAAACGTATTAATCAGTGGAGATTAGGAATCGACTGATCCGTGAGGCTAAGTAATTTGTTTTTATGAAGAATCGTTGGAATTTAGATAATGTGATTGCCAGAAGAACGGCACAAATTTCTTGTAAATATAACAACTATATAAACGGCTGAATTGTCACAAATAATACATAATAGTATATTGATAACTGGTCTTGTTCAATACCAAAAAGATGAATAGTATCCGCCCGGACATCGTTTAACAACTAAAGCAGTTAGCTGATTGGGCATTGATAATATTAGAACCTTTTTTATTATAGCAGAAACTATGACAGCCTCAAGGTTTCCCTTGATTCTAATGTCGGATCGATAGAAAATGATTCATTTAAGTATATACGCTCTTTCTTGTCTTTGAATAAATGTGCATTGTGATCGAAAACGTAGCCAACAAGCGAGCCAAAATAGGATAGCTTGTAGCGTCTACGTCTGAGTGAAAAAAGTTCCTTTGTCGCTAAACAATTTAGTTACATCATTAATACTACCCAATTGCTTATCTATAATATATATATAGCGCCGGTTTAACTGGATATTAGGTTGCACTGATCAGAACCGTATGTTTTTTGAGGAAAAGTAGAAAACATTTGTGGTGGACTCTAACACAACTTATTTGGTATTCTAGGTTTTAAAGTTCAATCGAAGGCTAAATAAACACCTGAAAGGCACACTTAGTACAAATATATTCACACATGATCGTATCTTACGTCGTATTTCCATTAGCAACGTTGGCCGTAACAGCAATCAGGCCTGCCCCGTCAATACTAAGGTTTATCGTTTTTTCCATTAGTTGTAAATTGCGTTGTTTTTTTTTTCGAGCGAAGCTTAGCGGACTACGCGGTAACTTTTTGTACAGCGAAGCTGTCATCCATAAAAGTTGTTTTGTATGATCTACCGTGAACAACCTCTAAAGGCTCCAAGTTTACCGCATAATAATTTTTATTTTGTTGTATGTTAGTTATCATGAATAAAGCTGCTCCACTTCAACTTTGAACGTCTTTCTTGCAGAGTCGAAGTTTCTGCCAAGGGCATAAAGGGAACGATATATATTTCTGCATTCTCCGGAAGAATAAATCCTGGTCTTCGTAAGAAAAAAAAAGCGGAGTGTTATATGAAAGAGTGCATTATATTTATCGCGTTTGTCTGCTTGGGGGATGAGTTTGCAAGGGCCACGCCCTAAATTATTATTGTGCTATTATTATATATATATATTGTGCACTGAAAGATTTCCGTGCTGCGATTTTCAGTGGAAAGTCTAATAGTGTAGTAAGGGGGCGAAATTTATAAGTAACAATAAGAATGCATTCGTGTAAAAACATGATTTACATGCAACCGAGGCAAGCCTGTCTACTATCGCATCGCTATTTCTCTCCACCCCCCTAAACACTGACTGGTGCTCTTCTTTAGATTTTGCATTATCGCATAGAAATTTTCCTTCATTGCTTTAACGTTGCGTGTTCCATTAATTTAAAACAGCGTTGAGTAGCTCTGAGGGCATTATTAGGAAAGGTGACTGATTACTTCCATTCAAACCCAAGCCTATTACCTCGTTCTTTCCAAACATTCACGCACATATGCATTACTAGAGCGTTAACTTGTGTTAGCAATTACGTCCCGATTTGCCCTACCAGTGCGTCCTTAACTTAACCTTAGTCCTCGAACCTTGCAATGTATTCTATCAAAAAACCGACGGTAATACAACACAGAGAATTGACGAGTACGAATTGATTTTTATATACCTGAACATGCATATTTAAGCCACCGCGGTCAATTCCATAGGTGGCCAAACACATTTCACTACGTGCTACATAATTAAATTACTGGAATATAGAAAAACACACATTTCGTTGGATGGAGCAGTTTGTATATCTCAACGATTCATATTTGCCCCTTCAGAACGGTGCAATAACAAGAATGTTTTTGCTTACTAGTAAACGTCACAACGCGAAAGATATTTGGGAGGTTCGAAGGCGGTCGCAAACGGTTAGTTTGACGAGTTCTGGGAGTGGGCGGGGGGTTTATCGGCCATCTGAAGGAATATTAGTCAAAACGAAAAACTAGCAGCATTCTTGTTTAAATTCAAAGCGCGGTTGAGTTCGTACCGAGGCCAGTCGTGTAAAGAAACTACTATTATCAGTAGTACAATTCGAAACTAATTTATGAATGGGTGCTAATTAGCTAGATCGTTTATATTTATGCTGTCTGTTATTGTATTGACTCGTTCCACCTCATTCGGGCTCTACTTTACTATGAATTGCTTCGAAGAGGCGTAAAAGAAATATATTTGCTCCATTTCATTGAATGCTTCAAAGTAGACCTGTGAGATAAAAAAAAAAAACTATTGTGATACACAAAGTATCTCCTGAGTTTCTCCTACAAATTCTGCCGATCGATATCGATATTTCGCCGTTCGTAGATATCACGCTTTATGGTATTACTAGTAATAAAATATGAATGGTATCATTATACTTACTTATAGAAACAAAACAAGCGACGCCAAGACGATTTCGAAGTTATTCTCTCAACTTCGAAATGCTCTCTGTGGGATACTCTTAAATAGAGTGAACTAGATCTAGAATCAGTATAAGCCGCAAAGCTGTGATTATCAAAATCAGTTCCGGTGTTAGTACCTGTTCGAGGAATTTAACCTTTGTAGCCAAGGGATGAATCTTATATTCGACTTTTAAAATTGATTACGGTGATTCAAGCGTCTCCGTTCTCTTAGTTCGATAATCTCTAAATGATTCTACCTCTCATTTTGATCATCAGGTCGAGCGCTTCGTTTAGTCACGCGTGCTCTAATCTGGCTATATCGAATGATTCTATTATTATCGAACGGCCCTGGCAGTCCGTTTGGATGCACGGGCAAAGCGAGGCACGTGTTCCCCGGAGCGATTTGCATAATATTTTTATAGAACGACGCAAAAGAGGGGATAGGGAAGCAAATTCGCCTTTGCCGTCAACGACAATAACAGCAAGGATCAGACAAGCCAAGAAAGGATGATTAACTATTCACGCCGACTCGATTTTCTCTTGCTGAACCAATCATGAGTTATCATTTTCAGCGTATTTTTAATTAGCTCCTGCTTAATAAAAGTTGTGTTCTCCTGAAGAAGCCCTGATCAGTGTACTGTAATCCGCTGTTGGCTCTTGTTTACGTATCGATAACTGGACCCGAAACATATTTCATTCACAAAGTCTAGATAATTATAACTACAAATTGTATGATTTACCCAAATCCGATCAATATCCCGATCGTTGCGTTAAGCGCGCATCGTCTAATCTTGTCGTATTTTGTGTAAATGTTATGTCTCCTGTTAGTGTTTTGGTAGGCGACAGACATTCTATCAGGGCGGTATGATAGGTGTAATATTTAAATAACTTAGTTCATGTGAATGGGACTTCGGAGGTATTAATTATATGCCTAAAGACATAATCACAGTTCCATTGCGACAAATACCTTTATTGTCACTGAAATCCGTTGAAATACCTTCAATTTTAATAAAATGACGATTTACAAAACTGAAATAAGATACTTTATTAAGAATCATAAAAATAGAAAAAAAATATTTTAAATTAAAAAAAAAAAAGCGATGTTTCAAAATTTACAAATTAAATACTTTGGTTTATTTATGGACCGAGTAGTGTGAAAGCATTGACAACTGTGGAAATAGCTGACCATAAATAATCATATCCGTCCTGGGTCTTGACCCAGTGCCATTACAGCAGAATAAATAATTATGGCCGAAATATCGCCCAAATGTGTTTATTACTAATTTACTCAAATAACTCAAAATTAATAATCATAGAAAAAGATACTATGCTTTTGTTGAGTTTTAAGAGTGCTTTTAAAAAAGAGTTGAGGTACTGATCAAAATAACTCACCAGTGCTATACGATGTGAGCTATATGTCTCCGTAATCGTGCAATGCTAACATATTTATTCAATGGACTCAGAGACACGTGAGATAATCTAAGTTCGATACCCTATGTACACACACTTCAGGTCGAGTTTTTTTCTAAGGACCATTATTTAGCCGTCGGAAGTGATGCTCAACGACTCAGGCACCTTTGACTTTTGACAGGATAGAATAGAGACAGGAGTGTAAGGCTACTTCTCAACTATAAACAAGCGGCAGCTAATGTTCGGTTATGATCACGTAAGAATAAACAATTACTACTGTAATTATATAGACAGGCAGGCAGGCAGGCAGGCAGGCAGACGGACGGACGGACGGAAAGATGTGACGTGAAAATTGAACGAGATGAAATGAACTGTAGGTGTGACAAGGCGTGTCCTACATCAGAAAGCCCAAATGAAAGACAGGCTTAAGACACGACAGCATTGTAACCAACTCCAATTCTAGACGTACACGAAAAATTTCTGTCAACGTGGTGATAGAAAGCGCTTTTAGTTTGATTGTCTAAAGAAAACACTAGCAGAAAAGTCTTTGATCGCATTTTTCCATGAGTATAGGCACTATATGTATTCGCTATGCTCGTTGGAGGGTAATGCAATCGGGTAGAAGATTTTTTGCTAATCAGAATGGACGATAGTCGGAAGGAAGAGCCGCTCTTCCAGGCACGTCAAAAAACGTTAAAGTCAATTACTGCTCTTTTCATGTCCTCGAAAATTCTTAGATTTCGGGGTAGGACTCAAGAATTGTTCGAGTTCTTCAAGGATCCGCTTCATCTGAAATTAACATCGCACGTTATATCAATGACGTTTTAAGTTTTCTATATTTGTCAACACACTATTCTCACTGGATGAACGCTATTGCACGATACGGAACTAACTATTACTATTTACGGTTTCAAAGGCAGGCTAAGCGTGGATCTACAGCTCGTGCGCCTCAAGCATAAGATTGATTTGCTTGCGGCGTAGAACAGATGTGTACCGCGCAATCTTCATGATATTCTAACGATGCGATCTATCGTTGTAGGCACTTCTTTGTTCTACCACATAGTGAACTATGTGTAATTTAGATAAGAAGTTCGAACGTGACATTCAACATAAGTTTGCAATATAACATGTGCAGCTTTCTACGGACGCGCCCTAGGGTGCGATGGCTCTACAGTTCTACAACTTTGATTGTGACTGGTTGCCAGGATCTAAGTTATTTATGCCTAAGTTCTTATAAACGGCGTAGTAAAACAGAACGGTTAAATGTCATTGTGCATTGCTCGTTTCATTCTGAATCAAATATCGATAATGGATGATCCATTGAATGCGTACACATGTCACTGCTCTTAAGTGCACCGACAAGCGGCAGCTGCGCAACCGGCGTCCGTTGTTGCCTTAGTGCACCTTATCACTTAGAATAGATATCGAAATGTGGCCAAGGCCCTTAGCGGTAACAAAGTCCTTCATTGGCCACCAGATCGTTGCGAAACCGGTGATTAGATTCGATATATAATCAAATTCGGAGAAATTTCATAAACATACATTCAACATGGAAAAATTACTAGCATTTTCATTGGCGAGTCCGTATCGTTACAGAAGCAGATAGGAAATCGCAAAGATAGTGTACTCGCATTAACCCGTTTAAGCCTGTTTAACCTATCGATATTTCAAGGCATTCACAAGTACGTTAAATAGTTCAGTCACTTTTTTTCTCTCTAATTTTCGCATTGCTTTTACCAAATTTTTTTTTGCATTTGTCAAAGATGCTTATTATTACTCAGGATCGACAATTACCTGTTGCCGAATATCTTGCTCAACCTCGAAGAGTGACTGACGGATCTCTCTCCGCCGGCGAAAAACTCCAACCCCGGTCCCACTGCCGATCCCCACCATAGGAGCTAGCGCTCCCATAGCCAAGATAGCAGAAGGCGCAATCAGCGGTGCAGTCATTATGGCTCCCAACATAAAGGGACCCATCAGGGAGAGAAGCGAACGCGCCATTGTATTACGACCTACGGCAGCCACAACTCCAGGCAGAGAACGGCCCCCAGCAACATCTGGATAAAATAGGCGGAAACGAAATTTTTTTGTATATATTCGCTATATTCGAAGGTCCCTAAAAAAAACATGTTGGAGAATCAAGCCGTCCATGCAATGTACTTCTGCAACCAAACAATTACACACAAATGCTTTGAACTATTCAAAGCTATAAATAGCACTGCAAAAGGATATCACGTGGTTGAAAGGGCGGAAATCCATCTCGGAAATGTCTTTCCTCTGAAAGCCCGATAGCAAATAGTGGTCTTTAATTTTTAACGCAAACAGACCCGACCAAATGGACATGTCAACGCATCTGTTGCACTATTAGCTGTTCATATAGTGAGGCTCAAAACGTAATTCTACGGTCCGTAAGATTTGGCCGAAGACGCACAACAAGTCTTTTGAACGCTCTGCTAATTAAAAGTAGAACGTATTTGTTAACGTTTTTGCCGACGTCTTTTACTGTGTTAGACCCTCAGACTGTGAGCGTTCTTCGAAACGAACACTTTTGGCAAACATGGCGATCCACTTAGGTCTGGCAGCTTTGTGTCACCTTAGTTTCTGTTTTTACCACATAAAGGCATGACTCGAAAACGAATGAGGTAAACAAATAAATATTATCATACGGCTTTTATAATTATTGAATAATTAAAACGAATAACATCTCATTTTATCACATCGAACGACGTGAGCTATATTTGTATGCGAGTATATATAAAAGTGGTGACACCAACCGAATGTCCTAAAAAGCCACCTCTAATTGTAAGTCAACCACAATTTAAACAATCATTCGGAGTTTGGGTAAAGATCGCAGTTAAAACACAGAAGATATTTTCCTAGAAGATCAATGGTTACGGCACGGAACGAAAAACATCCCTTCACCCTTGCCATTTTATCTTCAGTCGATCTGAAAACTACGGCTATTAGTTTCAAGGACGCAGCACAGCAATGGCCATGACGGACCAGATATGGACTCATCGCAAAGTCCTTCTTCTGGGAAATGAAGACGATTTCATGGATCCGTGTATTTGTTAATTGACGAAAATAGTATGTAAATCCTTAACTATCTCCAAGCAGCTGTAATGACGCAAAAACAACGCCGATCCGGCTCCAGCTACAGAGCAGACAAAAATCAACGAATTTCTTCTAGGTTAGTTTTTTTTCAATGAATATTCGGGACGCTTATTCCAATTCGCTACCCAATCCAATTCCATACTGTATATGTAAAAGTAGAAAGCTCTTTATGCTATTCAGAAAATCGGTGCGTTGCCCGATTAATGCCGAGTTCTATATAAATGGGTCGATTGGGCAGCAAGTGACTTATTCGAACAATACCTCAAATTATACAGTGCGGCGTTATAAAAATCATACCTGGCCTCTTCTGACATGCATCTATTCAAATATGTAATACGTACAAAATGACTTCATACATTTTGGCAAAAAGGTTACACTGATATTTACGTATATGGCATCATTTGAGTGGGTGTTTTCTATAACCTCAGCGCAAAATCGATCGCATATTACGAAACGAATGCCTGCCCGCAACGTAGACCATATACAGATACGAGAACAAGACTGCTGTCGCGTTTCATCGAGTCTTACGCAAACGGCCAGCCATTTCTATCTATTTTCTAAAAGTAGTAAGGTAGGATATTGTGGTAATTGTTCAAAGTTAATTAGCTAAAAAAAGTAATGTGATTGACCCATTTTTTGTTAGCACGATTTTGCGATAAGCAAAATAATAATAATAACAATGCCGATGATTTCAGTCAATCGTAATGGAGATAAGATGAATTTGTGTAGTCCCTGTGTACAGATATACCACTGCGTTACTTAGATAATTTCCCCTATAACCGCTCAGCCTTTTTTTGTACAGAATAGAAATCACATATAAACATATTAATATGAATAATTTTATTAAAACGAGCAAGTTATTATAGCAGTCGACTTGAGAAGTTACATACATATGACCGTTTTTGCGGTCTGCTCCTATTATTTGTTTTGCTGAAACTATACACCCAGAAACCCGGGTGCTGAAACACAACTGAATTACTTGTAGTGAGCACTGAAGGTTGGCAAAACGTTAATAGTGTAATTGAAAAATATCCTTGTTAAACAGAGACCAACAAAAACAACTAGAACCCTACTTCCAACTTTGATCTATCGAGTTGTTCCTAAAGGATATTTGGTTCTGGCCGTTATTTGATTACCATCACAAGAGTCGCTCGAAGATTATGTCTGCCCTGTCCGTCAAGCTGCCACTCAAAGGCCCAAAAGATGTCACAATCTTACGCAGGAAACAGCAGTTAGAAGAATACATTTTCACTTAACTGGTAAAATCTGTTGTACTTACTGTGTACGTCTCGGCCAACGTGCACCACCGGATTCGAGTTCGAAACGTCCTTACTCTTTGGCAGTATATTGTCGATCAATGAACCTAACTTGAAAGCTCCAGCACCCCTTAAGCTCACATTCGGCGAATCCTTTGGGCTCTTATTTTTTAATCTTGCGATAGACGAGGAGGAGACTCGATCTGCGAACGATGTGGTCAAATTAGAAGATTCAGCACCAGCTTTCAGCGTAAGAAGCAGTAATGTGGTTATTGCAAGCCACCGTGACATGTTGCACTTTCGGCACTGCATCCAAGATACGATTAGCCGGTATGAGAGGAACAGGTTAGCTTATATCACCGACCCAGGGAGGATGTGGGTGGGGCCCTGTTGAAGATCTGCCCCAAAGAGGTGTCCGGACATGGAGCTCTTGCCGGAACATCTTCAGGTCATTCTACGTCTCGATCTACTGCAACTCATGCGATGTCCAACTAATTCAAGTTGGCCTCTTTTCTGGCTTCTAGCAGCTTTGTTATTAGAAGATCTTTTAATGGACAGTTGCTTTGCGTGACGCCGGTGCAGATGACTAGAAAGCACTACTAGGTCACAGAAAAGTCCAAAAGGTGCACGAGAATAACTGCTATTTTCATCTATCTGCCTCGGAGCGTTCCTGATCGACAAAGCTATGAAGGACTCGCTCCCAGCAAAACGCTATAAGTCTCGAACGCAACGCGAAGTCGAAAGTTTTCAGCAAAGGGACTCATGCGACAGCGTGTCGCGGCTAACGTTATGCCCCTTTTAGTCCGTTCTATCATTTTGATCTTAAATAAATAACCTAGAAACTAGTAACATTCATTTTCCAAATTGAATGCTAGCAAACATGATCTTTTTTGCTTTCATAGGACACACAGTTGAAACATTCTGCTGATATATTCTTTCTTTTTTGAAAATGATTAATTGTTAGGCGTTAACGCTAGATATATGAACGCATCAAAAACTAGCTTACATATATACACACCTCGCGAAAACCTAGCTTCTTAAGCAGTGATAGATGAGCGCAAGCTTCCTGAAGTGTGTAGGCCTCCTATTTTTAATATGACTTGCAAGTTCTATAGTAGATGAACAGGAGAAGCAGTGTTTTCATCCTTAACGTCAAATTCATTTTTGTGTTCTATCCTGCTTCGAGTTGTGATTTCAGTCAGTCCATCAGACATTCAATGAAATTTTAGCGCTTTAGTTTAGGTCTTACGTGGTTCCAAGTCCAAATCTCGGCTCTGAAGGGCCGAACTGTGTTATACTGTAAACAAATGCCTTGAAGATAGCTAGCCTTGAGCTCAAAACGAGATTTGTGTGTCTCCAGCCAGTTTTGTCCTTTGCTATGCTATTCTGGAATCCCGTACTGGATATGGCCTTCTTTACAAACACGTTATACAGCTTTTGGTGAGCGTATTTTATTAGGTTCACCTATTCCCGGGGGAACCGAGTAGATGCTATATGTCCAACTGCTGTACGACATAAATAGTACTCAGTACTCTCGAAAAGAAAAACTCGTCTGGATTGACGGTATTTCTTGATAAATTACATCCTGAACTCAGTTTATATAAAAAGACTTCTGGGCGTCGATTGTCTAGCTGACTAATGCCTTTTTGCATAGCGAGTTATCGAAACTAAACAGCTTTTTTGCTGGTCTATGTAACCCGATGAATTACTGCTCCGACAAACACCTGAGCAGATTACGAGTAGGTCAAATAGTTGGACAAGACGGACGTAAAGCAGATAGAGGAGGTCAAACAGTTTAGACCGATAAGCGTCGGTGTTGATTAACCAGTATGCTGTGTTTTTAAGTAATCCTAAACAAGTCCTTAGAAGCTTCCAGCAGAAAATTTACAACGTGTATCATAGTAAGTATAAGCTGTGACCTAAAACGAGACTTACGAAACGGACGCCGCCAGCATATAACCGTATGTGTAGCTACAGAAAATTATAATATTGCTAGTAGGTTTGACAGTCAAGCGGATTAAATGTATTTTCTTTAAACAAGTCATATATCCATATCAGGGACGTCGATCTATCAATCGCTGTACGATGTATTCGAAGTTAATCGAACTAACTAAGTTAATCGACTAGAAGTTAATCGTAGAAGTCGTATTTCGAAATATCAGTCTCTAGAGTAACCTGCTGCTACTACAGAGTCCAGCAGACAACAATGCAAAAAAAATAAACGATGCACAAATGTTCTTCTCACTCTTAAGTGCTATTGTACAACCCGATGTGACACCTTAAATAAGCTCCGGTAACTGTAATATATATGAAAACACATGCGTGACGCAATATGCCACATCTAAATAACTGGAGTTGATTGTTCAGATCTGGGGCATTTTGTACGCTAGATCATTTGACAAGTATCCGGATAACACAAGAAATAGATAACAATTAAAACTATTCCCTCACAAGCTGAATTGTCCGGCCTTTCGGGACGCCTCTCATTTTGGAGCTTAGATTAATCGTCCACAGCGGATGTCTTTTCGCTGTCAATGCCAGCAAAAGTGGCACCATTCAAAGTACGTATACGTGAAACAATAACAAGAAAACAAATCTTGCGAGTAGTGCCGTTGTTAAGACGAATGGACGAATGGTAAGACGAAATGGAGACGCATTCGATTTAGCCGTCCGCTGTATTTCAATAGAGCTTATGTCATGGCTACCCAAAGCCTCCTCTTAGACAACATAACCCCCACGTATCGCTCATCGATAAATCATATCGTTTCGTGCGCCGAAAAAAAGAAGCACCATTCCATTAGACTCTCCTTTCTAAAAGGAGTAGTCATTAAACTTCTGGTTTAGGCCGGAATCGCATTTCCTATAAACGTAGCTTTGAGCAAGTCCTAGTGTCAGCAATCCCAGCAACAATGCCGAGAGTAGCTGAAATTTAATTTACCTAATTCGTCTCAGCTTGGACGGGACTAGAAGCCTTCTATTTCCGCGTTGCACCGAAATGACCAGCTGCGACACCCATTCATGGGCTAAAACCTTTTTCATACAAAAGTTTACTCTCGGTAACTTCTGTGATTTCGCTATGAACAAAATCTGGCTCATTTAATGGGTTGCTATTCGCTTCACATTTCGATTTACGTACGTGGGTATTCACAGCTGTATGCCCCAGAGATATATCAGTACTCGTACGAACCCCATACGAGAAAGATCCGACGTCGACGTACGTGTGACGCTGCCGAATGACAGCAGTTTTCAGTGGGACCTTTTCCTCGATTAGCGTCGGCCGGATGCTCATCGATTGACCTGCTTTGTTAGTAGACTCAGCTGGAAATTACGACTATTCTCTGGAATATCATTATGAGCTTGCAACGAACGAGGCGGTTCTGCTGCGTTCTTAATTTCGAATTTTTCACTACGTTGTTATTTATAGCTATCCGTGGCATAGGTAAACCTGTATCGAGAGAGGTCGTCATCAGTGTGAATTATTAGTACTGCATTTGACAGAAAGCAGACATTTTATTATTCCAACCTAGTTGCTATATATTCACGGAATTGCGTTTTTCCTCTCTCCCTCTCTCTCTCTCTCTCTCTCTCTCTATATATATATATATATATATATATATATATATATATAGAAAAACGCAATATTCTACATACACACACATATATATATATATATACACAATCTGCGATGCATATATTTTTTATTTGGCTAATATTCGAAAATAGGATTACTAACATAGTCTTATCCGGTCACTTTTTTCTTATCTAATGTATAGTGGCGTTTCTTCCAGCAAGTCTTTCAGTTTTGAGATTCAGGGGTTCAGGGGTTCATGTTCAGGGGTTGGTTATGCGGGACATGTGTATGTGGGTTCGTTTCATTCTCGCTGACTGATTGATAGGTCTTCTATGATTGTTGTTCTCTATCGGGGGATAGTTCCCGACACTAACAAGCTTCAATTTTTCTTAGCTAATTTTGGTTCGCTAACCTTCGCAGTGATCAATTCAGCGAAGTCCAACACTCATTCGGGTCTTATAATTAACGTCGAACAAATATTCACGCCTCTCTTTGGTTGCATCAAAGAAATATATGTATATATATATACATATGTCGTTTTGAATAAGTTATAATTTTCAATATGCTGTTTTCATGTAAACGTGTCATGTGTGTCGCTGCGAGCGCGGCGTAAGTGTAATTCACTTAAGTTATGCGCAACGTTCCGGTGGGAACGTGTCGTGTCGTGTCGTAAGTTATGCGATATCAATTTGGGAGATTCAGTTTCTGAGATACGATATCGATATTTTCACTTCATAATAACTGGTGGGGCTGATTTTCATTTTGCCGTTGATCTCTCGTTGCCGTTACGACGTTTCTGTCATTATTCAGTACCTAGTGGGGTCTGGTGGAAATCCACGAACTGCTGTTGTTTGCATGGTAACATCGTTCTATTTGATTAGAAATCTATATCAGTGTAAAATCAGTCTAAAGTGTGACGCGATCACGTGTGCTTATACGAATGATCTTTTTCCATTACACGTTTCAATGGCGACGTCAGCTATGTTCGTCGTGTTAATACATGTTGACTAGACACTATGACGTGTTGCCGCGAAAGCATCCTTGCTGCGCGCAAAGTCTATGGCGTAACTTTTCAGCACAACAGGTTACGATGAGGTATTTTTTTAGGAACTGTTTTTGCCTTTCCTTTGGTGCTATTTTCCCGGAGACCGGAGGCTGGATTCTCACTGGGGCGTGAATATACACGAGCTGGTATCTTCTGTTCGCTCCATCCTCTGAAGGAAAATTGCGATTGTTGGATGCGTTAGAATTGTCTACGCGGAACGTAGGCAGTGACTCAGTAAGGGTGATAGTTTCAGCAGGGGAACTAAGATTATTTCCTACGATACGTTTCTCTACAAAAATATTATCGACACAGTTAGATAGATATATACAGAAGAGATTATTGTTATTATTTGTAGATAGTAGATGCTGGCTGAAGCTGTCTCTGTGCAAACGATGCAACGCATGTACATACGTGCTTTGTCTACGATTATTAAATCACTGCCGGGGTGCAATAAATTACCTGCCGTTCGGGCGATAACTGTATTATTAGCGTTTGATCATCAATCATTCACCCGTCATCCACCCTGTCATTCAATGCCGCTTTCGCAGGCTTCGAGGATTTCTGTTGTGTGGTCGCATGATTACTCTATCGGCGCCTGACGGGGCTAAAATCACCAAAGCCCTCGTCAAAAATGTCTGACTCGAAGCCCCGGGCGTTGACCTGTTCAGGTAAAAATTCGGAGCAGTAAATATCAATTCCGCAGAAAAGAAGCATAAGATACAAACATATAACTGTAGCCGCGTCACCTATACAATACTATCAACAATGCCCTGTTCGTTCGAAGTTAAAGCAATTGTATTTATATATGAAATGACACAACTGTGTTGTGTTGAGATTTTACTCTGTCTCGATACGATATCGTATTTTTGCAAGCCATTATAGCCCTAAACCCGCTTAGACTCCTGGTTTTACAAGCTCTTCCTTAAATTATTTCAATCTACTTCATCGGCTATGGGTCCAACCCGATGTTTAACAAGGCTATCCAAGTTCTAGTATAGACTGTCGTTAATCCTCTGGCATACTAAACACTATGCAATTAAAAAATTATTTAGAGGTAAGATAGCCCCACTTTCGTACAAGTTAATCACGTAAATTTCTACTAGTAATGTTTCGGTAACTCTACTTACTTCCGGAAATCGCTTGACATAATCGTATCTGCGGCTGGTACCACCATGGTAGCGAGGAGAACGTAGAGAACGCAATAGAATCGTTCTAAAATTCAAAAAAGTTCGTATCAAAAAATGGCTGTTTTCTGTTCATACAGAGTTAATTGCCCCTAGCTAGCAAGTTACCTTCACATTGTAAATAGCCAGTTTTAATATGAATTGATACACGCGGTATATGTGAATCCATTTACCTCGTATCCATTCTTGTGAAAAAAAAAAAACTGGTTTTGAAATTGTACGACTTTTTTTGACATATAACAAGATTGTGTAATTAAACTGTTTCGTATGAACGTTCGCAATAGTAAGTTCAAACTTTTTACACATACATAAGTTTCTTCATTCTTAATCGAAGTACGTGCAGTTACCAATGACGACCCTTCACCTTTCAGATGGTAACTTGGTTATTTGGCTTCTTAAAAGGCGTAAAGTTGTACTTTACGCTTTTTAAGAAGCCATATCTTGAAAGGCAAATTCGACGTGATGTTAATTTTTTGCATTATGAGCTATTGAAATTTCGGTGAAAAAATGTGATTTTTGCAAGAAATGCCCGATAACGATGATGGATAAGAGGGAGTCTGCCAATGTTTTCTACCGCAACTCATGCCCTGTTCGGTCGAACGTTACCACGTATTAACGTTCTTTTAACTCTTTTTCATTGATGCAAAGTTGGTTTATCTTCTTCTGCAATAATTGACAATACACCTAAGTCGAAATAGGCAGGCCTGAATTTATAAAGCTATAATGGATAGTACCTGCACTAAAGTTCAAAGCAAACATTCTACATATTCATAGCTGTGCATTTGCGTTAGGCTCATGCTCTGCTTGTACATTATGCACTGAAATGCCCCGTCTGCGATTATTCTAGAGGAACTACCGTTCGTAACAAATGAAAATTCGAGCAAAAAAAACACAAGTGTCCAAACGCCTGTTTTTGATACCTGCTCAAATCATTCGGCATTTATTTACCCAATTCTTCCCTCTAGGAACTTGACCAAGCTAGACGAGTGTGATGTTTTTCTCTACACGAAACCTGAGTGTTCAGATCCGTGTACTTGCTTCAGAATCAGCTTCCGCTACAGCTCTCAGTTCCTCGTTATTTACTCTCCCCGAGACCCACTTTCAAGGTCAACGTTTTCTTCCGCAACTTCCAGAACCGGCGGCTTATTATTCGCCTTGTAAGAAATTGCTCACGATATACAAGGTTTGAAACCCAACTCATATTTGTAAACTATGCGGATTTTCCAATTAACGTGTCTTAAATTTTGTTAGTAGCGATAGTTTCATCTCTTCAACTTTTTCGATATGTATAAATATAAATTAAGCACTTCATTAAACATAAATGTCAGATATTAGATTGTAAGATGGGTTTTCTTTAATGTTCCCTTTCTTTTTTTCTATAGCATATGAATATGTTCATTCACTTCCATAGTCCCGTATTATCATTATGCGGTAAGCGGAACATTGCATTGAGGTTAGGCTACAGAGATAGATGTTCCTGATAAAAAAGAAACGTGCATATTTGATGTCTACTCTAATTCGCTATTGACTGAGGTAAGATACTTATATCATGGCGGTGCGGAGTCTATGCCTGAGAACACTGTTTGAAGGTGATTAACCAAGCTCACCAATAGTAGTTCTCGAACTGAAGGATGCATTCTGCTCTGTCGGCTACCTGAGGTCGATGAGGATGGCAAACAACCCGTGAATTCGCCGAAAAGATAAGCCGCAAAATATTTGAAGCACCTAGGATGTATGACTTCCTGTATTTGAACAAAAACCTCTTCGCGTATCCCCTAAACGAGGTAAAGCACGCAAGGCTAAAAAACATAGCCTTTTGTTGTCTGCCAGTACTTTGACCGGCATAAGCAGGTAACGATAACAGATTTTTTTTTTCCATAATTGTTACGAATGATGAAAAATGGTGTCAATATAAAAACATGGAAAATTCCCACAGCTGTATGTGCCTACGGGCAGAATTAATCCAGATCACCATTTTAAGGAGATCATGATTCGGCAGTCGTGGGAGTGTGTTACGAAATGCTTGAGGAGGATCGACTTGTGTGGATCTGTATACAGCTCAATTAAATAGGAATTTATACATATAATAATATCATATATAAAATATTGCAAACATAGGTTCTCGGCTTAGATAGAAGAAGGGAAAGGAAAACTGGTCGGTGATTGATAAGGATTTAAATATTTTTTTAATGAAATCGAAAATTAACGCATGCCATAATGATAGCTATTGTGCTTCTCTACCTGATCGCATTCATCATCTCAGTATCCGATGCAGCCCTTCCGTGACCAGTTGCCGTTCCCTAGACACGCAAACAAAGTTTATATCGAATTTAGAAATACATACAATGTTGCTTCTTATTGCTTACAGGGGAACAAGTATCAGACTGAATGGCCCGCAGTTATTTTGTGCTGTTTATGAAAATTTAGCTAAGCAATAAACCTACTGAAGACGATTTTATTAAGTTATACTTGCATGTATGTGTGCCTCTTGGCCGTCGTGATTACCACACTAACCTGAAAAGCATGTTCCTGTTCTTCGGCACCGGCAGCTGACCCGGCCAGAAACGCTAGGCACAAAACCGTAGCAATAAACACGCTGAGTAACACGGCTGAAATTGAAATTGGTTTATTAGTAATTTTAATTATCAATAAATTATATTAATTATTCCGTTGGACGAGATGCCTCGTTCAAATGTAGTTCTTGCAATAATATATAGTATTCTGGCATTTAATGCGCGCATGAATTGATCAGTCATAACTATGATAGTACATGTTGAAACAGCAGTTTCCTTTCACGTCACCATTATAACTATATACGCAATTGAGATAAATGAAGACGTGCTTGCCATGCAAAACTGATGGATGTGGATCACCCATACCGTTAGAAAATACTAGCTTTAGCAAAACTTACAATCATTGTAAGTTTCGCTGAAGTTACTGAAAGAACACAGTCGAAAAAAACTGACCTATTTCGGCTTGTGCCATTGTCCATCGCATCCGTGAGTTCTAGCATCTAACACTATAATTTAGTCGAATCTACCGTTTTCGTCTTCTATAAAGGGGCTGGTCCAAGGGTGAAAAGATTCACCAATAAAACAACACTAACCGTAAACTTAATATATATATATATATACATAACTTATATATTATAATAAGTTATATATAATAAGCCCATATATATAATATGGGTTTCACAAACACGTAGATTTAATTGCAGTTTTGGTACAGCTTTAAGCAATGCCCTTCGGGACGCTTTTGAACGGGGTACTTAGGCTCAGTATTAAAGCAATTGTTGTTATTTTCATTGTGTACAGCTGGCTACAATTTGAACGTGTATAAGACCGCCATGGTGCCACAGTGAGATATTATCCGGTCCGACGCACGTCAAGTGGGTCCAATTGGGTCTAGGTAACGAAATCAACGAAGCAAATTTAATAATACCGAATTAACTTACCCATGCATACTATGCTAGATCATTCAATACGAAATGCAACACAACAAACTTCGACTTGTCGAACTCAACCATCGTTTTTGATCTTATTCAAAATTATGCGCCATTATTGTTTACGTTCGTTTGTTGCAGTTGTCATCTTTGAGGTCAAGCTACATCGGGACACAGGAGTGATTTGTCTCTGTTTACTTGACTTTTATAGATTTCTTAATGCAGTGCTTGTTCGTTATCTTATCCAATTACTGACAGATGCTCTGACCTCTAATGGTAACTTTCCCGAACACACGCTCAGATCTTCTCAGATACTAAACGGTACAAGTGCATTGGAAGAGTAGAAGTCACCGTAAAATATAGCATCTTTATAGAATTGAGCCCTTTTTTAATATGAATATTTATCGCGGTTCTGAATGATTCAATAAACATAACGCTGTTTAATTAAAAAAACCCTCAACAGCGTACGGAGCGATGACTGGCAGTTTTTACTTGGCCCCTAAAAATTGGGCTAGGCTTTCAGACATGTAATCTGCAAGGATCTTATATGAATATTATGTATTTCTCCACAACGTTCCCTTTTCTGCTCGAGGTTTTGCTCTCAAAACTTTGGCTCTACCCTCCCCCTCCCCCTCTCCCTCCACCCTCAATCAAGTTTTTCATTTTAAACGTAAGAGTGTCATTGAACGAACGATATTAAGCGAATAACTTAAGTAGTGCAGCCGTTTCGCAGACGCTAGAACGTGGGCAACGACGACAAAAGTGGGGTAAAGGGAGAGTGAACGGTAGAAATAGTGCGAGGGGAGTTAAATTATGCGATAATGAAAAGATCTCTTGCAGCGGCGCCCTATAGATATGGATCATAAGATCGGGGACAAGTTTTGAGGGCTTCGCCGGAAGACGACTCGGAAACTTCACGATGAAACCGCCAGAGCTAGATAGAGGGTCGTCAACGCTAAACTAAATGCTTCCGCAAGATGAACTTAGCTTTCTAACGCCTGACCGCCCCTGCTACTTAAGGGAGGATGATTATAAAACATGCATAAACATCTTTTATAGAGACAATTGGCAATAAGGCAGCAAAGGGGTCAATCAAATTGGCTAAGTAAATAGATCTTTCTTCCTGCGATTTATGATTATATGATCCTTGGCAATCTATGAAGAATTTCTCTTAAAGACAAACATACGTGTTTCACATAAGGTTCACGCTGTTTTCTTGGATTTAAGCAGGTCGTCCCGTCTTTACAAGGATTTGCATTGTGCATTGTATGCCATTAGATTGAGTTTATCATTGGGATGATATGGCTTTGGGTGCCATTTGTGATGCTTATAAAATAAATAGAACCAACACATATTGCTGTACTAGCCCTTTTCCACGAAGACTACAGCTGGACCTCATATAAAAGGACAAGGCAAGTACCTATACTTGTCTTTTGATCATTTATTATAAATGTATGCTGGTGTACATACTAAAGTCCTAAGGTATTACAGGATTACTTGCAGTTAGTGGCACTCAATTGTTTAGTTACACACGGACTGCTTACGCCCCGGTTTAACGAATCATATAAACGAATCTTATATATGCCAAGGAATGGTATTTAGCAAGACTATGTATGCTTAAATACATACACCCAGAATTCACGAGTTCAATTCAAACCAGAGATATAACATCATGCTGAAAAAAACGTCGATCGTTCAGTCGAATATAATTTATTGGCTCTAGTGGGCACGCTGTCTACGCTTCCTTTTACCTGCCAATTACTGTTAACCAAAGCCTATATGTTGTAAGGATGCACGCCTCCACTATTAAAGTTATAATTATAATTATAATTAAAATAATAAAAGATCCAGAGTGCTTGAAGCCATGTAAAACGCTGTTCGTCAGTAACAGTTTTTATATTTACAGCGTTTTGGTGGCAGTGACAGGGAATAGAAACCGCGGTAACAGGCTAAGTCAGGTGGCGGCAATATTCGGCGTCTATTACAAATGAGGTTACGGCATCGACCGACTAGTGGAAGCAGCCTCAGGGCAGGCGATGACGATGCATCGTCACTCGCCTCCCTTCGGACATCGTAAAGGTTACTTTACCATCGGTCCTTTTGTCTGATTTACCGCACCCTAGGTAAATAGATCTCTTCAGTTGAATTCTATTATATGTGTCCAGAGCTTGGCTCACCAGCTCCTGAGGACTGCTATAGTTTAGAGTGGTCACAGCGTTTAAGGCATGTCCAGCAGCGTAGGTACGGTTCAAAACGAAGCTTTTTTAAATGTTTTTAGAAAAAGTGGCCCCTGTTCCATTTAACCGCGCGCTCGCTACGTTAGCGCCCTGGACCTCGTCATGCAGCTAGATGACAAGGACAAAATGCTATTTGGCATGCCAAGGGAGCTCTACCAGCCCATGAGGATGTCATTGGGTCTCCAACGCACCCGTGACATTCCAGGGGTTGATGAGTAAGACCGTTGAACTTCTAAAGTATGAAATGGTTCTCGTCTACCTCAACGACGTAATAGACCGCTTACCTGACTTTGACACTCACATGAACAACCAGCAGAAAGTATTTGTAGCCATGGGTTCTGCCGGTCTACAGCTGAATGCAAAGAAATGCACTTACGTAAGGCAGGAAGTGCTGTATCTAATTTTACTAACTGTAAGTTTATGACCGCCGGATTCCCCGAAAAGATTCGGGTAGTTGAAACCCTGCTTTATCCTGCGTCTGCTAGGGAGTTAAAAAGCTTCTTAGGCCTAGTTTCCTATTGCCAACAATTCGTGCGGGACGTCGCGCGTATCGTAAGCTCACTCTACACAATCGTCGATGCTAAAGACTTAGTCTTACACGCCAACCACGACCACGCTTATCGGTTGCAATACAAGGTCATAAAGGGGCCTATCATAGAAAGGTCCTGTAAGTGAGGTTACAGACGGATGCTGATGGGATCAAACGAGGAATAATGCTGGGCCGGGTAAAAAGGGGAACAGATTGTGGCTAGCCGACTGTTTGACTGACGCTGAGGCTAGATGCACTTCTTTCAAGACCAAGTGCTGGGCTCGTACAGCGACACGGCACACCTGCTAAGGTATGGCTTGGCCTACCGGGTCAAGGGGAAGGGAATACTGCTTCATATTCTGTTGTCCACAGATAAAAGGAGATCTCACCCTATGCAAGTTGACGGGGCACTTTGGCAAATGGGAGTCGCTGTAAAGCGTCAAAGAACGTTATTCATTAGCTTATCACACGCGTCCGGGAGGTGCTAGCCCGGTGCGAGGTCTGCCATCGGCGTAGCCAAAATCAAAAGCAACGACATGCGCTCCACTTGGTGCCAGCTCCTTTGTATGAAAGTAGGGTTGGATTTATTAGGGCCCGTTAAAGGTCTCAAACCATAACCTCTAAATCGGATGCAGACAAGGGCTGTCGAAAACTCATAGTGCAACGGGTCGCTCGAGCGTGCGGTTCGACAACAAGGCACGGTTTGCTCCAGAAGCTGCTCCCTTGGGTATTGTACACAAGAACGAACCTTTGATACCGTTCGAATTACTTTACTGCTATTCTCGGAGAGTTTCGCCGTGCCCGTACTGCTCGAGAAGTTTTCTGACTGGGAAACTGCACTGGAACATGCGGAATGGTCTGGGACCAGCACGAGCATACGAAAGCACGAATTTGAGTACGGCACGAAGGTTGGGGAAGCAACTTTTGCAACCAAAGCTGCGGCCGCGTTACAATATGCTATCTGTCATCAGAGTCGGGTGACCCCATACCATACCGGATTGTGATGCCCCGTGGCCTGCAGCTGACCATGAACCGGAGAATACGCGGCAGTATGTCAGCGAATGATATCGCGACCAAATGCAAAAGATGCGCACAGCGAACATTAATCATGTCTTAAGTATTAGGTAAATGCGGCCCAAATTTGTATGTGGTGCAGTTCGCCAGGAGCAATGTTGCTATCCGCAGCACTATGTGTGAACTAGATGTCCGACTACGCCACCATTATCTCCATATAGTTGCATATTTACATATATATAAATGAATTTGAAAGAACAGTATCATTTCGGCTTAGATCGATGTTATATATACTACGTCAAATGTTACGATTAAGCAGTGGACCAGACAGAGCAATGCAGCAGTTATGTTCTCTTAACGAGTACGCTCTGCTTTATCAACTTTACCAGCTCAAACATTCGAAGAATAACTAACGAAAAAAGGTGGGAAAAATTGTCGTCCTTCAAAGCTAATATGATATGTTCTACTCGTCTTTGTAATGATCATTAGAAGAAAAACGTAAGATTATTAAAAGAAAAACTTTTCAGAAGGAAATGTAACGAATTTAGCCAGGCACACGCTAAAAGATTCGCAGCTACCCTCCCATTACCGTCTGAGCTAGACTACTGCGAGTGATATTGCCCTACAATGAATGGTTCTGAACTTCCAGGTAACTTCATCTGAGCTGCCAATTCTGTTTTTTTTCCAAGGGTATCGGTTTGATGCTAACGTGTTGCCAGTATATCCGTTACCAGCTGTTTCAACTAATGCAGTTATTGAATCTAAGTTAACACTAATATTTTTCGCGATAGTTTGGTGGTACTGTTGCTTCAGCCTGTTGGGCACACGTGAATAGCCAAAGCTTGAGTGTTGTCTTATTGCTTTTTAATAGATGTAATTGAAAAATGTTTATGGCCATAGTTATCGTCATAACAGGACGAATCCGTTTGTTGTAGGAAAAAATTGTTTGTAGGAAAAAACGAACGTTAGATTACGAATGCCGTATCTCCCGAGGTAACGAAAAGCCATCAGCCCAAACATATGCCTATAGAAGACTAATAGACATTTTAATTCAGCGTTAGTTTTTAATGTTATACTTTTTTAGTCTTGTTTTTACGAGCCATATACACCTGTAATAAAACAGCCGACTCTAGTCGATAGCTTTAATCATAATAGTAATACTGTTAACAAGGGTGATCCTGTAATATTTATAGAGCGGTAGCTCTTCTTACACCAACGAATGCGCATTTCTACAGCCATAAACTAAGCTCATACGTTGGAGTCTACTTGATATAAAACAATTTTAACCCTAAGGAAACCTTTAATCGATAGTATTCTGTAAAATATTCCATAATCGCTACCCAAAATGGGATCAAAGCTATGACGTAGATTTATGCAGCAGTCACTCTGTTGCTTTACCCCCGTTGATCATAAAACAGAACTTGGCAACCGAGAGATTGGCAAGAGATGCGAGAACGATCGTCGAAGTCCTGCTGTGAACATTATCGTGTCGATAGTAGAAGTCCTTCACAGTTGTATCGTCATCGCACGAGCGCTACTAGTAGCAGTTGCAAAGCCTTTTCAAGCCGCTAACCTGCCATTTTTAGCCCGATTCCTAGTAGTAAGTCTATACGAGAGTGAACACGTGCGTAACACCCCCCAACAGAGATTTTTACTTCACTCGAGCCGCCAACGAGGTGGTGGTGAAGTCATCTTTAGCAGGCTTCGCTAGCGTCCCCATTACCCTGTGGGCGCGAACAATGCTTTCTAACTATGGGAGCGTTAGCACTGGCAATACCTTGCCGATAACGACGGGCTGCTTGACCCAATATAGTAGCTATATGAGATAGCGGCAACGTGGGCCAATCGATTTTTTTCAGCACGGGAACGTTGATTTTATATTTTGATAGTATAAAACGTTCTGAATTTCTCTCACGGGTCAGATTTAGAGTGCACTCTAGGTTTATGCGTCACTAGATGTTTTCATCAGAGTTTCAACGAGTGAGGCTTTGAGGGACAGGGTAGGTTTTTCTTATTCAATTGCTTCTGTTCTACGACAAACAACAGTCTCGCCTGTATCACGGCTACATTTTCAAAAGCGAATTGACAGGAAGCTATGTTTTATAAAGGTTACTGTTTTGAGTCTATAGGGTCAAGATAAAGTGGGCTTATACGGGCAAGTACCGTTTGGGTTTTACGTGGAATGAAATCTGGCCGATTGCTTATAAAGACAAACAAGGGCTAAGTTGCCCCAAAGTCAGGCTAACCGTAATGGGCACCTCCATATATACTACGTTCATGCTTATGAGCCACTGTCTTAAAATCGTCTTTTGAAAATATCGTGATGTCGACGTACAACGGCAACAGGGCTAAAGTATCATGCTTTTCAGATGTTTTGAGCTTGCCTAGCGAATTGATTTAATACCATAGCGAAAGAAGCTAAGATAACGCACCGTCAAAACCTACCGACAAACGGTTCCCCAAACGCGTCAGGTCCTAGATGTATGACACTTTTAAACATATCGTTTTCTTTTTTTATTGTCTTAAATATAGGTGCTGTGCGTTAGGCGAACACCTAAAGCAAACCATCCTACTATTTGACGTGTTATTTTTCAGTGACAATCACCTGTTAGTTAACCTAAAATAACACATACATACAAAAAGAGTCAGCGTGCAGTCTAAGCTAGTTAGAGTTAGGTCGCTAGAGATAAGCAAGAGCGCAGTTCAGAGCCGCGTCCGTTCAGGTTGCTCATTGTGAAGGGGTCACACTATCTACAGTACCAGAATATGCACGCACCGACATCGCCAGCAAAGCGCGCTGCTCACTTTATTAGCACGGCACAATAAACGTGCAAACGTTCTTTTTGCACGTGCAATAAGCTTGTGCCAAAAACATCCACTGTCTAATGATATCTGCTTCTAGCACACTTTTCGCCGACCCCACTATGTCATCAATTAAGACCATTCTATCATAATAATTTGCCTAACTATATTAAGTTAAACTCTGAATGATCTAATAACAGCCATATCTGGAGGTTGCAGCCAATTCGAGCGATGAGGAAAAATGTAATGATGTAAACGGAATTAACTCTGCCGCGCTTAAATCTGCGAGAGCTTCGTGATTAGCAGGTATGGGCTTTGTAGGGATGAAATGCTTCTACAAACGGTTTTTTTTTTCTTAGCATTTGTTCTGTAGCACAGTAAGCGTAAAGCATGGCCACTCGTAGATACAATTGGCCCGCGTCCGTGACTTGTGCAACTCTATGCTTTTTTTGGGGGGCAGAGAGCCTATTCCGTAAAGGGGGATGTTTCGGCTTGATTAGGTATGCTTGATGCAGTAAAGGTGTTGAATTTGACGCTGCACTAGGTTTCTACCAGCCTTTTTTCAAGTCCAGTAATAACGAACCAAACGGAACTAGAGATACGGGCTTGGTCACTCCTGCATAAGGGGTAACAAGTAGCGGAATGAATTACCGTTAAGTGATCTGGTGTACAACAAATAAAATACTTTTAGTAAAGAATCTGATAAATTTTAGAATACATTTTTCGGCGACAGTGTACAGTCCTGGCTACTTTCTTAAAATCATTTTCCATTGGCATTATTACTTACCTCATGTGAACACGCCTTTGAAATTACCTATTTTTAAATATAGCATCAAAAGCCTGCCAGGCTGGATTTATCGATTTCTGCAACGGATTGGCATGGCAACCATATAAGCAGCCATTAAACTTAATATGTTACCTTTTGTAATGTATTAATTTTTTACGTTTTCCTGCATTTCTTATTTTCTTCCTTTTTTTTCTGTCAACTTTTGCCAATGTTGAGGTCTAAAGCAGTGGTGCAACATGCTTCTTAATTACGATTACCGTAGTAACACACTGAAAAAGGTACGCACTAGCTGTCCCGGCTGGATCGTCCTGGTTCGTTCTGCCGCCATCAAATCAACTCCCCGTGTGAGCTCAGTGTACCACGCAAGTTCACAGAAATGTAACAAGTACGGTACTTGAGCTATAGCAGATCTTGACTAACTTAATAATCGTCGTACGAATATAATTTAACTCTGACGAATACGGTAAGACCTTCGAGTTATATCGGTGTTAGTGCGTCTTCTTCTTCTGTGCGCTGGGAGAATACCGCGGTCACAAGTTCTGTTACACACAACTTTCGGAGTAGGTAAGGCATAAAAACACAAGGGTATGACGCCTTATTTTAAAATGTCACACATACGCATATATGTATGTGCCGACAGCACGGAATTTTTTCTCAGGCAACTTAGTTTTCTGACTGATTTTTCGTCTTATTGACAACTGATAGCATTTTGCTTCGTACAAGCCCCACATAATCCTGGCCTATGTGCTTTCGACCCATCCTGGCCCACTCAACTGGAATGGCTATAATTTATGACACTATATGGGGGTTCTATATAACGTTACACGCACTCAGTTTGCCCCAGAGAATGTAGCCTAGGAACGGCGAAGCTGCTGTATAAGAACGACTTTGCAATTTAGGTTCATTTTGTTTTTCAATAAAAGTCGAAATATTAGTAGTTAAGAAATATACACTTGGTATAAAGCAAACATCGATGGAAGACATGTTACAGGAAGACAAACTATTCTTTTAGAAGAGGAACGTTTTCGCAGAGATAGATAAGCTTGCGATCGATTATAATGCTAGCAATACGGTCTGCATTGAATACATTGGATGCACTACATTTGCTGTTACCTTAATAGCTAAAACAACATTATCAATCGATAGTCAGATAGCAGCGCTTTCTCGTTTGATTACCTAAAACTAAATTTTTATACCTAATGAAATTTTTGACAACTGTATAAAGCACGTACTAGATTTTAAGTTGATGAAGATAGTAATGATCTGATTAACACTACGGGACACTGCGTACTCCTATTTAGATTAGAGAAACTTCCACGAATTTAGGCAATACGCCGTAACACGAGGACAATCGTAACGGACGAGCAAAAATTCTATTGTGGATTGGCTTATTTTAAAAGGATTGCATTGCACATCCTCTAAGCAACGCTATCTTTGCCGTTGAGCTGAAGAACTCATCAACCGAGTCCAAAAATAGATATGTTGGTCTTCACGATTTTTGGAATGGCCTTCGCTTTTTTCCAAGATTAGAGCAAATCATTGCACTGAACGGTTTTACGCCGCATGCACCCGGATGTCTTTGACCTTCGACGATGACGCTGGTCTCTTGATTTGTCGGCACATATAAATAAGTATATTTCTAATTTTAATGCACTGTGTTATATTCCATCCAATACATGCGTGTGTATACGGTGTAGTGTATGGGTGTCGCAGACGTAGATCCATGAGCTGGATATAGGTACGGCTTATCATAGTTTCTAATAGTATATCATATATACCACAAGCTGTTGTTGTTCTATTTCCACTAGTGCGAACCGGGTTTTCGGCTTTGGATTCTGCCACGGCGAAGCGAGGGGGACGTTGCATTAGCGAAAAGCGCACACGAAACTCAATTAAGCCAAATAACTGCTCGTGTTTTCTGTCATTCTCGCCTAGTTTTTCTCACTTTTTCTTTCTTCGCTGTGATGCTGACAAATGGAAGTGACAGGGGCGGCGGCAGCAGCTGATTGGAGTCGCGAGCTATATTTTCCCTCGATGCCTGTGTTGCTGGAATACTTGCATTCGAATTACGACTATGGCGTCGACCTCTCGCTAGCTCGTTGCCTCGCTGTTTCCTGCGCTATCGCGTTCGCATCTCCAATGCCCGTACCTCCAGCACAACCCCCTACCCTGACCCAGTCCATTCCTTCGTCTGTAAAGCTCCTCTCAAGGGAAAAATAGCACTGGCCTCACGACTTGCTGTTACGAATGCCGTATTGCTCACTCCCTCACCTACTTCGGCTGCCTGTTTCTCTTTTTGTGGACAGCATACGATGACCCACGTTGATGACGCGCGCTGGTCTCTGCGCCCTGGCAACTCCTAGGGTATCATATTGCCCTACCACAATAAAGCTGCTTGCCTTCCAGATGCATTGTTCGTCCCCATATTGTAATGTACATCCATTGACGCTTAAAAGCAGATGTGAAGTATGCACGCATTATTGAGTTACCGCTCAATGAGGTAAACGTCGTATATATATATATATATATATTGCTATGAGCAATAAAGCCACTACCAACTGCGATTTGCAGTCCCCTTATATACTGAGTGCTTACTAGTCTAAAAATGTAATAATTTTTATAAGTATTAATACCCTGCTTGCCCCTATGCCGCATAGACATGCATACCGTGAAGACAATGAGGCATAGCCGGTGCATTTATAACAATAATAGTCTTCGGCCGACACAACCGTGTACTGAGGATCTCTCTATTGTTTACACAAACAAATGTGCATTACCATTGAAAACAATGCTTTACCATACGAAGGTAATAATAGTAGGCAAGCTTGGTTCATAATACTGATATAGGTGTGCACGTTCGTACCCTCCTATGTGTAATACAAGAATGATTTGGAGCGGCTTGGTGAGCTATTGTTCATCCTCAGCCCGCTTACCCCCCCGTACATTGCGGTGCTGCGTTGATCTTTTCGTTGCGGTTTATCCGTCTCTGTTATACTGCATTCTAGAGAGCGAAGGCAAGTAGGCTCACACGAACAGGACGACTTTAATCATTTTATGGCGACATTTAATATGATTAACTGAATAGCATGCTGAGAACCTTTTGGTACGTTAACATTTTTATTCATATTAATTGCCGCGGCTTCGTTATAGCTAATGCTGGTCCTATTGCTGGCCATATAGAGAATGGACCGCGCAGTGAGGTGATGCCCTGCGGCGTTGGAAACAATAAACACCATCCATTGTCTTCCTCTACCTCAAACGAAGTTGCTAGATATGAATCCGTGGAATCCGTACGTATATTTGTTGATCCTCTTCCCTAATGCAATAAAAACGCAATCTAAATCTATAGCTGAATCGATAGGCAATTGATGCAAAGAACTCAACTTTAAGCGTTACGACTATCTACCAAAGTACTACACGAAGAGGTGCCTGGGCTGAGCAGGATGCTCGCATTCGGAGATTAAATCTACTTTTTTAGTTACGTAGTAAACACCTTATACTCGCAAGAAAAAGCAGAGGGAAAGAGCAGTGATAATGTTATGATTAGGAAGATATGAAGAGTCAAGATGATTAAAATACCCGACACGTTCAAGCGAAATCAACGACGGGCTCATTAAAGTAAGATCCAAAATTTTGCCTAAAGTGGATCGCGGCTGAGGTTTGACATCACGCTGAAGAAGCTACAGAACAGGAACATGTAGGGTAAGTTGAAAACACATATTAATAAAAAAAAAAAAAAAAAAACGTTTATTGACACCGTTTTTCTGTAAACACATCAAAATTAAAACCTAGTAAAATTTTAATTTTGTGTTTCTATGAAGTTTCCGCCTTGGTCATGTCATTCTGTTCTACCATGACGACACATGCAGCAATTGATTCACATTTCAAACTATCCGGGTTTATTTTCTTCACAGTAGCCCCAACGAATATAATAAGAGAAAGCTGTATAAATACCAAGAGCGGACCCGACCTTCGAGGTGCAGGCGTTCAACTGACGTAGTACAGCATATTATAGTACGTAGCTTGCGTTGAAATGAGCTGATGGTATTGATACCTTCGTATCAGACTGACAAATTAGAAACAAAATAAAAATTAGAGAGACGATGTACACGAATACTAGCTCTTAACGACGAGCAAAATTATATCTAATTTTGCTCGTCGTTGATGACAACTTCAATAAGAATAAATGGGGAACGACAAGCTTCAAAGTCGAAGCAGTCAGGTTATAAAAACAAAGCGTCTCGATATCTTTGACCTTGATGAAGTTAAATTCATTAAGTTACTGAATATAATTCCTCCTTGCTGCATTTACTACTGCCTATACTGTGCACAAATTAACTCTTTAATCTCTACGACACGAGTGTAAGAACTCCTGGGCTTTCCCCCCAGGCCGTCGTAATCATCATCACACTAAAAATGGTTGGCTAATGAAACATTGATGCCGTAATCGTTTACCCCCGATTTACCGTTTAGCTAAACTCCCCAATAAATACAGTTAAACTAGCCGTCCCAGTTCTTCGTTCTGCACCGTCGTCTGTCGCTCGTGACCGCTCGTCTGAACTGTGCCGACCACGATGCTAGCGCTACCTGTGCGAAGTATATCGGTATTCACAAGCACACTGATAATTCCAAGTCCTACTGTGAGAAATGCAAGCCGGCTTTTTTGCACAAACGGCGTGGCACTGTGGCCTGCTCGTACCTGTTTTCCCCGTGTACAGCGTAGGCACCCTTCCCGATTAAGGAAGACTAATTTATCCAAATTAGCGAGACCCATCTGGCTGGCTGGCTGGCAACAGTGCGGTGACGTTGTTTCGGAACACAATCCTTCGGCACGATGTGTTAGTCAAGCATATTCAGCATGTGATCTGCATCCTGATATATCACTATAATTCCATTCGTGGTAGTTCGTCGCGCAAAACAGCTTTGCACACTGACACTCCGCCTATCTCGACGCTGGTGCAAAATTCGCTGAAGTCATTTAAAGGCAGGCTCCTCGCTAAACGGCCTTTTTAAATAGGTTTTTTCTATTATTTGCTATAAAACAGTTCTTAATATTATTGCTGCAACAAACAGAAGGCTACGCGCCTTATACACGTATGTTTTTTTATTTTTGTTTGGAACCGTAAATCGGAAAATCGCATCATGTACGCTTGCGTTAATAGAAACTAATTCACGTTACGCAAATCGCTAAGACTTTAGGACATTTAGCATATCTTATATGCTAAATGTTCAATGGACAGCGGATAAACGAAGAGGCGAAGTAAATTGCAACAGTTGTTGCGTATTAATATATCCCCCTATGTCTTCCCGGGCTCACCCTAGACGCTACTTCCTACACATCCGATCCGGCAAAGCCAAATTTCCGCTCCCCGTTGTTCTTTCTCCTTTGCTAGCAGGAGCATCTCACCAGGTCGAAGCTGGCCAACTGTCGATAGCTCGGCCAACGTCTTGTGAAGGTGTAGAGACAAGTGCATATACGGCCTGGAGTTTTGTATCGAGGAACGAAGGGCGGCAGCTTCTGTTGCCATCAACAATGTTCGATGAGGCCTTATTTTTGTCTTTTTGTTCGTTCAAACCATCTTGTTGTTACTTGATAGCTGAGTTGCACCAGATGAGTTACAGTATAGCTACGAACGCTTGCATTGGCAGCTGAACAGACATTTCAAACAGAAAGACAGATCCGAAGCATGTTAAAAGAGACTCGTATATTGGGGCATCTGTTTGTGTTGCGAACGAGGTGATTTCTCTTCACAGAATAAGTAACACTCAATTTTTTCTCAGATTCAGGTTCAGCTTTCTGAAGGTCACAGGTGCATGGACCGGCCGGAGCGCATGAACGTCCAAATGGTGTTTAAATCAAAGCTGAACCCTTCAAAGAAGCGTATTCGACTCTATCTATACTCAATTCTCCCATCAATCGGTATCTCGTCACTTTTGTGTTTACTTGCACAGAACGCATGCAGAACAGTTAAAAAAAAGCAGTATATCTAACCGTTCGTAATATTTTTAAAGTCCGCTTTGGCTACTAGAATGGGGTTCTCTAAAATTAGAGCTTATTAGCGGCGTTTATACTCTTGCCCAGGTCGAACATCGTAATGGGTCCCATAGCGGCAAAGTCACTAAAGCAAGCCAAATATCAGTACTATACGTGTCGTAAATTCAATGTGTCCATTGGTTGGTTATCTTGTAATGGGACAACCAGCGTTTCCTCATAATGGCTACTCCTTACAAGACATCGCGAAATAAAGGCTTTAAAAATTTAGGCTTCGGTATCCACCTCCTGGTGATTTTCGTGGAATCCCTAAAAAAAATGTTGATCTTTTATAGTTAATTTGGCAGTTTTTTTTTTTTGTATCTACGTATATGGGCAAGGTGATTAGAACAAGTGCCGTTATACGCGATTGTTCGATATCACTCACTGTGGACCAGCGGCGTAGACAAAACGATACAACTCAACTCGTGAAAATAGATTGGCATAAATGGGTACTGCCGTAACAATAAAAGAGTATGAAGCAGTAAATCGAAATGTGTTTGCGACAGTTTTAGGACACCTCGATCACTTCTGGCATACGAAAAGTTCTCTACTGACCATTATTCCCTTGACCGACCTGATCAAAAATAGGAACCATCACGGTAAGTTGTTGCTTTGGAAGCCTGATAACACACCAACTCCCTAGACTGCGTTTGTGTGCTTTTAAGCACATTGGCGGCCGTGATCGATTTTCCTGGTAAGTTGTAATAACTTCGGAAATTCACTTGGAAGAAACTGTCGACTGCTTGCTCCTCATGTTGGCAAAATAAGTTTCCAGCTGACTGTAAAGTGGCAGTACTCACACACGATAAATTCATAAATAGCTCATGAACTCAAAAAGGCAAAATTGTGCAAAAACAGCGTGACCTTTGCCGACAGAAGAAAAAGAAACAGGAAAAAAGACAAAAGAAAAAAAAGCATAAGCAGTTTTGTCATATTCAGATAAAACAATCTGCCCACGTATGGATTTTTATACTATAAAGGTTTCGAGTTTTCAGTGCTGGCGTTTACTGATGTTTCAGATGGCTAATCTCCACCACCAACTAGTGTCTATGCCTGGTTTCGAACTTGGTCCCTAAATTTAATACACAAACATGTTAGCACTGCATCAGGACATGGACCCATTGGTCTAACTGAAGATCAGCAGGCGGGGGGGGGGGGGGCAATCAAAGATGGTTAACATAAAATTCTCTGTAGGAACGAAAGATAACTAGGTAAGTATTCTGGACTATTAGTGATGTTTTTAATATCTGACAGCCTTATCTGACTACTAACTTGCTTGCTTTGGAACAGTATTTCAATGTCTAACTTAGAATTTGACCACAATTAATTATAGCGAGATTTGCTTACATATATCGACGGTTCTGTTTTTCAAAGGCTTCCAATCAAGCTTAGAAGATCGATAATTATATGCGACGCACGTATAATTAATGACTGAATTGACGCAATAGCTCCCAACATTAGGCGTATTTATTTTTTTCATTTAGAAGCGACGGGACATTTTCATAGCAATTCAAGACAAGCTAAATTGTAGCGGAAAACGAAACGAGTTTACTACTGAATTATCTTCTATACATACAATCCCACACAAGGCTATGGAACGTAATATACAAAGAAGACTTCCATTTCGAAGCTCTTCGTTTTACGCGACGAAAATCTATCGACGAAGGACTTTTAAAGGGAAGTTCGTCATCTTTTTGTATGGATGAGGAAAACGAATGGGAAACGGGTAGCATTGTCTTACATCACTCAGTCGGCCAACAACGCATCTAATGAATGATAGTAAAAACGATCCCGTGTCTCGAGCAGCATCCTGCTGTTAGAATTTCCAAGCACTCTGCATGCGTAAGCATGCAGATTCATTAAAGCTACGATTCATTAAATCAAGGACAAGGTCGATCTTGTCCGATTTGATACTGCTAGATATAACAGAAGATAGGATCTCATCTAAGAGTAGCTAACATAGTTAAATAATGATCTGACCGTCGTAGTTTCAATTTAACTACATCAAAATATGATACGATCTTTCCATAGAGTCTTACATGTTGACAGTCCCCGATGAACAACAACAACAACAACAACACATCAGTATAATAGTTTCAATAATAAAGATACTAAGCAAATATGGATACTAGCAGTTATTTTTTTTTCCAACTTATTTTTAAAATAAGTTAGAAATCTTCGATAAGAGTGGATAGAGATATCAATAACAGTCGCAAGTATTAGAATAAAAGAAACACGAATATCTGTCGTGTTTTAACGGCAAGGGAATACAGTGGCTATATATAAAATGTACTTTTGAGAGTTCTAAATCTTGCAATAAAGGCGCAATCGCTCTTCGTGCATTTTTGTGGCTCATTGAGTCAAGGAAAAGTTGACTATTAGGCCCACTTTTAACCGGCAGGTCCATTTCGATATGAGGAAGATCGTCCTGTAATGCTTTCATGGTGCGATTTACTGCCAAGTAAGGTGTGTCACATTTTGGCAAAACGGATGCTTCTTCTGCATCTTTGTCTGTCGAGTCTACGGTCAAATAGCTACAAGTACTATACGCGTAGGTCAGTGTCTTAACTTTCTAAACTTAATTTGTGCAACAATTCAGCCATCCTGAGAATTGCAGGCCAGACAGACACGACCGAGCTTGTACCGCCTTCATGCTTATTCATGGTCGTTCGGCATTAAACTCAGTATAACTCTAAAATTGTCAACTTGTTAGGCTTGTTAAATGTGCTATCCTAGTAACACGATTTCGCCGACGGGTACTATTTGATCCCGAGAGCCAAAAGCTGATCCCTTTCATTGGATATTAGAATATCTCAAAAAAAGAAAGAATAGAATTTGCTCCTTGTTTTCACAACAATCTTGCAAAAAGCTTTACAAGTAGATTTTCAGACGTCGTTTCCGCCGAGCTGGCTCCCTTTTAAAGATGCTTTGTCGTAATAACCTGTATTGATAGTATCGTTTCAATTATGGATCTTAATAATTAAAATAATAAATAATTAAAATGAATACTATTATATTGTTATATATATTATATTGTTTTCAGACACAAATGTTTCACTAAATATATGGCCACCTGTATATACGGGTGCATATACTTAGACATGTCTATGTATCAATTAATCTGATTAATTTCGTTAAGTTTTTGTCATTGGTTTGTAGCGGTAATGAAAGCCGCCTTAGGAATGAATCAAAAGCACTCTTTCAAAGTCGAACTCATCTACTCCGGTGAAGCCATTAGCGCGTCAAAGGTGGACACTCTCCCGGCACTATGAGTGCTCTGCGCTGATCAGCAGAGGAAAAAAACAGTATAGCGTCGACCTATTTCAATTCATTATGAGCCTTGAAGGCCACGCTTCCATATTGCACCTCTCTGCTATGGTTCAAAAGCACAACGTTCCCATGAAATCGGCAGACATAAGTAAAGATTTCTACAGTTGGGCAAAACTCTCTCTTCACGATGACCTAATCTAACCAACATACTCAATATACAATCAAGAGGATCATCAGGACAGATCAAGAGGACATGAAGAAAAAACGATTATTTATTCTGCGTCTGATCAAATATGAAGCCTATTTAAACCAGGTCTTGGATTGTACGTATATATAATTGAAGAACATAGTAGAAGTGGATTAGGAGCCTTTGTTTATGATCTGCCTTGATTGTGTGCCGAATCGAATCGTTTTTATTGCATTGAACTTCGCACAAAGCCGTGAAAAATTACACCTGGAAACTGACATGCACAGTGTGCCTAAGGGTGTGTGGAATACGAATGTTTATAATGTACACCACTCGTCCCCCTCTAGACTACTGAGAAAACGTTGGCAAACTACCCAGCCTATCTGTTAGACTGTGCATAGCACAATCATGGATGATAAACAGCGTGTTTTTCGCCTAGGTCCTTGAAGCGTCTCCGTCTAAATTGGCTGGCGTGCAGGCAGCAGCAGCAGCAGCACGAAAAAATCACGTGGCAGTTGTTGATCTGAGAAGTCTCTGACCGTTTCAGGTAAGCGATATAAACATTTACTCTTAACCAGGGCTGTGGTGATACTGTTCATGAGTGTAGTTCCGGTTTTCGAACAAGAGGATCCGCCTTTGACAACAAACAGGCTGTTATATTTCGAGGCGGACACCGGTTCTGGGATAATATTTAGCTGTATGTCGCGTAGCAATAGGTCCTTAATTAGGGATACTGCTTGACCAGCTGGTAAAATAGATACTCGGCTATAATGGCAAATAAAAAGCTGTTTTGGAAAGACACTACATAAACACGATTCGGAATGTTCAGTGCTCAGATGTGACGGTCAGACGACATGGAGACAGTGACGTAACGTAGCAAAGGGCAACGTGTGAGTACGCCGGTCAAACACGTGACCGTTATGAATATGACACGGGATACTTTTAGCAGTTCGTTGAAGATGGCCATTACTGGCCCTTTCTATCGGCAAGATATGTGATTTTCATTTGTAACGAACGATGCTCTTCGCTTTGTATTACGTTTCGAGCCTGCTATCTTCTCTAATAACTTAGCATCTAAGCAGGCACGATAATGCCACCATTCATGGCAGAACACTTAATAAATATTCAAAATATACATATCGGGAGCTGTTCGATAACAGATTTAATTGCAAGGCACAAGCCATAGTTTCAAAAACCGCGCGAGTCAATAGGTATCGATGTGTATGAAGACATGAGTTTGTCGATAGCTAAACGAATACCGCACGGTTCGATAATCCCGAACACCCCACATTTGACCTCAAGTCGAAATGATCTGCTGTACAGAGCTGTATTGCTTTATACACCGAGACCGAGAGATAATGTCACGTTGAAAGTAGTTAGCGGTCGATTTCTTAGTCGGGCCTTTCCCTGCTGGAGGAGTAAAATTCGAAGAGAGAAGATATTTGACACACAAGCATCGACCTACTCCCCTAACAATAGGCATTCCCACTGAAATCCACCAGCAACAACTATTGCTCTTATCATATATTTCCGTCCAATTTTAACAGCTGGTATGAGCCTTGACGGATCTCGAAATTGGTACATATTCTTGGCTTCTTTTCTTCAAGTGTAATTAAAATATAGCGTCTTGCATTAACTGAAAGGTCCTATATTTATCAGGCAAGGTTGCAAATACGCAATAATATAATAACAGCAACTAGTTTGTCCGTTCACAAACTAAAATTCTTTTAATGACCACTTTAGTATTTAACTTTTGAAGCTTAGGTGGCTAAATCGTTTCGAATAGATAAAGTTATTAGTAGGACCCCACCTGTTTGGTAACACAGGATAAGCAGGTTTGAAATTTTTGGCATTACGTACTGTATGCTTGTTGTCTGAGCCTGATGTTGCCTAGGACAACAAGAGTTTATCGAAACGACGAAATTAGCGAAAATGGTGTCAAACCAGTAGATCTTTTGAAATCGACCTATTCCAAGCTAACCTTTTACCTATATAACGTGTAAATGTTGATGTTAATTTAAGGCCAAAAGGACACAGCAGAACGTCTTTATGACGTAAAATAGGAGGCAACATTTAAGAATTTGCCGTCATCAGTTGATGAGCAAATTGTATGCTTGCTGTCTATGCGGACGATAGTGATCGTGAATAGGAAAGTCGCTGCAACGGTAATTTCAAGTTTTCATGAACTTCGGTACGTTCGATGCCATTGTTATTAGGCATTCCTCGAAACGTCTGACTCCCGATCTAAAATGAAGTATGAAAGTTCTTTCACATTGATCCTAACGTTACTTATATGTATATAACAATATATAATGCTTATTATAATCAACACGAGCACTTAAATCGATTCCAAAAAATATATATGCGTCCGCTATTTGGAAAGGCTATCAGGGCGTATTTATACGTTTATGACATCGAATAAAACGATTTTTAATTTTACGCCCGCAAGTGAACTTCAGTGGCATACGCATTTACAAAGGACTGCAGTCGCCCACTTCCCGGTATATTCTGCACTCTGAAACTCGACAACAAACACTGGCCATGCTGAACATTTGCTATTCTGGTTCTTCCTTTCACGGATACGGGCTGTCCTAATTCATTAGTCGTGAGAGCACCAGGGCAAATGAGCCTTTGTAGTTTCGTTGTGTTGAAGTAATTCGATGTTTGTGGGCCTATTCCCGATCGACATGTTTAACGAAAATTCTGTTGCTCTGTAATGCCTAAACCACCTCGTTAAGCTATATTTGTCTACCAATTAGCTATAGACGGTAGGTAACGTATGAGAATTTTTCATTTCCCCTTTGTTTTTTTGTATAGTATGTCAACTTTGGCCGCCGCTTGTGGCGCCTATCATCATTGGCGCGTAAAAATAATTGCTACAGCGGCTAATACCACAATATTAACCAAGTGGAGCTCCGAACAAACTGAATAATTTATGACAGATAAGGAAACATACATCTGTAGTACCTTTTGTAAACAATACTAATTCTCTACTTACGACTTAATAGGTGTTCAGGAATAGTTTCAGGCGAAAGCTTGTTGAAACGCTACATCGCAGTTATTATACCGTGAATGAGTAAAGTTTCGCTTTTGAACAATACACAAAATTCAATTAGTAGACAAATACGCATAGTAGGATGTTTTACGTCGTAATGCAAGCGACAAGTTCTGAATATTGTATAAAGTAGAAAAAGAATTTGTGAGTTGAAATTGGTATTTTTTTTACGATCAGCTTGTGAGACTGCTGAGCACCGATCACACTAGGGACTCCTGTATTCTTCCTGCATAATTCGCTCGAGCTAGATTATTACATTTTATTAATCTTTACTAATCGTAGTTAAGTGTTATATTGGTCGGAAGTTTTGCGCAGTGGCTACACATCCAACCCACAAAACCCACACCGACCTGTAGAATACCAAAGCGGTTTATCATATGTTAGAGTATCTTCATTTGTAGCCGTTTGTGTCAAGCAGTGTTGAGTCAAAGCATAATTTCGAATATTCTCCCAGTGGTAAGCTAAGGGCGCATCGAACGCAACGCGAATGTTTTGACTGTGTTAGTGTTTTTTGCAGTACTTCTGAAGACTTCCATAAGAACGGATTGCTCTAACACCATGCCAATGCGCTTCTAGAACTCGACTAGTGTTCTCCCGTTCCGTGTGTACAACGCACTTGTTTTCCACCGTGTTCGTAGCCGCATAACGGATTTCCTAGCTAGGGTAGAGATAAATGCGCAAATCAACCTTTTTTTTGTCGACTCGAAAAAAACCCCGAATGATTTTGTACTCGAAATTATGCAGGTTACAGGTAAAGTTGTACGTAAAACTTCTCTGTTCACAATGATGCGGTAGCTCTTTTAGCTAAAAGCTTTTTAAGTGCGCCCCTGTCGTTATTTCAAGCTACCATTATCCCAAAGAGGCCTCGAGCGTCGGCTGGAGGGGGGGGCTTCAACATATGAACGTCTGCGCACGTACCACTACATCATATAATCTTAAGTCTGCATAGAGCCAAACTGGCCGGACAGCTAACTGAAAAGCTGCATACAAAAGTAAAAACATGAAGATGACAAGGACGGGGAAGAGGCAAAATAGATACAAGGCTCAAGTTGTTTAGGTAATCAATCGTCTTACTTGATATCGAAGAGAAGACGGTGAACGGATTATAGCGTTAATTTATGTGCTCATCTATACTCCAACTGACTGTCATATGAAAGTTTCTATTTGCGTAGGTCGAACTCGTGACAGGCCTGGCTTTTTTAACTCCTAACAGGTGGTACGTATGGTAGAAAACCTCCTTCCTCTCAATAATTATCATTGTATTTTTCTACAAGCCTATGGCTATAAACGATCCTCAAAGCGGGGAGGATTATATTTGGCCAATGACGGACTGTTGTATTACTATTTCATTGGTAGATACGTTACGAAATTAGCTAGCAAGTGTTTTTTTCTAGCAAATTAGTTTACGAAATGCTATTATTCTTGACGCCTGTGTCAATGAAGACGTTCGTATATCACTGTTGTGTTGCGTACTTATTATCGATGTGTCCGCCCATCAATGAAACCGCTTTCATGAAATATAACATTGAAAGGTGCCCGGCGATAAAACGGGTGTGGGGTCTCCGTGAGCTGTACAACCGTACCGATCGTTGAAAGGCGCATGTATTCTTCTACTCATAAATGATAACATCGTTATCATCACTACGCTACAAAAGGGCGCCCAATGTTGACCTCAGAACCGATGCGGGTATCATTAGAAAAAAACGATAAGGAAAAATACAAATGAGCTTTGCTCAATTTAGCTTTTTTTTTTTTTTTTGTATGTCAACGATCCGCCTACTTGGACAGGAGAATTGACGCAATTGTTGCTTATTATAATTATAAAAAACTAAACGGTTCTAATCAAGTGGTAGAGCAGTGCATACTTGATATAGATAACGGCTGGGTAAACCGTTGTTACCTTTCTCTTTTAACTTTTCAATTCGGATTTTCAATGACAGAAGCTGCAGCGGAATAGGTAGGGTTAGTAAGGAATATTCATATCCAGCAGGTGCGAACTGTTATCCCCTGACTTCAGGCTGTGCATTTCGAAAAACTCCGATAGAAGTTCCTTAGCTTCGTTCAACACGTCTACTAACACAATAATAAAACAAAATAATAAAAAAAGAGTTTATAGAAATGACCGAGCTTTGTTAAAAAAAATTCCCTGTCGTGCACCCTGATAGGGACCTGCCGGAAAGTCTATTCTATCGATATACCCAATACGTATGTGACGTACACACGGTAGCTGCTGCAGTACCTCGAAACGACAGGTATCCGTAAAATCGAATTGGTTTTATCTCTACATTGTTATCTAGTTTGTAAATACTACGTTTTACTTCACTTTTAGTTATTATAGAATTCACCTCTTCTGAAGCAACTCGATGAACAACATCAAATCGTTCGATGTGCAGGTTTCAAATCATGCGTAGTCAGAAGGTCAAAAAAAATCTGAATAGGCTTTGTCCTGAGCTCTCTGAGAAGCTGCGTTCGCCAAAAGGATAGCGTACGACCTACTTTGACCATGATATATATACACGTTAGTACCTGTATTTAAAACATGGCTGGAGGCGAAATTGAGTTTCTCCGAGGGAAAGTAGAAAATTAGTTTTTCGCGCAAGTAACGTTTTCTAAGCATAAGATTTAAACAATATTTTTTATATTTTTCTAAAAAAAAAACTAGGTTGTCTGTTGCTGGACTGAGCCTCTACAAGGCACAACGCCAGCATTACGTTATAGCATATTTCTATTGAGTTCTATAAAGTTGAGTTATTATTAACAAAAATTCGTGCCATATGGATCTGCTATGTGGCTATCGATGCATTTTTCAAAAAGTATCCGGAGTCTAACGTAAGTCGCCCGAAGTAATAATAGGACCTAAGTCGGCCAACACGCTCGCTAACTTACATACACAGTAGAAAAAAAGCACCAGTAAAACAGCTTGTGAGGAACCAGTGTATCTCTATCTTGCCTGAAATTTTTTTGCCTGAAACCCCCTCCTTAAATCTGCCAACGAAATAGGGTGAGCCGTCTCGATACTAGTTGGAAAAAGTGCAGCCTGAGCAAAAAAAGTAAGCGAAGGAAAGATCAGAGAACAAACACAAATGAATTACAGAAACGGTTGAGGACTACCTGATTTTGTACCTCTTATTTTTTAACTAAGCTGCTATTTTAACGAGTTGTATAAAACTGTGAAACAACTTCGCTATGTTGCCGACGGAAAACTTACAACTTTGTACGCTTGATTAGGAAGTAACAAAGTAGTACAATCTTTGCAGCTGTGTAATGCTCAATTAGCTAGCTAATGAAAAAAAAAAAGACATTATATAATAACTATAGAACTGTAAATTGAATCCCGCAGCGGGTACGGCATGCTTCTAGACTGCATAAAATCCAAATTTGGTTTCCTCGATGACGAAATAGTGCATTATCATATTAAGTCGATCCCAACAACTTGGCTGTTAATTGATGTACTTACTCGAGTTTTGCTTTTATATAACATCAGCTTGACCTTATCATATACCTTTTTCACACGAGCTCAGCAGCCGCTATTCAACGCAATTGCGTTCGGCATGGACAGGCCTCAGTGACATTATTATTATTAGATACATCGTACCCAGGACAGGCAGAGCCGCCTGCTGTGAACAAATTGGGACGCTGAGGCAAGGCTTAGACCAGATACGTGTTCCACCAATAGCGCTCGTTGCAATTATATATGCTATATTTGACAATAATACATGTGCAGAGGTAAAGCAACAGGAAGATAGTAACAAGTGTTTACTCATTTGCTTGTGGAACCCCACCGAGTAGGGTAATCCCAGTAGGCCAAACTCTTTGTACCGTCAAGCTCTGTATCACAGACAACGTTGTTATTCCTGGAACGACGATCATATCGTGTCGGTACATTATCGAACCAGAATTCAGCTAGTGGAAAACATTCGTTTTTCTCTTATGCTTTATAGATTCTTCAAAAATATCTGCATCCGCCATATCGTTGCGCCCCTATCGCAGTCTTCACCACATTTGCCATGTGAGAGACTATTACAAAAACTGTGCGAAAGTAAGACGGTGACAACGGTTGTGACCTCAGTCTCGAAGAGGGTACAGTTGAGAGCGTAGACACGGAGACAAAACTGCAATTATTACAAATAAGAACACAAATCACAGCTTCCTAAAAAGTTAGCGGAATGTTCCTAGCTATCCAGTGCTTAGGAGTAAGGACTGAATAAAGTTCCCTTTTTTAATGGTTAAGAAAGCCGGCAAACGAGGCTGCGGACAAGAAGCCGGTATTCGGTCTCCAAACGCTGGTTATACAAATCCTAACGCTGTTGCTAATAGAAATGCTCCATCTTCGACATTTTGACAGCGACTGCTAAATCGCATGGCTCTAGCTGCGAGGAAAGTGGACGCAACCTACATCTACCCTTCCCTTTTAGTTTAGGACAGTTCGCCTCTGCTCGTTGCGACACCACTACAATGGCATTCGTCTTGAGATAGGGACTCGGTGTCTATTTTATTAGCCTTATGCAGTGGAACGGACTTTTTTTTATCGTCAGTTATACATACATAAGAGGCGACTTGTTTCCAGTTTAGCTCGAAGAGGGCTGCCGTCCTTTCTGCTATCTAACGAAATTATAATCGTACTTTATCAATATATGCTATAATATCATCTGACAAAGTTCAGTAAACAAAATCGAAACGACCCAGTCTTTACGATTTTTAAATATACTTCAGAAACACTGGTCGTCTGCATCCTGGTTTTGGTACATGGCGTTGACTGTAAAGCGTCACGAAAGCTCGGGATATTTAATCAGAGTCGTCTCAATAAAAGTTTCCAAAAAAAACTTCTGACTTCTACCTCTGCTTCTCTCAATTTAGCATTGGGTTTTCGGTAAGTAGGTAGGTAGGTAAGTAGGTAGGTAGGTAGGTAGGTAGGTATTGTAGTGCTGAGCAAGCTCTTTCACGGATTCTCGAAAACCTTAAATCACACATACAAATCCTAATTCCTAAATAGACAAGGTGATAGACTCGCGCAAGTGATTCGCACTTGCAGAGAAGGCCAAGTTGGTCATCTGAACTGAAGTTGAATGTTTCGATAAGAGACCCATAATCTTTAGCCAATCCGAATCCATGAAAGGCGTAGTTGTATAACAGCTGGGTTGCCGATGCTGCTTTTCCAAATACCTTATATCATATATTTCTGTTACCAGTTAGTATGTTAGATCCACTGATCACGAACAGATCATTCTTGACATGAGTTTCCCCCTAAATATCAGATAAAACCTAACGCATCTGATACGCAGTAATAGTTTAGCGTGTTAAAACAGCTTGTTTACGGACAGAGGTATTCCAGTGCAGACCGTTGCATGCGCACGAGAAACGTGCCTGATCACATCGAGCATCTACTCCGCTCTAAATTAAATGTAGAATAGTTTACAGCTTCGCACCGATCACAAAACGAATGTAGAAGACTATGTTTACAGATGCTTTCGATATGAGTTCATTGTCAACGAGCCATACTCTATGCGCGAGGACTGATACTTTAAAACGAGTTTCAACGCAAACGACGCTAGGGTCACTCAACTAAGCAAAGACTGTCTCCTCCAAACCGCGGGTTAGGCGCATCAAACAGGAGCTAGTTTGACAAAAAGCGAGCCAAGTGTCAATTGGTAATAGAGATCTCCTGATTAGATTAAGCCAACGGAATATATATAAAATCTATTCCGCGTGTTACCAGGCGTCATTTTAAAGGCTTAGATGTAACGCCTTTGAAAAGGCGTTCTCGAATGAAGTCGTAAAAATCATTGGATTGTAGGTGTCAGATACATGGAAATAAGGACTACATGATCTTCCAAGCTGGTGTGCCTATTCAGGCTTCATTTAGCTTGAATGACAGTTTACAAACTATGGAAAGCCTTAAATATAATAGTTTTCCGAAAGACCCAAACAGAGACACTGAACTTGAGTAAAACAAGCTAACCACAAGGTTACAAGCTATTTAAGACGCTCAATATATCTGAGAAAAGACGCTGTTGAAAGACAATCAGCTTTGTACATCAATGAACTAGCTTTTTATTGGCTTCAATGAGATAACATTTGCCTTATTTCCTAATTACAGAACGAGGTGTCATCTTTTGATACAAAGCTTGAGCAAAATAGTTTTTTGCATTAACTACTAAACGCATTCGCCGTTCGTCGAAAATCACTCCGAGCTCAATATCTAGATTTTCTTAATTTAGCCAAACGATACGATACTATATATATATATATATATATATATATATATAAGCAATGTTATAGTAAATAAAGCGTTTCATCTATTGACTAGTATAAATTAATACAACAATTTCCCGTTTTTAAAATGGCAGTGCGTTTGGCTCGCTAGCTTAGATCGTGCTCACACAGCGCATGCCGCTCCATACAGATAAAAGAACGCTACTATTATATGTGCTTGCTTGACGGATAAGATTTCCGCGCCAGGATAAAATGGCACCAACTACAGGCCACGCCGTTCCGCAAACAAAATCACTCATCAATTGAACCATACACAACGGCGTGCGGTTCTTGCGTGACTTAGCTATTTGCTTTGTCTATCCGCCCTCTCTTTCACACCGTCGTCACCGCTTTCCGTGACAGTACACCCGGACGAACAAGAAACCGTATCATTTCGATCGACGGAAGCATGCTTCACCCTTGTGAAACGGCCAGCACTCTGTCGCTCTGAGAAAGCCAAACAGCGCGGCGAGACTGAAATGAAGAGCCATCATGGCCGAATACGCCATGAAAGTAAACGCTCATTGCAGACGTCGGCAGCAGGCCTTCTCTTCTAACTCTATACAAGGATCGCACGTTTTTTAAATTGGCTGGCTTGCGTTTACGCACCCACTCACCGTCATGTGCTGGCACACGTCTTTTTTTAATCACAAACACAGCCTTCTTCTCTATCCAGAGGCTAGCGATGACTCAGTTGCCAGTATTGCTTCACATTCATAGCGTTCTTAATATTAAAGTTGCTTCATCCAAGCCGAAAACGCAGCCCGCTTGACGCCGGACCACTGGCCACTAGAAGATAGCACCGATGCTGCCCGAACAACAGCTAGAGTAGCGCTTTATTCAACAAGAAATCCTGTACACGAAGGACCCAACATTAAGTTGGAGAGCAGAAAGCTCGTCTAAGCCTCGCAAAAAATTCATCTAATAATTAAACACTCCTAAGAAAAGAGGAACTATAAAAATACTGTTAAAATAATAAAAATAAAAATCCAAGTAGAAACCATGTTCAGTGCTTGGCAGTGTGTTCAAAAAGCCTTTCATTGGCCTGAAATACAATCAATAACAAGGTATAGCAAAAATGAATAACAACTCAGATTTCGTCCAATAAGAAGGACTAGATAAATCGCTCAGCCTGTTTAACTACTGTTCAGTTGATAGGCCTGCGCGGTGACTCTTTTTTCACACGCGCACCTCACTAACAAAAAGGACACAACGCTACTATCAGATGACATTGATTCTATGGAACGATGCACGGATAATCCTGACTATTCGTTGACGAATACTTAGTTCTAGATTCTGATTCGCGACACGGTAGTTTTCTGAGCGATAGATATTTAATATGAGTCTATCGGGTAATGTATTTGCAGGACTTATTTCTGCAGGACGCCCCACTTGATATGCGGGAGAAACACTGTCTTTGGTTTAACATACAATCCAGTGAAAACCCTCTTCCAACTAGAAACCAACTTGGCAGTGTTCAAGAAACTTGGCTCGCAATACAATCAATAACAAAAACAATAAGAAGCGAAGCGTAACTGAAAGAGTGATACACATTGTTGAAGGCATCATCTCGGAAGGTCGTCTTTGACAAGCAGATTATTGCTATCTTTGAACGAATCTATCTTTCATTGCCGTTGCCTGTGTGTCGCCATTAAGCTATCGTTTGAATACAATTAAGGTAATGCATTGCCTTACCAGACAAATCAGTTGCCAGAGATAACTGGGTTGAACAAGAGCGTTCGCTTAGTTAAACGAACCTAGCTTACTTGACCCGCTGTCCCTTAAATTCAGTTCTTAAACTGTTATTTACAACAACTCGACTGAAGTTGGGGCACCAAATAGCCAGACGCGTTGTTCGGAACCTATACATCTGAACCAGAAGAGCTGACAAGTGCTACCATTTTCATATTGGCGTTAGATTATGTCTGTATCCGTTTCAATGATGCCAAATGACCACAAAATTTAGGTTGTATTATGCGCATTCGTTCAGGTCCATAGCCTAACGATGAGTCCCTAGATGGATGGCCTGCTACATCCCACATAAGATCAAGCCTCAGCATCAAAGATTCATCTGTCTTTTATAGAATAATGCACCTTATCCACTTTCATCCGACTAATATAGACCTTTCTTATATATATATATCACCATTTCACTTACCAAGTTACTTAACGTAAGTTTGCTCAAGCAGCGTATATGCATGGACTGCTGACCTAAGCTAAGCGTGCAGCTAAACAAGTAACTCATTAATCGAGCCCCCCCCAGAACAAAAGGCCAGCTTGACCTGCGGCTTAACACTCTGTGTAAATAAGCCTTTCAGATTCTGTGTCAGCAGTCCGTAAGTCAAAAAGTGCGAAACTGGCACCCGTCCAGCGCTTTCTAGTAGGCCACAAATGTGCAGGTACAATAGCGATCTAGCGGTTATCAATTGTCCTACAGGACACCATAAGGTGACAAAGTTATAGTGGGTTACATAGGCTTTCTACGCAGTAGAAAGGTGGATAACCTATCCGCAGATGCTAAATGTTTAGACTGAAACAGCCTATGTTCTGGCTACGGACTACGGAGGCTATGGACTGGCTACTGAAATGACTTTTCAATGCTTGAAATGAAAGATGTTTCATGACTAAACTGATCAGCATCAACCCCTCCTAGCCTGTAGACAGTATAGGTTTTTGCTAAAAAAAATTGAACGATGTTTGATACTTACGGTGTGGCAAAAATCTGCCATTCTGTTACCTAATTATATTCCACATGAACGGACACGAGGTTTCTAATGGTACGCTTGCAAGCGTCAATAGACGGACGGATTAGTAGGTCCGTAGTAAAGTTCCGTAAAGTAGTCTTTTTTTTTTCACCCGAACGTCACAAACTGAGCGAAAAGTATTATATTAAAGCTATGCATTAATCAAGTTAGGGGTGCTCTACTGTTGATTCTGTTGTCCGAGTTTCCATCTCGGACAACAGAATCAACAGTAAACTCCTCATTATCTTTCTGCAGAAATCATCGATCATTGTAAAGTCCTATCGTAACGGAAAGGAGTTTAGGAATATTAGAACGAGTCACTGTAATTAATAGTAGTTCTCAAAACACATGAAGACATCCTTACGCGTCCTTATGGGAAGTATATCTTCATCACTATGTAAGGGGATCTGCTGGTAGGTCTGCGTGCGGAAGCCACTTAGAAAACCAATATCAGCCATCGAAAAAACACGATGTAATAATTTTGACCGCTTTTGTTTTTATCACTTTTTCATCATCCACAAATGTATACTTATTTTAGATCTTAAAACAGAGGCGAACAGCACGCGTTTATGTTGTTATTATCAACACAATAGAACTAATGTATAAGCTAACTCATCTGAGAGCTTTCGTATGGACTCATTATCCTCGGTATTAGAAATTATTCTCATTTCTATTACGCCTCCAGTTATAAGAACTGGTATCGTCATCAGCGAATTCCCCACTGAATATACGTAGTTTTTATGAAGGAGTGATTTTTGCTATTGGCTGATATATGCACACTCGTGTCATCGTCAGGTGACGCCAGTCACTGTATTTTGTTGTCGAAGCCGTTGTCTAGAGAGATATTAGCGTACCTGTACGTTCAGTTCAATAAACTATTACATCTCGGAAGAAAGCTAGACAAGAGAAAGAAAGCTTACGGTAAAAGATGTTGCGTGTATGTAAATATCATTCATTATGGAACTTCAGATATAGCTGTGGAACGCTTTCAGCAAGAGTCAGCCTTTGGTTATTTTAGAGACTCCACAACCGCCATACAGTTGAGCGTTCATTTTAGCGGTTATTAGATACTACAAAGTAGATTAGAAAAACATCGGCGCTTTTCCTGAGAAGATTCGATCGGAACTAATATATCCGCTTTAGTTCCGAAGTACCTTATTGTAAATACCACTACAGGCAGCATCAAGCAATAGTAGATAATTATCCAAGAATAGTATTCCCTTGGCCAGCCGCAGGTTCTACGAACGAGCGACCTTATTTAGTATCCGACACAGCGACTTACCTAAGAATACGTTGCTTGACAAGAAGAACTACTGTTCTGGAGAGTTCGTTCCCGTCAGAGATTTTCCCATAAAAATATGAAGCGAAGTAATGTTTGAAGCGACTTAGTTCGTAACGATGGGTAGAAACTGAGCGCGAAAAGGCGCTCAAACTATGCCCTTCTACTATTCTATACTATACGTTATACTGTTGTGGCAAACATTTCGTTTTTCTATCGTATACATCGGCGCTTCAGCCGTCGGCCTTTCAGGGAAAACAAATAGGTGCAACTCAAGACATGGCTTTAGTAATCGGGTGATCGACTACTCTTAACTTGTCTGAATTACAGATCCCATTTTCGTTGGCTACACAGATGTTCACATTCAACGTAAACATACCTATCGTATACGTAGACGTTCGTTTGTTGGGGCAAACCGATCTTATGCACGTCTAATTCGAATGTGCTTAAACAGCTGCACGGGACGTAGCTTCGTTACGTGCACTAAGCGCAGACAAGTCGTCAGAAATTCAAAGCCACAAATACGCATAGATAAGTGGTTTGTCTAAATCAGCAACCCATTCTACCTTCGAACTGTTAATTTTATGGGTAGCACTTGCCTTTAGAGAACGGCATCCTTTCAAAGCGTCTTTCTAAATTCAAACCGGGGGCGTATTTTAAGCTCGCGTTCAAACGTCCCGTCTTAAATCAGTGTTTCCATTAAACGCATTGATAATAGCCATGTTTGCATCCATCGAATTTGGAAGTCAGTCACGGGTCTCGTCTAGCGCTAGTGGCAGACGGAAGACATTTTCTCAAATATCAGGAAGTGATCAAATGGCCAAGAGACTAAGAGGAACTAGGCTCGATAAGACGGGAGTCGGGCCAATACTTCAGTTACATACAGTAAGCCTGGTACGTGATAGCGATAGAAGAAATAAAATCGAATAAGAGGAAATAACTTTGACCGTTGCAGCTCTGCAGGGAAACAAAAGCGACACTAAACCTGAGAAGCTCCATAAATAACATTTCTAAGAAATACTATTCAGATTAAGAGTTTTTTTTGTTTTTTTTTTTTTACGATATTCTCGGTTTGAGCTTGTAACAGTACAAGCTACTTAGTTGTTGTTTGAAAACCGAAACAGCAAACAACGCAAAATCGTTCGGCTCTATTCTCTGTAAATGTTTTCGATTGGTTTACAGTTTCGCCGTATAGAAACGGGAATTTCATGTTGCCAGTTGTAGGAACACAGGATTATTATAGGAGAAAGCCAAGTACAAGAAAAACGAAAACCATGTGTTTTCGGTGACGTAAGGGTCCTACCTTTGCCGGAGTTACTCGGTTAGAACTTTTAGTCCGGCGCGGCGCATATGATTCGACGCACCAATTGTTTCAGTATACATAGCATTCAGTCGCCCATGTGGCAGTTGGCCATTTGCTTTTTGTAGTAATAATGCATCGACGAGTCCTTGTTACTCTGTCGTTGTTTCAACCAAGTTCTAAGCACACATCGAGAGCACAGAATGTTGCCTTTGTCACGCCCTTCCTAGGTTTGCGTGTCATCCATATGACACAGCGACTGAGCTGATTTTTCGGAGGCTTTTTAGCGGTGCGTACCAATAGTAGACACTGTATTTGGGTAAAGTGAGATCGTCGCGTATCTGTGCTTATGGGCAACACCGATCAGGAGAAATGATAGCGTTGTGCTAAAGACAGTCGCGAGCAGGATCTACCTGTAGGCTTAAGTTACTTTGAACAGCGGAATCTACTAGGAATAGTTAACAGTAATAATAACAGATTCATTCCTGTTTTATAATTACTAGACAAACTGAATTCAGTTTGCATTGTGTTACAGATGGCACTAATGGCTACCGTTATTCTTACGATAGGCAAAAAATAGAAGGATGCATTGGTAATATAGTTATTAGACACATTTCGTTGATTCGCGAAACACTCTTTGATGACCAACCATGCTCACAATCGCAGTGCCTTCTTAACTTTGAACTACATGTGCTATGAACTCCTACAATGCTAACCCTAAATCGAGTAGGCCGACATCAATTGAAGCTTGCCTAACTTGGCAACTAATTAAACCTGAGCCGAGGTTCGGCAGTTACCTTACTCATCATGTTAACAATTCCGTCTGACCGCGGTAATACTCAACAACATTAGTGCTTTCTTCTTTGTTCTTAGGTAGCGAATATACCTAGAATTTTTAAAACACTAACATTGTAAGCCGCCAATGGGTTCAAGCACAACCTACTAATGCTTGAATGTATTCGTACAGTTAGCGCGTACATTGATAACTTCTCCCGATCCGTTTTTCACTAATAATGGCTAAGCGTATTTATAAGTAAACAGTTTCGGGCTCTTAGTTTCAAGCTGTGTAAAGTTCTACTTACTTTTGGCCATTTCTTTTCGAACGTTCGAAGGGACTTGTTGTCAGTCGGGTTTTCTACGTGCCGAGGCTAGTCTACGTACAGAAAGAGATCTCGTGCAAAAGCAGAACGCCTTTCTGCGATGGTCGGCACAATTTTCAGCCTGCTTTGGTCTTTCTTTTGCCCTTCGTTGTCTTGGATGCAGTGATGGGTAACACTTCTTGACTTCTGCTTGGATGCGTTCTTTAGTAAGTTTCTAACCTCTTTAACCGCCCCGTTTATGAGCCTACCCTTCGGGCTCGTGTGCACCGTTCTTCAGGGTCAGTGGCAAATGACAAGTTGGTAATATTATTTGCTGTTGCTGGACTTTCTGCTTGTGTTTCTCCGTGTCGCAGTTTTGTTCCTTGTTCAGTGCATCCACGGTGGTTGAGTACTCTCCAGCTTTCCCATGGCCACTCTGCCTGTGGAGGCACTTTTAAACCAGCGCGCCGGCCCTTTCCCATCTGTGCAGGTCTCCGCCGTGTCCTCTAGGCTACGTACCCCCCGAATGGGCAGTCGACCAATAGCGAAAAGCCTTCGGCGTGACGTCGCCATCTGCTACAACAGGGCCCCGCCCCTGCAATGCGGCCGCAAACTCTCGCGTCTTATGTAAAATGTGGGCATTAACGTTGGGAATGAACGGAACACTTCGTACCCCGTCAGCTAACGCTGCTGAAGTGCGTGCGTATTACAGGTATCTGCTACAGTAACACTTGTCACATGGGCAGTAGTTCTGCGCAAAGCCAAAAACACCTTTTACTATGTAAAACGTACGCATTTGATGTGTACACAGTTATGCATATGTCTACACCAAAACAGAAGGCAGGCTTCCAGTTAAAATAGCAGCTGCTTTTTCTACCATAAATCTAAACCTCTTTTTAACATACAACCTACTTTTATTGATAGGGGAGTCACACACGACTCAGTCGTTATGTACCGTGAACGTTCCAGGCTACAAAAAACAAACACTGTATATGAATCATAATATGATAAATGTTTTTATGTTTATATCCAATGGTGCAGTGTCTTTATACTAGTCGTCGACCGTAGATTGCTTCACGTGCTAATACACTTGGTAGATAGACGCGCTGGCGACGCACCGTGGAGTATCTTCCGATTAAACCAGGTCCCTATTTCGAACGACGTTTGTTTAAACCATTTAACAATGAATAATACGCCATTTTTATCAGGTATAGTTGGTTAACGTTAGATAATTTTTGTCGTAGTCCGCATTGTCTTTGTTACATAATTATTTTAACGTTCGCAGGAACGTAGTTTGAGTAGCCAAGATGAAGATTGACTATACTCCATCAGTCGTATCGTTGTTATGTGCGCAGAACTAAGATGCCTTTGGCTTTGAAGAAATTTCGTCTATGAGAACCTATGGGACCACGGGTGCATGACGGTAGGAAGTCGTTGGCTATTGCTGTTTTGCTGATGTCATCCCAAATAAGTGAATCATATTTCTTATAGGCCTCAATTATGTTTTCATTGTTCTTCTTCTTCATTTAAGTAAGATTTAAATTTCATTTACTAAATAATGGTTTGAGAGTTTAGCCGATACCTCTCCTATGACTAACTATAATGGCTATGTGTGAAAAGTAAAAACGAACTGGAGTTACGTCATCTTACTGCGGCGCATCATGGGGAGCGTCAAACAAAGGATTAAGGGGAAACTTTTGGGAAACGTTTTCACTGCATCATGCCGCTCCTTTCATCGAAAAAAGGATAAACATTGATAAAAAATCCTTATGACTCCTAACATCGGGTTGTTTCATGGAAGCTGGAATTCAAGTAATTCTGTAGCAGAGTCATGACTTGAACCAGGTCTACGCAACGGGCACGATCGGATAGAACGAACACTTTGTCACATAATTTTAGCTGAGCGTGGCCGCTTCATCATAGAGCGTAAGCTCGGTCTGAGTCTCGGCTTTGTAACAGTAGATCACTTTCAATTTTTGTTTCATGTCATGAATGTTCATGATCAATCTGAATCTTTTTTGGCGTTTCTTCTTGCCTCGATCCATAGCAGTGGCACGGTCTAAATAATGCCGAACGGTACCGCCTTGCTATCTGTAACAAATCAGTGGAACGATAGGCTTGCACGCTGTTCTACCGTTTATAGAATTCAGTCGACGGAGATACCGCATATTTAGATATCCCGTAAGCTACTGTGTTTGCTCTGTAGCCAATGTTAGATCGTGTAAAAGGCATAGGTGAAATCGTTAGGTAGATGTCAGCTAAGACAATACACCCCCGAGCTTACGTACCCCTGGAATTCCGACCGTCGCAACTGCACCCGCTTACACCCACTCAGATAGATCTACAGATACGGGGTCTAGGAAGATGTCTTGATGAATGCAGAGTTCCAAGAGGTCAAAGATCGCTGTTTCCCAAGCGAGCATTTTTAACGGTCAGCAGGTCGATCAAAATGTTTTGGTTACATATGTGTGCACGGATAGCGGTAGTGCCGCAAAATCTACCCGTGTTTTAGTAATCTCTCAAAGAAACTTACCTGAGGTGGCAAACGTATTTTTCTGAATTTGTCACAAAAGCCCTTAAGCATTTCCAATTTCAATATGCTGCCTTTTCACTCGCAATAGATCCAAATTCGGGTTCAGCATTGTGCTATGAGCAAGTTTACGTAGATATTCAATATAGTAGAATCCATAACTAGGTAGTAAACATTCTAAGATTGAACCCTTTCTTAGAAGGCCAAAATCACAACGTTAGAAATACGAAATAAAATACATACTAGAGACGCACGTAAATAATTCAGCACATAGCAGGAAGCCAGCTTTTCCTGCCATACTCTAGCTGGCTCATTCGGTACTCCATTTCGGTTAGCCACCTCAGTACGTCACTTAATCAGTCGTCACACGGCGTTCGGCATTTCTATATGATATTTTCTAAAGCAGTTGGGACACCGTCTTGGCGTTAACAAAGGCTAGCAAAGCCGTTATTCTAAGTCGGCGCACTGAGCGAAATTCTACTACCGTAATCTCATATGCGCACTGCAGTGCGTGCTGCGTATAAAGCCATTATTGGGCCACGGCAGAGCGTGACTATAGGTCTGTTTAGTATACAGCAACCCTTTCTCAACGGTCTTATGAAAACTGACTGCTTTTAGACAAAGCGGAAGATTGACACTCAGCGATTTTTATTACTTATCCTTTTTTAGTTTACCAGTAAGCCTATTAAATGCCCCCTATCTGATGTCCACATGAGAACGGTGACGTTTGAAGCCCTTCCTATCAAAATTCTGCGCTTTATCCCAAGCTGATTTAGTGGATAAGCTCGAGTACCCCAACATTAAGTCAGTGCTATGTTTTAGGATCAAATTGGCCAGCTGTATAATTTTCACAGTATACTATCTGGAATATAACGTAATTATCCTGTGAATAAATAATTTATTTTAGAATAAAGATTATTCGTTTACAATACATCTACGGAAGCGAACATTCACCACAGAAATAAATGCGAGCTACAAAAAATGTGATGCCGTATTAAAAAAAACGTTGTTTGATCATTTTAGTTCTTCGTACTAGTTCTATTTTTTTTTTTTCTAAGAGGCTATATTTATGAATGCCGTGATCGCTCTCACCATTGAATTGACAAGAGCAGTCCTGAATATATACTTAATTGTCAAAAGCGGTCACGTTTTAAGATCGTTACGTAGCTGATCAAAAATTATAGAAACTTTACCCGTCATTAAAGCATCGCCGAACAGCATCTCGTTCGCGACGATAACGCTATCGTAGGGTAAGAATCTGAAATTCACATTATCTTGAATGTATGAGCGAGTATACATAGCGCCACTTTCGTGCATAGATATAGATATGTAAAAGGCTTGCAATGTTCATGAGTGGTACCTTAGGACGAAAAAATGCACTTCGCTTCGGTCGGCTATCTGAGGTCGATGAGGACTGATCGAAGGTGCTTTTGAAGCAGCACGGTCGATACAAAAATTGTAAATAAAGCAAAAGGTACACTGTGTTCATAAGACTATCGACGTCTTACATCTATGGAATTTACGTAAAAACTGGAAACCTGAACGCCGCATGAACTTAGTGAACATTAATGAGTAAACATCCGCCCGGTACAGAGCATCACGCGGCTACAACGCTGGATTTTTACGCAGAATCGTCATCAGTCGACTCAAAGTGGTCCTTCTTGTTATATAAGCAGCGAAAAAAAAAAAGGGATATACGCCCAAGTTCAAATTTGGGCCAGATCTCTATTTCGACAAAGCGATGACGTTTGGTAGAAGTAGAAGTGTCTTATGTGCTGGCATATTCGCGAAAAAAACAGGCCGGTCAACAACGATCTGCCCAGTATATTGGCCCGTGTGGCCCAGTATATTGCACACAGAATACTCTCCAAATTTCATCCCGTCGGAGAATTACCTTTTCAATAAGCATATATTTGACAATGAGTAGGCTTCTAAAACTAGGCCGAACAAGTCGTTCAGTATCAAATCTTACACTTTCACACAGACTCAGAGATGGGAGAACGCAGTAGAGAATGGCGGCGAATATGCAATGAATAATTGGCCGGTAGAAGTTAAATAGAATGGTACGTTTTTTATCTGAAAAAAAGGACAGAAATGTCCTTTTTGATGACCGAACCCCAATCACCTTGGCAACCTTTACTTAGTAATAAGGTAAGAAAAATATTAGTAACAAACAAAGTACGCGGTTAATATAATTTAAAATATATTTTAAAGAATTGACAGGTGCACAGGAGCGTTGACACCCTCTATCTGCTTCACTTAAATACTGAGTTATTGGAAGTTTACTGTAGAATTAATAGTAGAAAGAGATAAGCAAATATAGATACGTGTTGTACTGGTGAATTTCTCGAACTACGTTTTTCTTGGTTAGACCACGGCTTCTAAGTTTCGTGCACACTTCATGAAGCACCACTTAAATCGATCAACACAAAAATATGCAAAGAGTAGTAGTAGACAAACACAGTAAAAGCTCTTTATGATTTTTCGTCCCGTTGAAGTGTGACTAGCCAAACTGCCACATGCGACGTGAGGAGCGCTGACGGTGCCGTCCACTTACCTGAGTCTAGATCTACTTTTACGTCTCTATTGGCCTTGCCGTCATGCTCAGCCTATCACTCAGTCTTTCCTATCTATCTCACCGGAAGGCCGTTGAAGGATTAGAGTAAAGACAACCGATTCGAAGTTTGATATAATTGCTCGATCGATTTTGCACCTCCAACAACTTGCTAAGATTTTCAAGGTGTATAAAATGTCTACTGAGGCTCTCCTAGTTCTTACGTGAAAATTGTACGTCTTCATTGAAGGCATTCAAAAAGAACTGAAATTACCCCTTGTTATTTGCTCGCCTTTTGCGCTATCGCATTGATGTAGATTTTGGTCGTCTCGAAACAAAGAAAACGTATGGCAAATTAAGCGGGGCCTGCTTCATCTTCTTTTCACAAATTTGACTTAAACCGTAAGCGAAAATATAGCCTTCTAATTTAAGCGCAACGATAAAACTGGATTAGTTAGGCTATTTTTATAGAAATACGGACATTGTAAATGACCTATTTTTAAATGTGCAATTACTAAATGTTGTTTTACGTATGAATAATCAGTTATCACGAGATAATATTTACTGCCTTCCATCTACCGTGGACGTTCAAAGCGGAGTGTTGTTCTTGTGTTCAGCAGTATAGAGCCCGACATGTCTTCGAACGGATTACTAAAATTGCCCTCACGTCCTATGTAATAATACGAGTCGAGCTCAAACGCCTAAATGAAAGATTTTTTCCTTTAAGCTCTATAAATGTTTTCATAAAGAAAGGGATATGATCTGTATATCCGGCTATGCATTACCACGAAAGCACACTGATTCAGCTTAGAAATACTTGGCGACCTACTACAGTTTAGAACATATATAATGAACTGAAAATTTATCCGACGTTTCGTTTTTTTTAATGTGTAATTTCGAGTGGTCGGCAGATTAGCAAGAAACGTTTTTGGAAAAAAAACTTTCATTATACACAACTAAACAGAAACAACACAAACATATATCTGTTATTTTAAGTTAAATTCATATTACTAGGTCAGATTATATCCTGTACTTAATGGTAATGCCATAGTACCATTATTACTGAACAGTGTGGACGAAATTTTACAAAAGTTTTGAAAACTATTTTTCCGAAACAATTGCCCTTACATTGACATTTTGCCCGCTGCTCATCTTCTTAGATATTTGTTATTCAATATATGTGTGTTCAATACATGCAAGCTTGCTGTTATATAACCCAACTCAGTGTTTGATATTTATTATTATATTAGTTAGGTATGTCATAAATGATAAAGCTTCAGGTGATTATTACTGGCCTACAAAAGACGCCACTTGATTTCCAAAAATACTTTCATTCTATACCTTCGTTTGGCTAAGATATTACCTTCCACCGTGAGTACAGCCTCAATTCCGCGCATAAACCTCCTAACTAGTTATAACAAAATTTTCTATTTGATCTTTTTTAATAACAGTCGTGCCTTTCGCCATACTGGAATGTAAATTCGTTAAAGTGTTGCTCAAATATGCTGTATTTAAAAAAAATAACACCAACGATTTTAATGTTTGAGTTAGTAGCGAGCCAAAAATTACAAATCTACGAGGGATGAAAAAGACCGAAAAAATGTAAAAAGTTTATAAAAACGCAAAAGTTCTTAAACAGAGTGACCACCGGAACTCATCTGGTCGAGCTAATTAACAACTGACATCATCATCATCTTCTTCTATGAAATCTCCAGCTTCTTGAATCTAGATTTTATTAAAGATATTTCTGTTTTCGTCACGAAAATTTTCCACAGATTTTTTCATAAGCCTCATAAAAAGCGGCATTTTAGCCAAAAAAAAACTAAGCCTTTATGCTAAGGAGCGCTCGTCCTGCACGGAAATATTGGATAGTAAATGCTCTTCGCATGGATCCTGAAAACGACGCATTATGTTACATAATTATGCTGTCCTAGGAAAAACTGGCTCTCGTCTTGCGCTACTAAAAGTAGTCAATGAACGCATGGCCATTGCAAGAGCCAGCCAAATTTTTACTCAATCTGAGGGCACCACCTTATATATAGAAAAATTAAAAAAATAAAGCTTTTAGAGTTATAAATTTCGTAAGTAATTACTTACGTACAGTATCAACGCTGTATGAAACTGAAGGCATGCATATGTATCCATTATGGTAGTCAAATAGGAAAGGTGTTACTCAAAAAACCCCTGTCAATATACAATACAAAGTCAACATTATTAAAGGAATTTATAAGGGGATTATAGAACAACGGCGTATAGCTTACTGTTCTACCCTAATCTTGCCGCCCGCCTTCAAGACAAGCTGTTACAAATGCTACGAGTGATTACCATTGATGGGCAAATCATTATGTACATTGGTCCGGTGGTGCGGAGCATCCGCAGGTTATTTTGTTTTTCCAATGATGCATTACTTTACTGCTAAATCGACTCTCATGGAAAACACGAAATTTCCATTCTGCTCGTTTTAGAAAATGATCCTAAACATAAGTATGTGTTAAAACGAAGGCCATACGCAATGCAGCCATGTAGAAGCAATTAGTTTTTTTGTAAAGGATCAACTAAAACACTGCGCTCTGTAAGAAAAAAGTTCGCAGCGTAGTCGTGACGCTGCTTTTGAAAAACGTAAACACTGAACTAAGGATCAGCATCAAAAGGACAACGAAGTTTTCCATTATCATTTCGAAGATAGACGCAGTCATCAGGAATAACAGTGCATTTTGGTATACGTAATATCATTTTATTGTTTTTGCTGTCCCCAAGTCAGTCGCCTTCTAGATGCCAAATACGAAGGCGGTCCATTTTATTCGCCCTTCAAGTCGCTGGCGTATACTCTACATTTGGTAGAAGTTTACGGTCTTAATAATGTCTATTGTTTAGATGGGTACCTAGCAAAAAGTCCTGCTCCGGACTCCGAACAAGAGGCTGACAGGTAGTAACTGACATTCAATTTAAGCGAACGATCTGTGAGATAGACGCGACATCAGTCCGTCATTTTGAAACTCACACCGCGGGAAAATGTCTTTGGTAGCATTGATAAGTCCAATGCACGGAAAAAAAATCCAGATAAATGCTACGGAGTGCATTGTGATGTTTTTTAAGGATTGCCCTCTTGTGGACAATCCCCAGTAGTTGAACGCAGGTTGACTTTCCTTTGATAAACCCTTTTGATCCGGAAACCAAGGCGATCATAGCTAACCAGATACGTGATATACGGTGGTTTCTTCCATGATAATGCGAAATGCAGACCTTCGAGCAATACGGCGACAATTCTCAGCAATGAAGTGCTGTTCCTTTTCTAGACTCAAGTTACCATACCTTCTCGAGAAATTAATTTTACCAATCTTTCCTCAAATAACTCAAAACTTTAGGTAGGCTGTCAGGGGTAATGCTTAATTTACGATCAAAACTGTCAAATCTGTTGAGCACTGGTTCAGAGGTAAAATCGATGTCATTGAGACCCGTAGGAACCTGGTATCTACGCTTTGTAATTTGAAGTGATTTTAAAGTCTAGTCGCTCCTTTCAAATAGTCAGCCGTCAATGAATTGTTTATTATTGAAAGGACAATTACACTGTGGGTTTTAGCCGTTCGTTTCCATATCGAAAAAAGTTTTAGAATCCTTTTTGTCGGGCATCGAAGGTCATGGGAGAATTGTCGTACACTTCAATTGTTTAAAAATTCTTGCATAGGTAGTGCCTGTAGAGGATAAATGACCCAATAAAGCCGTTAACCAAATTACATTGTTGATGAACAGCGATTTGTATTCTTGTAGTATGAAGCAACGTCTTTACGTCTTTATAATTTCAATTGAGGGCTTTCTTCACAGGTTCACTTCATATATTCTCCCTGCAGTTCCGTGAGCGCCTTCTTCATAGCATAAGTAAAGAAGTCAGCGTTGTCATACCCCGATTTTGTGGACCTCTACACGGCAGCCATGTGTCCCGGAGCATACTTGTCCAATTAGGCAACTGGTCCTGTACTAGCTGACTGTTGGAACTAGCTGAAGGACGCATGAGTTGCCCTAAACCCTTCAGGTATCCAGCCGCACAACACTTTGTAGAACATGCCAATGAACTTCGCTGGCAGTGCGTTTGTGTTTCTTGAAGAACTATCTTTCATCTCTTTTACCAGAAACGACGCACAAAGGTTGAATGTTGGCATTTGCTTTTAGCTTCCAGGCGCACCTCGTACACCATGAACAGGTCAGCAACCATTTCTACTCCTGATATTGTCTCTATAAGTCGAGAGAAACTTTCTCGTTAGAAAAGATTAAAAAATAACCTGCTAACGTTGCTCTTCTCTAAGATTGGTAAGCAAACAATACTGAGTGGATCTCGACGTTTTGGAGGCCATAGGGAATATCAGTCTGACATTTGTGACAAATGATTTGTACATGAGATTTTCGAAAACGGTCAAAGACACGGTAGCCATTTCTAGTTGAAATTTCTTTGCTAACAACCTAACTGAAAAATCATCATAGATGTACTTTTGGATGGCGTAGAATAGCTCCGAAATCTGCAGTAACTTTTGTCCGTCATAGATCAGTTGAAATAAATAATTGCCATGAGGAATACCTCGTTGATACTGTATTTAGGGATCGACACCATCACCTTTGTGGCAACAGGACTGACATATATTCTGTCATCAGAGTTGTAGCTCAAGTGCACCATGAGATAATAATAGAAATGGGAAAATATATCCTTTCTATCTGATCTGTTCGGCGGCGTGCGAGTCGACATTCGGCATCTTACATCTCAACGTGAACGGTCCACCCTTGTCTACTAATTTAGCCTCTGATTTCACCGAGAGTTCTATACGCGTCTCTGTCTTTTTCAAAGCGGATTTTCACAAAAGGCTTCGAGGACGAACATTTTCCGGGAATCAAATTATACATACATACAGTTGTGTTATCGGATGTCGAGGCGTTCAAACTAATTACAATACAAACGCAGCTTTATAGTACCATAGACTACACCGTAAAAAACAGCATGAAACGTGTTGTTGACAATAAACTGTGTTCTAATACTAGCCACCTCAATAATGGCGCCATTCCCCAAACAAATACATGGTTGATACACCATTACGAGTCATTTCAATTGAACATATGCTTGTTACACTGGGTAGATTCTTATCATTAACGACTGTGCAGTGATCTACCGTATCTAGTTTAATTAGCTTATGATACACAGTTATCTTTACGGCCTCATCAAATTGATCACACGGCCTAATACAGCAGTCTTTATAGGAGCTCCACAGAGGACGAATCGATTCTAGACACTGTCAGGTGGATTCCGCAGGAGTCCGCAATGCCTTTGAGCAGTATAAACGCTTAGAAGATATAAATCTGTTTTGGAAAAAGCGCCCAAGGTTTTATAAAGAGTGGCAACAGAAAGGAAGACAAAGTCATATTCTTATTGCTGAAGTGATACGCGCATCAAATGCTAGCAAGAGCATGCAAATCATGAAACTACTAAGGAGTAAGTATACCAAGTACTAAGGATTAGCTTAGCATTGTACTTACATCAGTCTGCCTCAATTCTGTTTGACAACATGTGGGTTCGCATTTTGACAAGCCATTTTGGTTATTCTCTATAAAATACTCTGAACAATATATCTGGAAAGATAATATTAGCTTTTTTAAGGGAAATGTTTCGACTTCCCAGCTTCAGGTTTGTAAATGTCGGCTTAAGGATTAGCATTGTGTTTACGCTATACGTCATCAATCTGTAAAGAAAATCAACTGCAACGAAGCCTTTTTTTTATCGCATCTGCACAACATGTTACGAAGAGGCTCGGCCAGAGCTGTATCCAGCTTGTGGCACACTATCGCTGACATACTGTCTGGAGCAATTTTACAATTTACGGGAAAGGCTCTTGGAAAGCATTTGGTATTGCGTCAGGGAATAATTAGGTAGCAATGAACTGGATTTCCACAATCGGCAGAGACGTAAAGCGAACACAGGAGTCCTTAAAAAATCTCGTCTTCTTGCGTACCATCCGATACTAACTGACCGTTCAGTCTCGTCACACCCAACTTCTCTCAGTAGTACGAATTTTTTCTTAGCATGTCTGAAAACCTAATGTATTTTGCTACATCATGCTTGCATTAACGCCTATACTTAATATTCAGACGCTTATAGATTCTTCTGGGAATGCTGTTGTACTTCGGCAGTAGGAAGTACCGGAAACAGAAGATAGACGATGTAAGTCTATCTTCTGTTTCCGGTGGTGTCGATGGTTTATGTCCTCAACGTTACAAAAAAATATGAAAACTGAGGCTCTAGGCCAAAATTAGGCAGGTTTTTGTAGCCCCAAGAAAACTTTTTTCAGAAATTATGTATTATACAAAAAATCCTATAGCTAGCTCATTAGATTAGATTGCTGTGTTGCCTTAAAAACGGGTGGATTCAATATGACAATGTCTACGACAAATGACATATGGTGCAAAAGTCTAAACAAAATTAGTGCTGAAAGTGCTGCAAGTCAGTGTTATTGCTGTGAACAAACTGTTTTCTACACGAGCGCTAATGTGAAAGACGGCTATCGCGGTGGGTAGGTAAATTATACTGATCGATATCGCTTAATGTTAACATGCTAGTCGCATCGCAGCATGATTTAAGGACGGAAGATACATTTGCCACTTGATCATGTCCAACTCGATGGGCCATAAGATTGAAAGCGCCTGCTCTCATCTAGAAAAACATCAGCAGCGATTCTTTCCACACAGAAAAACGAATTAAGGAGTTGACAAATACTCGTGGGTGGGCATATTACCTGGCACCTGTGTTTGAGGAGTCGCAATATATCGCAAAAGAAAATGGACTGATTGCTCCCCACGTACGAAAAGGGGCATCGTGCGATTCTAGCAAGTGGATAGTCGTTGTTTACATCGTTTACTCTATTTGTTCGCCGTCGTTGATTTCGATGTCGCCTATAATCTCTTGGTGTTCTATATAGAATCTACTGAATTGTATGTCTTACACGTCTGAATCCACGAGTTAGCCTAAATTTTAGCAGTTTTGGACCGTGTCGTTATATTATGTTATTATTATAAAATGTTGAGCCACGGGCAAGCACAAGGCTCAAGTGCCGGATGTCTGTATGCATATATTAGTTTTGCCTGCCATTCATTTGAAGTGAGCAATTATATTATAACAGGCCTTTCCACGTGGCTGACTCACTATACGGTGGGGCTAAGTGGGAGACGCATCTCCATGTACTAATAGAAGGCTCAGGTCAGAGTCTAGACACAATCGGTAAAACCCGATGCACGATACTGATATTCAACCAAAATGTGCTAGCTAATGCACATTACGGAAAACAGCAGAGGCTTTAAAAACGCAAAAAGTATGCAGACTAAAGATCTACTATATATTGATGACTGCATTCACTTTCGATGAAGTATACAAATTATTACGGTTTCCCATGCACGGCAATAAAACATTTTTCAAGCACTGATATATTTGTGCAAAAAATAAAATCTTGGTAATGACATCATGATTAAAGAATCGGTTTCTATTTAAGCCATTTACTATATACTACTACCCTGGCACATGTATCCATGTCCCATATTTATATTTAACATAACTTAAATTCAACATATTTAGCTAGATTTATAATTAGAAATTGATGTTGACCACTGCTATATTAAGAACGCCCTATCTTCAACAGCTACGGATGCGAGCACAAAAAGTCATTTACTGATGCTACTTGGGTATAGCATATGGGTATACATTTGAGTTGTGACACTAGCTAAGCTTTCTTTTGAGACGCAACGTATCAATTGGTTTAGAAATGGAAAAATATCGTAAATAAATGATGGCGAATAACTAATACATTAATTAAAAAAATGAATAATTGATTATTAAAATTGAAATAATAAGCTGTGTTTTATGTTAACTGAAAAAACACGACTACTTCTAGTTAACTTAATGCATCAAATACTGAGCCTTAGTGCTTCGCTGTTTTCGATCCGAAACTGCACGGCCGACTCAGACGGTCGATTCAACTTTTGCCTCAATCAGCATCTCCAGAAGATAATTTTTGGCTGCGTTTTACCCAAATGATCATTTCGAGCCCTGAAGTGCACGATAATGCTTTATCTTTTCTAGTCGTTAATGTCGATGTAGGAACTAATCGTGCCAACTTTTTTTTTTCTATAGGGTAAAGCCGTGTTCACCTTGATTCGCTGACTTAGATTTTCTGTTGCGCCCTATTGAATTTGACTGTTCTGGCAAGTGTTCGACTTCCCATAGGCCGCTTTTGCTTGCGCCAGCTCGAAAGAATGCTTTGCTCAGCGGATGTTTCCGCTAACAGTATCTTGTTTTTACATAATAACAATAAGGATCGTAGGGCAGTTCTGGACGTATTTGTAAAAATCAAGTTAGATTTTAGTATCAAGCAGTAGATGAATTATGTCATATCAAAGTCGCAAATATTTGCCTGGAACAAACACTAGTAGAACCTAAAAGCGTATTGCCGGAATCGTGCTATGTCCTATTTAATAGTATTAGCTTCTCACCTGCTGTTCAGAAGTATGTAGTACTTTCTAAGCCTGGAACGCGACAGTCAGAAATAGCAGTGTCTATTAGAGTTGTCGCCATTCGCAGAAAATAGCTATTTGAGCAGTTTATTGAACTAGTCTCTCAGTTTTAACGCATCAAAGCGCTGCCCAGAGCTGCTCTGTTATTAGAATGTTTCTTAACAAATGGTTACAGTATAGAAAATATTTAAGAAGCAATTTTTTCGGTAATGTAAGTGACAATGTGTTCTCGTTATGGCAGGACGTATTTACTCACCAAACTCGATTATGTGAGAGGCAGCCTAGGTCCTAACGCAGGATCATTTTTATGAAGAATTTTTTCTTACGGGAAAATGTCCCGACAGTAAACTGATAATGAAACAGAGTCGAAAGGACACCGATGGAAGTTGCGTGACTATGAAGCCAATCGCGCACCCCGGAAGGTCAAATAGTAGTATTCAGGGAGCCTCCAGCGCCTTGAAAACGTATCAAACGACGCAAATTCGAGATTTCAGATCAAGTTTTCTTGGACTAACATCTGTTATTTCAAAAACGTTTACGTCCGAAATTCGCCAAAGGCTTCAGGAGGAGTTCGCCTAATTACAATCTCGTAGTGTTCGAGGTATATCAGTAGGTGAGATTTATTGAAATTAGACACAGTATAGATAGCGAGGAAGACCTTAATTTTGCGTGGGGCTTTTAAAATTGTCCTGAGTTGTGTTCGACTGTTTTATGAAAAGCGACCTTTTCAACCTTTGTACGCTGTCTGTTGCCAGTTTTTAACTCGATGGACTCGACGATTCGTTAGGAAAATGATTCGCTACATACAGAAGCGCTACACTATAGCCTATGATGTAAAGCTCGAGGTTGAAAGAAGAGGGAGAAAGTATACATACTTGCAACTTTTCATAATGTTATTATAAAATGCACAAACAAAAAAGTGGCTCCATTATGGAATTTTATTATTTCTCTTTAGCATCACAAAGGGATAGAAACAGGATGGCTATTCCTTCCCTCGTTCTCCCCTTTGCTCGTCTGGGAGGTGGTGTTTTGGGTTGATGAGAATTTACGGCGGTAGGTTGCGATATCCGAATGCCGTCACATCATGGCGCCCCACGAGTATACCCGATGTCTATAAGTACAGAGTATTAGCATAAAGATCAGAATTATAGTAACAAAGTGAATGTGTTACACCACCTGGCGACATGGGTTACGAATACTATGACGTGGTTAGGGAAACTGTCAACCACACACACCCTCTAAGAGATCAGTCTTGACGTCGTGGAGTCGTTAGATATATCTTATGCAATAAATGCAACGGAGGTCAATAATCAGCGAGGCATTGTCATCATCATGCGTCAAGCATGATGTCCTATTAAAAGCGCCAAATTGAGCAAATAGACTTGCACTTGTGGACTTGAAATTTCGAGACATATTTGAAGCGCAGCACTCATCCACCTGTTTGCGTACGCACCTCTATTTGCGTGTCGCCTTATTATTAAAACTAGATAGAATAGATTAAGTTGTTGTATCTTTCATTGAGACTAGCCACTCAGTTATGACATAGATCACCATATTGTGCTATGCTTTATAGGCGTCTCTTTGATTCGTTCTCGTCATTATATCTGTATTCTTTTGACTTTGAAGTCACCTGGAAGATCTAACTGCCATAACGATCGCAACTTTCAAGCCGCTTCATTTTAATAAAGTAAACTCAATCGACGCTGTGTTCCGTTTGCTTCCGATGACGTTTGCATCCTCGCATGACGTGTGCCAATCTTTCGTACAAAGGCTAACAACTAGCTTTGTTATATTTAGAGTCTGCCTATAGGCCAGTAATGTGGCCGAAGGGGCTAAGGAACGGCGGCAGATACAGCCGACCGTTATATCGCCTTTGTCGAAACGACAGTGACAACATTGATCAGAACATGTACATATACGTAGGTTCTTTCATCGGTTGATCCGCCTTTAGAGACAACGAACTGTTTCCGAAGGCGGCTGACGGCCTATTTAATGTGTCATCTGCCATGCCCTCTAGCCACCGACACCCTCTCCTCAGAGGAACCTTTAAACCGCAGTCGGAACCCCGTGGTGGTCAGCCTGCGAACTACTCTATTCGAGGGTGGAACGACCACGGCAAATATCTATCGACTGAACGAAACAACAATATAAACTTGGCAAAATGAATGACACGTGCCCTGGTTGTAAAAAGAAAGTTTCAGGCCAAACGGTGACGGCTTTGAAGAGGAATTGGCACCCGCCCTGCTTCGTGTGCAAAAAGTGCGCACAGAGTTTGCTTGGGAAAGACGAATTTATGGAGCAACAAAACCAGCCGTACTGTAAGGAATGCTACCACAACACCTTCTCGCCCAAGTAAGTTACATCTGCAAAATTCCATTATAAATTAACGTGATTAACATTAGCTCGATGGTTGAGCGTTGATCTGAAGACAGCACTTGTGTTTAGAACACTATTGGAGTTCCTTTTACCAACGCTGCCGAAAAATATGCCTGATCTTCGTCAGACCAAAGACAGTCCTACCATCATCGTAAAAATTTCTGTTGTTCGCAATGTCTCGCGGGATCAATATCCAGTAGAAAAGCTTCACATATTTCAAAAATGAATTCCGAAAAATCTAATGGTGTTTTTGCTGCCGCTGCCAAACGTCGAAGCTGGCGAAGAAAAGTATATGAGAGTTGTAATGCTGATATCCATTTACTCTCGTTTCTGTGTAACTTCCACTTGCCTGCTTCCGTACTATACACTTGGCACATACAAAACGTACGTTAGCCATTGAACACGACACTTTCTAAACACATAAGCGTTCACTACTTACACCACATTTCCACCATGTCATAATCATCAAACGCAGCCGAACATGAATCTTGGCCTCCAGCGTCTCTTGTTCGGATGCGGCTATTGTCTCTTCCTTGGGAAGACGATGAGCCATCCTCCTAAAGCACCTACCTAAAAGCAGGGGGCAACAACGTATTTTTAGCAACGAAGACCACGACTGAGCGGATTGCTTTGACGGCAACCCCATAAGCGTCTTTAACGGGCTTATGTCGGCTTGCAATTATATAATTAATTATATTATATATGTTGCACATTAAGGAACTACAGCGAGACAAGTACTACGAATGCCTGCGTCTAATGATCCTACCTATTGCTGAAACAGGCAAGCTCTACGTCAAAAATTAGGTACTGCCAAATGTAATCAAGCCATGGCCTCATATTCGTGTACTTTTCTACCAGCCGGGCCAGATCGTGTATCAAGGCGCTTAGATTTGAATGCTGTTCCCCAGGCGACCTGGTGAGGTTCCATAGCGAGCACCGTCTTGATGCATATGGGTTTAATGTGCTCTAGTAATAATAATCTATTGTGTTGAATCCTATCCAAATGTTGTAGACTCGTTCTTCTCGTTTACGGGATGCGCTACTGTTAACGTTACATTAGAGTGAAACTATAAATAAACTTCTACTGATTGAACAAATTTTCTTTTTTGTGCAAAACGAAAAAATGTAACGTAAATATTTCGTAGTTTTTATACTTGTTCAACTTTGGAAAGTTCCTCAGTTGACTCTTTGTCACTCTGAACTTAAACATTTTACTTTTAGGCACGTCTTGGTCTCGAAACTCATAAATTATAAATGGCAAAAAAAATTTCTATTTCGAACCATTCAAACTTCGATAGTTTATAAATTTGAGTTTTTACTATATATTTTCGTTCGGGACCATATCTCAAGGCAAACTTGATGTTAGTTAGCATTGACGATAATCACTGCAGCAACGAGTGGGCAATGTAATGGGCAAACAATGGGTTTTCCAACTTAATCACAGTGCAGTTGTAACTGGGTTTTCAGATGTGCTAAATGCAACGAAGCTATCAAGGAAAAATGCGTCACTGCGATGGATAAAACGTGGCATCCTGAACATTTTCAATGCGCCAAATGCTCGAAGCCCATCGACGTATGCAGTAAACTTAAAATCGCACAGAGTAAACCATACCACAATGAGTGTGAGTGCGAAGTGGCTTAAACAAGCTAACAGCTCTAATAAAACATGAGCTAAATATTTTTCATCGATTATCGATTCTTTTAATCAACAGTTTCGATGCGCACTGTATGATATCGTAAAAAAAAAAACAGAAAAAAAAAACAGTAATCGTTTTGCTTTATGTACCCAACGAAATTTCCACACGATCAAAAAGCGTTAACGCCAGTGGGTCAAGCAGGGAATCTTGTTTTAGACATCGATATTTTGGTACGCTCATGAGTAAACGCGGAACAAATTTTACGCTCACTTAAGCTCTACGTGGACAGATCACGCGGTATGTCTGGATGTCTGCTTATATCTACTTTTTAAAAATAACAAAATCGTATACGTGTGAAAAATCAGTGTCTAAGTGCGCCGCTTTCATTCACCTACCATTGTTTAGCGAACAATGCAACAACAACACGGATTGTTATTGTTAAAAAAAATAAAGATAAAATATTAACTATAATTATGTTGAGTTTGTCTTCTTTTTGTTGTATCTATAACTCATACAACATATTTCAAATCAAATTAATCTTAAAAATAATGTACAAACAGCTACCGACGACGCTTATCACATATGTTCGTCTCATCCGCTTATTAGGGTACAATATTAGCACAAAGTATAAGCTATCTTAGCTCAACAACCTCTTAGTGATTTAATGACAGACATTTTATTTTCTATAGCGTTTTATTGAGCGTTACGCGGGTGGTAACGGTGATGGAGATACACGCTAGAGTATTGAGAATTAGGCCATAGTCCACCTTTCACTTAATTTGCAACAAGCGTTTATCCGTTGTGCTAATGGACTCAGACGCTTAGCTTGGCTTCAAATAAGCAGGAAAAAGCAGTCTGTACATACAAATGTATGCTATGAATTGTACGTAACAAACACGCCATACGAACAGTAGATATTTTCGTTTATAGAATGCAAGCTTCTTATCTAAATTACATGATTTCAGTAAATCAACCTTGCCTATGTAGGAGCACAACGATTCTATGCAATAGGTACTGTAATACATGTACAAACAAAATGAGCGAGCGAACCGATACCATCCAGTCGTTTTCGTCGTGAATACATCTGTCTACTGTTGATATTGCCAGGCTGTCTGTATGGGGCGTCTCTGTTTACTTTACGTTACCAATTGGCGTGTGCTGCTATCATACCTATAACTGAAAGCACAAGGTTCAGTATACCCAGTCGCGTCTATGCGCATATTTTTACCCCATGTCACAGTTGTATTGGAGAAAATGAAGTTTATAATGACGATCACATAGCATTATAGGCTGTAGAGGCCCATAGTAGCCAGTCAATACATAATAGTCTTTATTACTAATCTAACATATGAAATATTTTGTTTTTTGAGCGTTCCCACACACCAGTAGCCTCGTCCTGAAGCATTTTCGTGTTGAGCATTGTATTAGCTGTTTCAGTTTGTTCCTGTAGCGGACGTGTTTTTTACTCTGGGTACTCAGAACTGAGATTTATTAGGTTTTTCAAATAATCAGTCCATCCCTAAACGTTCTATAGATGCCTTGGGCCATACTAGCACAGGTTCTTTCCAGTCATTTTTAAACGATTTGCCCGTTTTCTCTGCAAATGCTGTGATTACTGTAGCATTTTTTGGAGCATTTTTATTAGCGTGCTAGTCGCTTTTTCTAGCTTACTTATTAGTGTCAGAGAGTGTATTTTTATCTTTATCTTTATTTTTAGCTTTATCTTTATTTCAACCCTATTCTTTTTGTTTTTGTGCTCCTATAATCATGCTAGTTGCTGCATGATCGAATTTTTCCTTTACCGCAATGTTCAAATTATCAATGAAATTTCACTCCGTCATAACTTTGAAATATCCCTTTCCAAATCCTTGAACCGTTAGGTATTCATTTGCATACACATCCATGATAATACCTCCACTAAGTTAGCTAATAGGTAAGTTGCCATCGCGTGTCGATAGGCGTCTTTTGGTTCATGATAATCTACTATGGAGCATAAGTGATTACGCTCATCTACAGCAGACATCCCTATTTATTCTACTCGGCCCCTTTCAGAATCATTGGACCAGTTCGAAACATCACTCGAATCGATTCGCGCACAGATGAGGGTTTTGTAGCTCGCTGTTCCAAACCAGAAATTTTCACCGCAAATCATTTACATAGGGCTGTGTTCGAACAAGCTGGTAAACTAAGTAAACATACAGTCCGAAAGCGCGTTTCAAGCTAAGCAGGCTTGACAAGATCATTGACCATTTTCGTCTAATTTTTCGTTTGAAATTTCACTAAAAGATAGTGAAAAATATCGGCTTCGTTACTTGGATGGTTACTATCACGCTATTAGGACCAACAATAGGTGCTTCAAGTCGCATACTTAGCAGGCACACACTCCATAGCTCTGAGAGGCTAATTGACCAACAGCTTTTTTTCATAACAACGACAAATTTAAATCGTTCAGCTTATATGTATATACGATAAATCGCGTCTTATGGTCGTTAGTTTTATTTCACATTAGCGGGCGCGCTTTCGATCATCGAAAGAATGCAGTGAGCTAGTAAGTCGTAGATCACTAGGCCAATATACCACAAACGATCGTCCATGGATATGTTAATGACAAAATGAACCGACACAGATACAACGTGCAGTAATTATTATTGAGTTATAGTAGTAAGTGTTTTAGTTTGAAGTTTTTTTTTTTAAGTGTTTTAAGTGAACACATATACAGGTCACTATCAATTATTTATGTGATTTTGAAACGCAAATGTTTTCTGAGATCTAAATTATCGCAGGGCCTATACATCACTAGCCATCGTTCGAAGCATTTGCAATCTTTATCTCTACGTATTTGTTTTCAGCGATTTCAGCAAAAATCGATGCTGGAATAGAGAAACGCTAATTGTCTTTCTGAACTTCGTCGCCCACCAAGCATTGTGTCAATAAATTAGCATTTGAGTACCGACGACAAAAAAGATGTGAAAAAAAGAGACAATAGAAGTAGAAGCAGTTCAATACTGGGCTCCCATACTTACCATGATATATGTGACGAGAAGGGTCGGTTTGTTATTTCTATCTTTTGTTGTTCTACTTTGTAACATAAGTTTAATATCCGTTACGCTTTTTTGCTTATAGCTGTTTTTGGGTTCACATACTAAACCTACAGAGAATTAAGGGAATCTTTCCGGGCTATCAATGACCTATGCAGTTAGACCACAACAAATCATCATTAGCCTACCACTGACCGCAAAAGGTTTTAGATTAGCTACTGAACCTGGTCGAGATCGTAGGTGTTTGTCGGTCATCAGCCAATTGCAGCCACCAGAGACCTCTCGCTTATCGTGAGCAGGCCAACCAACCGTCTCATAAGCATATTCGGACGGTAGTAAGCTACCGCCGAGCGACCTTTTCTATTTACAACGACCAATTTAAATCGTAAACATCCGCCCTATCCGGACCCTAACTGGCTACAAACACTCGGTACTTTATGCCGCGGGAAAACATTTTACCCTCTTGGCTAGCCCTAGGACCTTCCACTAAAATAACACGGCGTGCGTAGGTATATCTTGTTATCGTATCGTACTTTCTAGCAAGCGACATGACACTGACGTGGACCTTTTCTATTAGGGCATTGGAGTACCTCTTAATATTCCCTAAAATTATATAGGTTAATTATCACTAGAAATGCAAAATTAGTTATTGAGTTAGTTATTAATGAGTTATTGACTGTAGGGCTCTGTTGTTAAATACAGCGAAGCAATAAAACTGGTTCTCACAAAATCAGCACAATTTTTCTGCGCTCCCTGTGTGATGGACACAAATCGAGATTTTTAAGAGATCCGGAGAACGAGTTTAGTTTGTCTGTCACGATCGGGGGAACATTTAATAGCCAAAGCTAATTTTGTACTTATACAGTGCATCCAACAGTGATAACATGCTACTCTACTTCTAATCGTTATACCTAAACCATTCAATATTTTCACTCTACATACACAAAGCTTTCTTGATCGCACTAAAAAAGTGTTAGTACTTCAGAACTACCGTGCCTTATTACTCTGATAATATATAGCTTACTACTTACGACTATCGATTCAAGGGCACTGGCGATACTCCCAGTACTGGAGTACACATACGCGAAGGCTGCGTGTCCAAAACCAGAGTATACACACGATACGAACACGAGTCAACCCTGGCCATCAAAGTGAAAACTATTTTAACCCAATATCACGCTTCATGACCGCTGAAAGTATCATCGGCAGAGTGGTGAGCCATGTATAAAAGCGTTAAAGAATATAACCACAGATCATTTAACAATATATACCGGACAACCTCTGGCTTCATTCATTGTGTAATTAATCCCACAAACTGACTGCATTGAATAACCTGCAAAACAGAACAGTGCCAAACTAAAATATACTATACTCTGAGATCGTTCACACACCCGTTTGGCACTCGTTGTTTACTTCGAGTAGACCACTTTGCAGCCTACAATCTGTGCTGATCAGTTTTGTTTCCCTATCAATGAAGCATCCAGCAGTATTTAAAACATGCTTTATTCCACACTATCTTGACGTCAAAATAGCGTTATATTCGCTGCTGTTTCCATATTACGAAAATCGTGTGAAGGAACATAGTAACAAGAATTAAACGTTTAGGAATTAATCGTCGTAAATTTTCAACAGCAGCTTCCCGTTAGCACCTTCCTTCGCCTCAGTAATATCGGTATGCGCCTGCGGAGCTTCTTCTAAAGGATATTCCTTTGAAATTCGAGGCAACAGCCATCCATCGGCTACTCCTTTGCAAACATAGGCTGCTCCAGCATCCCATTCACCCTGTGGGCCCAAATCAGTACGAAAAAATCATTTGTATAGATTTGTAACAATTGACATTGAAACAACAAAAGTTGACATTGGACAGTGGATATGACGCCACAGACGGGTTAATCGGTGTCGCTGTACTGATGACAAAAAGCGTTCTCGTGAAATTTTTTGCCGAACTTCGATGTTTCGCTTATGTAAGATTTTTTGGCACCTCTACAATGAATCGCCAAAGAATCTGCTTTTTTTTGCAAGTACGGGCACACAGCTAAGAAAGCCAGAGAGCTTCGAATTTTTTTTTAACCTTCTTTCTTTTTTTTCTTTTACAAAAACCAACAAATGCAAAATATATTAAGTCCTAAAAGCTGCCCAAATTCTACGGTAAATCACTACGGTGAGTCTTTGGAAAATGCAAGTCAATCTCCATTGCACATCTAAACTTGAAGAGAAGTTTAGATCTGTTTCTTATACTAGGAGAATGCTATCAACTACACAAGGTTTATATGTACTACGGAAATCCTAACTAATGTACATTGATATAAATTAGTGTAGTAAATGAGCACTGGTTGCTTACTCTTGTCGCTTGCATAAGAGATACACCAATGACATAAAGTTCAGACGTCATAATGTGGCGTGCGTTGAGCGTATGCGTTGGTCCCCGATTCCCAACCACCTGAATTGTCAAGCGAATAACGCAGAGGCACATTATTTACTAGACAAACGCGTTCAGCTTTTATATATCGAAATGATGTATGTATGTAATGAGCTTCCAGTCCGACCACATGTCCAGGCCAACACCTCATTGCAGCTGAACCGAAAGATCAAACATGTATGCCGATCGAAAAGTAATACTTCTATTCTTTCTATCTTTCCGATCTATTCTTTCGCAAAGTACAAAAAAATACGGGCTCCAGTGCAGACCACTTAGAAATGATCTTTTTAGGCCTAATTTTCAATAACAGTGAAGTACTTGAGTCGAACAGTAGAACAGGTAACCTAACAAAGATAATGGAATTACTGAAATGATGTAAGAACGAATTATTCACCAATATCTTTCCCTGTCTGGTAGCCAAGATGCAGTCAGGTCCGAGATTGATGTCCGCTCTCATCTCTACGATGAGATCAAATCCATCCGGAAATTTATCCTGTTTTTACGGGAAATTAGAGTCCGATTCAGTCTATATTAGGATGTTTAGGATGTCTCTTACGGCACCCTCCTAAAGTTAATGAACAGACTTCGCCAAATACCTTGTTGCTAAGAGTTTGTTAAATCTAGGTAGCATATATAATAAAGTAGCCTACCTATCATGCGTAGGATCTTATATTACTTAAGATATATAATATATACGTATAATACGTATAATTACATTATATGGTAACACATAAAATATAAGGCACTCATTCTTTAATTTATATATATACCATATAATGTAATTATACGTATTATACGTATAATTACATTTTAAAAAAATTATATATTTTTTATTAATGATCATATATATGATCATTAATAAAAATATTCTTATTATTGTAAATCTGTCGATGCGAGAAATATTTAACAAACCATTGAAAATCATGGTACGCATATCGAATTGAGCAAGTTCCTATGAAATAAGCCATTCGCTGTTTCATCACTTATACCACTAAGTGATGAAACTGAACTTGTACATGACGTGTCTGAACCAGAATTGAACCGTTTGCGTTTATGAGTGATATTAGCAATTAAAACAGACATGACTTCATCGCTATGAAAAATAATTATTAAGAATAGAACAAATATGACTTGTTCTATTTTATGTCCGGTTGTATGGTTCATACTCGAACATAGTCTACGTATCCTTTCTCACGATGGCTGAAAACCGCGTCCGCCTTAAGACTTCGAAGGGTTTCCTCTCCACACTCACTGCCGGCAGTTGCCACCACTTTAAGGCCCTCCTGATGAATTGTTTAGAAATTGTTGTGTTAATATAATAATATAATAGAAGCCAATCCCTAACACAGTGATGCTACTATTGTTTGTAAAGTCAAAGACTCATATGAAATTTGCCTGAGATGAGCGATCACCTTGAACCAAAAGGATAAGTGAGCGCTGTTGTAATGAGGTAGATGAACTCACCCTTTTACCAATCTGGACACATGCTTGACCCACAGCACCACTGGCGCCGTGCACGAAAAGAGTCTGCCCGGCTTTACATTTACCTCTGTAGGGGGGAAAAACATGTAATGTAAGACTGTTTTTACCTAAAAAACCCAGTAAAATGTTCTAGGATTTTTCTTAAACAACGAATAAAAATTTCGTCTGTACGTAGGTAAGCACTTTGGCCAATGTATGATTATACGGAAACACGTGGAAGCGAAAAATGGCACGCACTTCACAATGAGTGCCCTATAGGCAGTGAGGTAGGGGACTCCTAGAGCTGCACCAACTTTCAGTCCAACATTTTTTGGTAGAAGCCAACAGTCCGTCCAAACAACAACAGCAAACTCCGCATAGGAACCATGAGGATTGGTTTGTGCAGCACAGAACCACACCAGATCATTTACCTATAACAGGTAAATATACGCATATTTCAGCACATCTTTTTTACGTAATTTTATATTTTATTCTGTATTAGTACAAAGAGAAAATATAATCAGCAGCCGATGAGACGGTGTTCGACATGAAAATGAAAGCCCATCATATTACCTTAAAAGCGGTGACACCTGAGCCAACTTTGACGATTTTGCCAGCACCATCCTTTCCAGGAGTATAGGGTAGTGAAGGAACTTTTCCAAAAGCCCCAGAACGTATGTATGTGTCCACTGGGTTAACACCAGCGTATTCCACCCTGACCAAAACCTGAGCAAGAAAAATGATCAATATTAATATACTACCGAACATACTTTACAACGCCAAGGAAACTTCTTTCCGTTACAATTAGAAGATATAGAGTAGCTGTTGCCCATCACGCTGCTTCAGGCCTCAGCATTAACAACTATTCAAGTAATCCTAAATAAAAAACCCATAGAATATTCAAAACAGCAAAAAAAATTTAAATTATCGCATCTACCTTATACCTTTGTATCTTGACTGAAGAAATACCTATTAGGGGCTACTTGCAACAGCCGGTTTGATTCTGCATCAAACCTAAAAGGTGGCGCAAAACTTTTGCTTACCTGATTTGGCTCGATTTCCGGAATAGGTACGGTAACGAGCTTCATGACATCGGGCTCTCCTAAGATCTTCACAACAATTGCCAGCATACTTTTCGCATCTTTGTCATCTTTTTTATCTTCTTTGAGTGCCTTAGACATCTTGGCACCACAATATTATACGGATTGTACGAACCCTTGCACTGTACGAAAATTCACATTAATACACTTTTCTCGAAATGTATTGCAGTGGTTTACGTACAAGTAACACCCCGTAATCTGAAAGACTCTTTAGGCTTTTTTTTTGAAAGTATTTAGGACTCTGTATGAACCACTTGCAATCTTGGTAGCCTTTTTTAAACTAAAGTAACATCTTGTGACGTAACGAATTTCACCACATTTAAAAAAAAAAATACCCAGTACCACAGACAAAATAACTAGTCTTAGGTCTTCAGGTTTATTTAAATTATTCAACTCATCCACTAATGATTCAATTATAACGTATGTTTGTAACGTATGTAAATTACTGACAGCTGTTTTTCGTGATTCGGTACTTTTAGCAAATCTAATCAACTTATTGACTTAATATGTAATTCAATCTGTTACATGAGAACTCCGCACTTGAAGCCAATAGCATGGGATGTTTTAAACGTACTGGTTTGCGGCAGAAATAAACATTTTTGCCGTAAACCACTATCTTTAATAATGTACGTTTTACTCATTTTATCATGTTGTGTGATTTGCGCGCGGTCTATTACAGTTCCTCTTCAGATCAAGAGATCAAGAACCTTAATAATGCTTTATAATTTTTCGAAATTTACTGATAACAGTACCAAACATCGTAATGTAGCTATTTAGCTTGGACAAGACAGCTGAAAATAAGACCCACAATTTATTGAAAACATTCTTCGATGCGTATTAACACTGTCCCTTAAGGACAGCTGTTTAATGCTGCCATAGTAAAATTTCACTATAATTGCAAGGTTGTGACTGAAACAACAACAACAAAGTCCAACAAATCCCCAAACAGTAAAAGAATATCAAAATCATTGAAATGTCTATCAAATCTGATACATTTCAAATTTTAAGACAGGTTAGTGCGGAAGTTGCTTCGAACAAAACAATTACCCGGTTTTAAACTATCAGTGGAAGTCTAACCGTGAAACCGGTTTCGAACTACAGTACCTAAGTAGAGTAGGCAAACATGCTACCATTGCAACATCGCCAGGACTGAGCAGTAGCTATCCTGATGTGAAAACCTCAACTAAGATAAATGGCTGAACACCAGTTGCTACCCAGATAAGTATGCAGAATATCGATATAAAATGGTCAAACGATGACATCATATAAAACGTTAAGCATACGGAAACGATCCGACTATCACTAAAGCTAAATTTAATGATCAGAGCGAGCTGAAAACCACTCCATTAATTCACAAATTTGAGACGAGCAACGCACGTAAGCAAGCAAGACAATGGGACAGAAATTTACCTAAATAACGGACGTATCCTTGAAGTGGCAAAGAGGACATATGGAAAAAAGATGGGAAATACAGGCTATTCCCGTCGTGGTGCGTGCTGACAATTCCGCGGTATAGGCGGATTAAATGAAAATGTACCAACTAGACTTATAGTGACGTCGACGACAAAGGGGAACTGTGGGTAGAACGAATGTCTAATCAATGTTTTTTGTGATAAATCATTTTATAGAATCGCAAAGCTGCTATTAATGCATGGTTATTGTATTCGTCATACGTAGTGACAGACAGTTTAATCATATTTTATAAGAAAATTGTAACATTCATAAATTAATATTAGCAGAACTTGCTTACCTTATATAATAAAATCAGTAATAGAAGAGTTCTCAAGCAGGCAATGGCGTCTCTGGCTGCTGCTAATACTAATACGATGCCTGTTTCATTTTTTTCTCCAGTCAATCCCCCACTTTCGCACTTCCGCGGGACGGTGACGCTCTTCACTAACAAAAACTGATCCTTAAGTTTACAATACCTTTTTAAATTAAAACCTGCATTGCACTTCCCATACACCCATTTACTGTTAGGTTTTCTATTTAAACCACTTCCCCTACACTAAGCGTCTACTCAATGAGCCTTTTAGCTCCTTTAGCCTTCTGCACAAAAATGCTTCTACGAATAACTTTGTTTTCTTACTAAATTCGAGTCACTTACGTTCAATTGTAAAAACACCGATTCGACAACCAATTATTTTTCTACTCCCTCACCTTCAGGTAAATACAATTTAGGCTTTTCTTCATTTTATTCTTAGATCTACCTTATAACAGCCAACAAGACAGTAGCTTGGAGTCTAAACTTACGGTGTTAAGGATGCAAAGTATGTGACCTCAGTGCTAGGTCAGCCAGCTCACAGGCCGTTGAAGAACTAAGACAACGAAACGAACTGTAACGTTTATCAGATTTTGTTGCACAATAGATGGTAAAATATTTTTTAAATTCTTTTGTGATACTTTTCACGGCGTCGTGAATAGACACTTGGAAACTTAAGTGTTGCTTATGGCATGTTGTTAATCTCAATCGAGCTTAGCGTATTTGTCACATGTCTAAAAAGGCGTATGCTTGGTGTGACAAAGCGTTTTCTTTAAAAAAAACAATAGGAACCCCTTATTTTGTCATAGGATTCAGAGAAGAGAAATTATGACCTGCTTTAGACTAACATTAGCCGCCAGACTGTAAATTGGTCTGTTATCTCAATGGTAATAACGATGCCGATAACCGTAGAAACAACCTTTAAGGTTGCCATTCACGTCGTTCTAGTTCGTTAGCCCCTTTATGAGGCTTGAAATGAAATGGATCCTCGTCGAGGAATTTAGTTATAAGTGGTGTAAAAAAGAGCATTAGGGCGATATACAAACGATATATTCATGTACATAGATAACTATATAATAATAAATTATAATAATTTATTATTCTCACGTTATGTTTTATACAATCCCAATCGATAATAAAGTAGAAGCACAAAATAGCATTTTCTTCCTTGTTTACATCAGTCTACAACAAAAGCATTTTCAGGTTTTTAACTGAAACCGGTTCTTCCTATTAGTGGTTTTCTGAAAAATAAGAAATTGATGTTTTCTGAAAAAGTAATTTTTGCATAATATAGAATGCTTTCATGCTCAAACGCTTTAATCCATTTTAACTAAATGCAAATAGAAAAAAATCCATTTTTATATGAGGAACAAATGAAAGAGAACCTCTTTTTTCTTTTCGTCACAGTCAATTCGTTATCTCCACAGTGTCGCCATAATCCTAAATTTGATTTATATTTTATAAAATGTCACGAGATTATTACATCTTGAAATATGGTGCGTTCGTTCCGAAATTTGAGCTTAAGATAAACGTATGTAGTCCGAACAAACCACGTATGTGGGGTGACAACATTTAATCCTAAGAAAACGATACATTGTAGAAGAAAACTTAACAAATAAAGTTAAGTACTACCTAATACTACTTTAATAATACCTAATGCTAAGTTAGGTATTTGAAACATGTGTTCTATGTACAGTTTGTACACGTAATATGGTAGATTGACAATGAATTTATTTCTCTAATCAACAATAAGCATTTTCGGTGCTCATCTTCAACAACTTTAGAGAATATTTCTTCAGCGCACGTAATCATGTCTATGTATGTACGTAATGTGTAGATATTTTTCACTTCGAGTTAAATCCTATAGAAGACTGTAATCTCAACAACATTAACAGTTAGAATCTCATTGAAGGGCTTTAGGTAAAATGTACATGCTGCTTTGCGAATGATAAGCATCATCATGATTATGCCTATTAGGAAAATAGATAACATGTACACATCTGCCACGCTACAACTTGTTGTGCCAAAAAGCACATTTTTTGTAATATTCAATCATTTATACTCTTCCTTTTATAGTTTTGGATTCGTTGAGATAATAAGTATACAATAATATTATCTAGTAATCATTAAACCTCTGCGATTAATCTTAATTGAAGTGATAAATACCTTCTTGTTGCATAACAAGAACTATAATAATGCTTTTCGATTATTATGCAGACGGCTCTATAATTTTATGGATCGCATCCCGCTCTACTCTTGTGAGTGGTTTTAAACAGAAATCCTGAACACCTTTTCTACCTTCAAGTGCAGCAAGTTTCTCAGTAGAATGTATAATCTTTCTACGCACGGTCTTGATCTCTTCCTCAATATCTTCCTGCTCCTTATCAATGAAATCCACTGCTCGAGCAGTCCCAATCCGAACGAGTGAGCTTCCGTAAACACACCAGGTGCGTGAGGCCGCCTCTCCTGATTGTGACTCGTTGATGCTTGTTGTCGTTCTAGTACATTGTTTTAATGCCCTCTGGGCTTCACGATTTTTTTGTCTTCGTCGATCGAGTTCGATCAGTTTCTGGCGATCGGCGAGGATGTCCTCAGCAATCAATTCCATCTGCTTTATTAAGGCAAAGATCTTCGCGAAATCCGAGTCTGTATCACTTTGGCTTGCCATAGTAACCCTCAGGCTATCAATAAAGACTCTTCGAGCAGTTCTAAAACACTTCAATCACACAAAGAGGTAACTCCGGACGCGCGTTGACTAACGAGTATCCATTTGTAGAGATAATTTCCCTACCATACAAAGAACACACACGCATTCAACACTGTCAAATTGAATAGCAAAGAAATGTCTACCTAACGCCCAATTCGTTTTGTACTGGCAATTCGTATTCATTTCTCGATTAAGGATTACATCGCTTGCCGAAACATTATAGGCCAAAACTGAAACACAACAAAAAATGTTATTCAGAAATAAATGATAGTCAGTATCAAACCTACCGGAGTCAGTACAATCATATAGACGCTGAAACGATAACATATTTTTTATTGTAAATATGCATATAAATACAATAAAAAAGGAAATATTTTCGTGATGTCAACGAGATTTTGACGACCGGCAAATATCGATCATTATGCTGACGAAAGAAAAAAATGCTCATGATATATGGCACCTTAAAACCTTTGCAAGTACCCATATAGTAAACCTAAAACTTTATCCGAAAGTATAGAAGTAATCAAGCTTAATAAACTGTAATAGAAAAGAGTTCCAAGCGGAGGATTTCGCAAGATTGCTAAATGTATATAGCTATCAACAGCTTAGGGACGCGCAAGGTGGCCTAAATTCGAAACCGGACATTGACACAATTCGCTTTGTGCTACGTCCCAACAGTCTGCAACAATGCTTAATGGCAGATCATACATAAAATGCGAAACATTTATTTATGGTGGTAACGAAACGTGGTAAATATTTCAATTTAACATGATGACAATTTTTTGCGATATCTATCTATTTAACCAGATTTGTTGGTTTAGAAAAAAAAAAGAGAAAAACAGGTGTACTGCAGTACATCTGTTTTCTTTTTTAATTAGTTGTGTATAATCATTTGGAAAAAATACCTGTTATAGGTACCACTCACCCTTCTTTGTGTAAATAAAAGTGCTTTCAATTCAATTTATGTTATAAATTTATAACTGAAACATAGATAGATAGTTCTGCATCATAAGATAGAATTTACGCACAACAGATGTCTATGGAAGTCTATAATAAATTATAAGCTGTATCTTTTCATTGTCGGAACTGAGTTTGCTTTAAATCCTTATATTTTTGTAGATTAATAATAGGATTTCGCGTGAAGATTGTGTGCTGTCATAGTCTTCCACAGTAGCATACGATCCTTACTGTCGAAGTTGCGTACACTGTAGTATACTCCTTGTCGTTCCAATAATCTCTCGTAAAGGAGCACGGCAATGGAGAAAATTGATTCTGTGTTAGAAGCTGTACCAGCCATGAGTAAATTTGGCTTTAAGAAATATACTTTCGATAACTGAAACCATCTCGACAATTCCGTAAAGGTTTTGTATACTCAGTGACGATATAAAAGCCGCTGACGCGAACTTTAGGTAACACTTGATTCACATGCGAAGACAAACACTAATCAGTTGACGCTGCGTAGGCAAAATCACAATGCTCTCGCTGATCATCTGACATTTGTTTGAAACAACAAGATTTATCGTAGGGATTCTCCGAAATAGTTCTAGGTGGCTTTTTCAGAAAATGTCTTGTAAATTTTGATAAGACATCGAAATACGTAGCAAGTTACTAAATTTCTGCTTTTACATGGGCGCTTCAGCAGAAACGAATCTCATGGATCACTTTCTTCCGAGCCGCCTATGCCCCGTCTGAAGAATTCGTTCATTCGATTTGGATAATTGGCGCCAAAATCTTTACCAATACCCGTATCACGTCAGGCCATATCTGTTCTATAAGTGCCGAAAATAACTATATATGTTATATTTATAGTTTTTATTAGAAACTGTTACAATGCAGTTTAATAAAAGTCGTCGCATAGGCGGTCCTTTAAGACCAAATAAATTAGGCTTCAAACAACGTAAAATCACATTATTGGATATGTATGAAACTCCTGAAGGTACGTATAAAGATAGTAATGCGTGCGTATAACATCATTGCGTAGATATACATTTCACCGTAAGCAATTAACTAGCAAAATATAAAATTAAGCATAAATAAGCGATATAAAATTAAGCAGAATGTTATAAAATTAGTGATGTCAATTTTTTATAGATAGAGATTTACAAAACGAGAAAAGTAATTTTTCGAAAACTGCTTAAGCACACAGGCGAGTCTTGCCACATCTAACAGCATGCATATCTAAATTAAGACATGTGCTGCAATTTTTTTCAATTGTATTATTTTATCATCTATGTTATGCAGGTATTCTTCGTGGGGTTTGAAGTAACCCTTCCAATTTTAATATGAGCTCATAGCTTCATTGAATCCTTTATATATGTGAAGTATATACCTGAGGCTTGGTTGTTTAAAAAATCAGAAAAACTATAGATAGATCCTTCCTTGTTTCAATATTCTGTAAAGCGGAACAGACATTTAAAATCGTACATAGTACGGTGCTGCTAGCTTAAGTCATTTTTGGCGCCTCCAGTGAATTCCCGTACTATATCTTAGCTACAAGCAGATTGTTTTTATAGATATTTTACCAGATTTCTGCGGCATCGAAGAGTTCTATCAAGCAGCTTTTGATCGTCTTCAAGTGTTGCAAACGTTAGAAGATCTCTGTGGGCGTATGGCCAGAAGCAGTACTGAGTTCGAACCACAACTTCTGAAAAGCCTCAGAGAGAAGAAGCTCAGGCATTGGATTTCCAGTTCTAGTGACCCTGACGGAGGCCTTGAACACAAGAAGGTTTTAGATAGAATCTACTTCCAAAATGCTTAATGAAATCGTATATAGTTTCTATATGTTAATTCTTTGGATGCTTGACTAGAGCATCAGGCTTCCAGGTATCTTTTAACGTGTTAATATATGTATCTCATGATACTATTAGCCTGACAATTAAGGAAAGCGACCCTTATCATCGAATTATACATATATTACACGTATAATTTTACTATATGTAGTGCTAAGGCTGATTATCTTCAAATCTACATTGGTAGTTGGTATGTTGTGGTACCATGCACTCCTTTTGAACTCTGATGTTGCTAATGCCACGTAAATGCATTCTTCACGCTTATAATTCCTTCCAATTGCTGCATTCACACGCATAGAGTAAAACTCACATAGTGAAATAAGGTATGGGATCCTTTTATTATTCGCAGCTCGATGTTATGTCCCACTTTACTCTACGGCTGGTATATTGCCAAAGCGAAGATCTTCGTCGGTGGTACCTCCAATGGGAAACTGAGTTATTCCGCTGTCGACTTGAGCGTGAAAGTTCTGAAATGATACGAATGTTTCAGGAAGATTGGAATCTTATTTTTGATCCAGTCGATACTGAGGAAAAAGCTGATATAATTAATCAAGTGATAGCAGCCAGGCCCCAAGCGAACGCTCAGGTGATCAACATTTATTAGAATGTTTTTCTTCGATTGTTCATTTCAGTTGTTTTTGTTTTTCAAGGATCTCTTCTTTAAAGGACAGTTCCATAAAGTATCTACATCTAGTCACTCTTTCATTATTTACATGGTGTTAAAAGAAAAACGTAACAAAGACTTTTCTGGATTATGATTCCAAAATAATGTTTTTAAAAGCATAGTAAGAGATTATAATCACGATCAAGCTTAACGTGCGGCCTCACATGTCGGGGGCAAGTTCCATTTTCTATTGGACAACATTATAAAAAGTCACATTGATAAACACCATGTGTCACAAGTTAGAATCATTATAAGTGTATTCCTATATCATTAGGTAAATCCGTTTGAAATCGTTGTCTCGTTCTATAAAAATAAGCGATCTAGAGGTTCAGGTTTTGCTGTCAAGTTTGTACGCAGAAAAAAACTGACCTCTAAAGTAAAAGTTTTCAAACGAAAAAAATTATTGAAAGCTCCTTTTTTATAACGTTAAAAAATACAAGATACAGGTATTGAACGTAGAAGACGGTATGTATCAATATGAGTTTTAAAATTACCTGCCGTATGGACACTCAAAAGAGGAATCGCGGCTTTGATCGCGTAATTCCTTCACCCCGTATTTTTTGTTGCAGCTTGTCAATTCATCAAGCCTATACAAGGTTCACTTTACAATAGTGCCTGATATGGTATCAAGACGTCGAGTTTTCGTTCGCCATGGTTACGCTTACCTTCTTCCCGAAGACACAAAGGGCATCGTCGTCTCGGAATTTCGCACATATCTCTCCAAGATGCTGACAAAGCTTGCGACTTGCCCCAATATCTACAACAAGGACGACCAGGTTGAAGTTCATCAATTGATTCAATATTCTTATATCCAACTAGAGTTAATGAGCAATATTTTCGTCATTTTTGAGGTATTTTAATATGACCTAGATGAGCGCTCGTGTTGAGTTTTATTTATGTCTTCTTTTCTGTGTTGATTGGTTCGGAATTGAAAAAAAAACGTGCTTAGGTCTTAAAATTGTAGAATTTATCTACCCTAGTTTTTGTGTATATTATAAGGCCCTTTGATTACCAATGTTTATAGGCTTGAAGAGAAATAGGCCACAGGCAAGCTTCAGTTTTCTCACTCATATTTCATAATCTCTATTATTAAAAAGACTTTTTTAATTTTTCGGTTTGAAATGGAAAGTTTACAAAGGTCAATAAAGTTGCATAATCATCTACCCTTATCAACTTTACAAAATGGTCGCACATGCAAAATAATAGGTGGCGCCGTTGATAAAACTTTTGGCGCGTCGGCAAATCCAAGCTGAACGCACTTTTCGCGACGAAGGTTCCGTGACGCCTGCGGATCTCGATAGTCTATCGAAAAGCGCTTATCCTCTTTGCATGTCAGTGATGCACGACTGGCTCCGGGAAAAGCACCATCTGAAACACACAGGACGTTTGTCGTTAACCCTTTTCCTGAAAGGTATCGGATTGTCCATGGATGATTCTCTTAAATTCTTCAGTCAAGAGTTCGCCAAGGTAAGGTATCAATGTTACAAAAGCCCATTACTAGTTAAAATATATTACAACAATTTGAATTTATCATACGATTATTTTTAGCGTTCAGTATTTCTAATGATAAGACTAAAGATATAATTTATTACTATTAATTATTATTAATGTGCTTCATTGGTTTTAGTTGTAAGTGATGAAACTGAGTGTTGTAAACTTTTAGATTTTCGTGGAATAAAATTCTATGGTTGTTTCTTCGATAAGAATTGATTCCTCACAGTTTCGCTTAGAAGATGTCGATCTGCTAGATCAATTTCGCACAACTTATATTATGTAATATAGGTTTTGTAATATAGGCATAGAATTCGTTTAGTTTGTTATTGTTTCAACGTATGTGACTATATTCATATTTGGCTGCTCGGTTTTTAGTGAGTACACTGAAAAAATTTTCATCCTGAAAATGCAGGGAGTATCTACGCCTGTACCTTTATCGCAGATTTTCCACAACTCAAAGGCAAAATGGTATTTTTGTGTTTTTTTTTTACTGAAGTCTATTGGTCAGGAGAAATTTAGCAAAGAGTATGCGTACGCAATACGTCACTCATACGGAAAAGAAGGCAAGAGAGCAGATTACCGACCATACAACTGCATGAAGATGGCTAGCTTACACAATCCTTCCGGTATGGAATGTCACGGCTGTCCGTACAAGGTATTGTCAGCAGACATGTCTTAACTTACGTTGCACATTGTTGTATTTCCATTTGCGACAACAGGAGAAAATCACTAGCTTGAAATAGGCTTCGTGCACGAAAGCACCTTGTATATAGTTCTTCTAAGGTTAGCAATGAGCAACCAGGCAATAACTCCAATAATCTTCCCTTACTTGTACCGTTACCTTAAATTTTCTAGACTCTAGACACGGAAGTGCTAAAATCGCGCCTTCGCAGCCGTGGAGTGACTCCAAGTGTAATCAGTGATGTACTTGCGGATGTGAAGAACTTCAACTATCAAGCTGCATGCACACGAGTCAGTATGAACATGCAGAAAAGTAATTTCTATTTTTATTCATGGAAAATATCAGATTATTAGACATTAATGCCTTTTATTTGATAACTGGTCTTTCTTAGCTAGCTGATTAGGACTGAATGCTGAATTTTTGTTCTTCTGGTGGTATCTGGAACGTCACTCTAATTAAACAGGTATTCGAAAATCGTACGGGACGTATACTAGGCCAAAGCATTGTCCACCCGAATCAGTACTTTGAGGAAAGCGACAAAGTACTGAAAGGCACTTCTCAACTTCCAACAGAACCCAATAAGACTGAAAAGACGATTACCAAAATATATAAGAAGGCAAAGCCGGAACCAGAAGAACGGGACATAAAGCAAGAAGTAGAGGAAGCGGCAGGGGATCATATGGACGATGATGATGTGTGAAAGCATTACTTTCAAATATTTGCATTTAATGGTAAATGCTCGGGCGGTCTAAAATCGTCTTTGGCTGATTATGATACAACCGCCGACAGGCTGGCCTGAGGTCTTTTTTAGTCAAATTCTTTGTTGCGCATAATAGCAAAATCTATCGACTGGTCAAGAATCTCAGCAGCACTACATATATAAAAGCATCATTGCCTCATTTGTGTACGATTTTCTTTTTTTTTTCTGGTTTTAGCTAACGCTTAACAGAGGCCGAATAAACAATACAAAAAACAAATATATATTGTTACCGCTAGACATATCACTTACTTAGCATTAAACCACTCTTGTCTAGCCGTTGATTTCTACAACTGGAACTTTCTTAAGGCTTCTTTTCCTCAAGCAACGAATGCAGTCAATTCGTTGGTGTCATTCTATCTCATTAAGAACAATATCCATAGTCAGAACATTTTCTGTTAAAAACGCTGTATGAATGGTTTTGTATTACTTGGTATATATATATATATATATAATGAATTTCATTGGAAGTTTTTTTTACTTAGATAAACGCAAATAAACGTAAATCGAAAGATTCAATGTACGTAATGGATCTACGTACGCGCCTCATTATTTATTATAAATTCAAAGCTTCATAGTTTATTTTTAAATATAGTTTGTTTGATCGAATATAATTTGGTGACTTATCGTTGCCATTTATTAGCCAAGTAATGTAACCTAATAGGTCAAAATCCTGTCTAAACTCTAGAACTCTGAAAGCGAGACATGGCTTTTTTAATTCTCCTCACCAAACTCACGTTGCAAGCTTTGGTAACCACATCTTGCAAGATATTATTGAACTCTAATGGTCAAGGATCTAATTTGGCTACTATGCTGTCCAAAAGAAAGGTAGTATCATATGATTGTTAATATATTACATTAGGACAGTCAGTCTAGGGTATTTTTCCACCAGCTATTCTATCCCATAAATATGGACTTCGCATTAAACAAGCGTAGATAATGGACGTAATGAAGATGATTCAAGAACAGAAAGCTTTACATAGTTGTGTATACATCCTATTAATAGGAAATGATATGTACGAAACGTTGACCTAATCTGGAGTCCGGTAGACCTTTTCCTCAGATTATGTTGCATGCCCAACATTAATGTAAGGTTTAGATAAATAAATATTTTTTGTTCCAGTCATTCTCAATATAGCGACGGAAGAAAGAAAAGGTATTGCTCGTGCCTATTTGTATCCGTTCTTTTTGGTTAAAACGAGTTAGAATTAAATTGTCTTCATTCAGAAAAGCTTAATGACAAGCTATCACAGCTAAGCTAACGCCATATCTCTAACAAAAATTCACACGTTGACTACGGGACTAACTTGCGGAACAGGCTTACAGATCCACTTCTATGGGAACTCGAGTGAACAAGGTAGAGAGGCGAGGGACATTGTAGGTCAAACGATTAACACTAAAAAATTATTTGATTATTACACTCAAATATCCTAAGATCGATAAAAACTAAGCGAGAGGTAAGAGGTTAGAGGAATAGTTGCTTATGTCACGGACCAAATGAACAAAATCAGCTGGGGAAACTCTGAAAATCCGCAAGTTTGGATTTGCGATAGAGCTAATAGTGTAACAGATTTATATGAATGGTTTACGATAAGAACCTGCTTGCATTTAGTGCAATAGGGTTATGGCGAAAAAGTGGTTGAATCATTCCTTATAAATACACCTATATTTTTACCGCGCTGTACAAAATGAACCAATAAGTGCCCTTCTCAATTCGCTAGAGCAAAAGGCAAAGCATTTTTCACTACATCAAATTCCCTTAATTAAATTCCTGATAAAACTGAAACTAGTATACCAAAGCTCGTTGGGTCAATGGAATACAGTGATATAACATTGCATTGGAAAAACCCTATCAGAAATTGATGTCGCTAGTAATTACAGTGAAAGTAGCTCAGAGTGTTTGGGAACTGGTTGAGTTGCTACATGTGACTGTTATGATCACAGAAACTAATATCGTCAGAAATACGAGACAAAGTATTTCATAATTTATGTATGTACACATTAGCGTTTTCACATTTATCTTTATACAAAGCTCTATACTTCGAGTTTTATGTCCAGTATCATCGTTAGGATTAACACCGAACGGCTGACTCTTTGCACGAAATGAGTTCTGTGTATGCCCGGGTTCGAACCTAAACCATAAAATGTCCTAAGTAAATACATTACGTACTATGCTGTCATGGTGGCGATGATTACAAAACTCATCTTCTGTCTCAATTGGGCTTCTCTCACTCAATATATTTCTCTTTAGATAGTTCATCACTTATTATTTAGGGCTCGTTCTGCTGCTTGATTGTCGCAATTCGTGGGTCATCTTTGACTCCGCTTTCCGCGAGATTCGTATCTCTGGGGTAGACTGGTTGACAAAAGGATACACTGGATTGATTGTGGCAGCTACTACTATTAGCTGTAATTTGCTACCTTTACTTCAAATCGTACAGTGGAACACGACACCAGGTTACCGTTTCAAGTTGTAAGTATTCGCGCGAAACTAAATGTGTGAGAAACGATGCGTTGTCATACCCATTTCAGCGGTTGAATTAACTTAGTTAGTAAAAGTTGTTGTTATTATGAACAATTAAGCTTTATGATAGAGCTCTACTAGTAACACTAACTACAGGAGCAGTAACAGCCTTGAAAGCACCTATAAATGAACAATAGCTAATTGCCGTTGTTATTATTATTTTTATTGTTACAAGTGGTTGTGGAAGAGAGCAATTAATGGAGAGGATTTTTTTTATATCAATCGCTGTTGTGAGAGTGACGATTTCTCACCCTGACGGTGATATTCATTTTTCATATGTAATGCTGCTTTCCCGATAGCAACTTTTCGATGCAACAAAGTGAGCGTTCCTTCTCTTACCCACAGTTTTTCACGCTGTATAGAGAAGAAGTAGTAGAAAATAAGTCAGTGTCGCGGGAAATGGTAGTAGTGGCGGTGGGTTGCATAACCCATAATATGACCATGGACAACAAACAAACGATCACAGAAGTATTGAGGCCAAGCAGCTACTGCGCATGCGCCTAGATCGGTGTACCTTTGGTGGACTGAAGGTATGGTATAGACCAAGTCTCTTTGTACATTGTTCTCTAACATCATCGTTGTAAGGAACGGTTAGTTACCAACCAAAAAAGACACTACAGCTCCGATCTGTTCGACCGGTAACCACGAAGAAGTACGAGTAACTATACTTTGCGAAATCTTGTAACGGCAGAGACGAGCCGAAGCACTCAAACTTGGGGTGTTCTTATGACACACAGATCAAGCAACGAATAGGTTGCTTACCGACCCACGTTAAACTAACATTATTTAATGCAACTATATATGAGCTGAATATAATGTGGATATGGAATGAGTAAAAGAGGCTAAGACACTGAAAGTAACTATGCAAAATAATTTTATCCTGCTCCAAAGTTTGAACAACTCACTTTGCAAGTTAAGCCAGTATTTACTCTGCTCTGCATGCTCAATGTGGCATTGTAGCAGATCATTTATTTCGTACAAAGATCTCTAATCTTTTCAAGAGATGCGAGATCGCGAAGGTAGTTCAGCTGAACACGGGAATGGCCCACGAAACACGCGAAAACAGTGACCATTTTGCCCGAAGAAGGTTCAACCCCAGATCGAATCTCCTGCAACTATACAATCACACTTAGACTAGATTTACAAACTTCCGCTAACCAAGATGTCTGCCCTGAGGCGGAGAATCGATTTAAAAGTGTTGTCACAGATAAAAACGCTCATTAATAAAGAAAAGAGATATAACGTCAAAACAGCAACGATTTCTGCCAATAACACGTTCTCTATGGAAGATTCTGAGGAAACGAAAGCTATCGATATTTATAATAGAACCGTCTGCTTGCTATTGCACCAGTGCGGAAAATGTCAGCCCACTTAAGTCTATTGAGTAAAATTATTTCTATTGGGTAATATTATTATTAATATATAACGAATATGATATAAATTGTATCTGTTTCGCTTATTATTTGATAAGGCGAATTGCCTCATAAATACTATCAATGCATATTAGTTTACGATTTTATCAATTCTGTGTTTGTCCTTGTGGATTAAGTCCTTCCAGATGTTACCTCCACGTGAACTTCAAATTGGGTGACATCCAAATGTGCGCTCTTGTTTCAATATTTCTTCAAATTCGTTTCATGCTCGAGCCTAGCCTTAACATAGTAAGCGACTTGCTAGAGCATGTCAGTTTGCTGGAACCAGCGGCTTTCAAGTTGAGTGAGCTTTTGTTGATACCTGATAATGAGAAAAATACCGAAAAAAGTTAATAACTGTTGGCTTTGACAGTCATAATGCAAATGAAGCCGTGTATTTAAAGCTCTGCATGTTTACGTTATTCTTCCCTTTTCAATCAAACACAGTTTTAATTGATCAAATACACTATTCCGCAAACTTCACCAAAATACTTAGAAGTAAGTGGCACAATTAAAATCAGAAGGCTTTTGGAACGTCATTGATATTTAACAGCTGAGAACGATGCATCAAAAATTTACGACATTTACAAATAAGCATTCATCTGACTATTGAGTCACATAGTACGTGATACTACTTAAATTACGCTCCTATGTGAACTTCCTTATTTTTTAAGGTCATATGCAATTTTTTCGTCGATCGGTCTGTGTATTCGCGTTCACACCATGACAACAAAGATACGAAGTACAAGTTTCCCGAAGATCGATGTAAAATTAAGTTACATATCGTTATCGAATCATATATATCATTTCAGTTCATACAAATAATAGGTTGAACTAAATACGACGGTTCCGATACGGTGAATGTAAGGACACGCAGGGTTTCAGACGTGACGACACGGCTAGTGTTCAATAGACACTTTAACGACGACACTATTCAAGATGTGTAGCTTGATCGTCTGTAATTCGATAAAATCGTTGATGATGCGATTTAAATTGGTATCTTCTGCTCTTACTATATTTTTTTTTATTTACAATCAATGTAACTTTATCTCTAGCATTTATGGAAATGTTTACATGGACTACTCGTTTTTTTTTACTGATCATAGGAGCAGTGAGTAGACGCACTCAGTAGTCAAAGTACGTACCTGCTTCGTTAAAGTATGTCTAACGAAGAACAGGGTATGTTCCTGACGCCAACTATGAGCTATCTGAAAGATAGAAACTATTATATTCAAACAACCAATCCTTAGTGGCGCACAAAATCAGTTCGTCATTAATTACGAGTGAAATTACTGCTTTGATCGTGATTAATTAATTTTATTACCATTAGTTATTATATATAAGCTGTAAAGTTACGGGGCATTGTCATGATATGTGACGGGAACGAATATCGACTAGGGGTATGACGGGGCTTTCGACGTGTGCTTTCTTGTCAAACAGTTACACCCATTTAAGAAATGGTTACATGCAACAACACCAATATTAATTATTAATACTATAACAATTGCCAGAATATAGTGATTTATTACAATTTTAGCAATATTAAGCCATTATTTTCTCTGTATCCATAAAATGCTAACGATATTCCTCCGATGAATGTTGTGTCTCTCGGTGCAGGTATCGTGCCCAGGAAAGAGCCACCGTGAAACAACTAGTAGACAAAGCTAAAAGATCGTAAATGCGGCTAAAAAGCGCGAACGAATTCATATTGTAGGTAGATCGAAATAAATTTCTCAAATCTATTAAATAAATCGAATCTTTACGAGGTTAAGCTTATAAGCTAGAGAGAAACTGGACTAGATTTGATCCTTGTCAAGTATGTTCTTGGCTTGCTAGGTCTCGACTAGGAGAAACTCGCTGCTGTACATCTACAAAAGCAATACTAAATGCTTTTTTACATCATTAGTTACACCATGTCTATTTAACACAGTGACATATTTTAATTAGCTAGGATTGTAGATAATATGAGAAGTGTAGCTTCTATTTGCTGGCTTGTCTGCTATCGGGTAGAAAAACTTCACTCTCTTTAAGCAAAGTGCATAAGGAGCGGTTAACCCGACTCGTTAGAATCTCCCTTCTCCCTGTTTTTTCTGTCAAAACAATTAGTCGCCATTAATTATTTTCATAATTATAAAGATGAACTTCGTTGATTAATGAAAGTAATCAAAATTCGGCTTTCGACGCAGATCCCGTAAGCACATACAGTTATGAAACAAAAAAGGAAATAAACGAGATTAAAAGTCGGGAACTTGAAAAAGCGCGCCCTTGATGAGTTGTGTCTTGGAAGCGCGAGTTCTTAAGAAGTGTAGCGGGTAGGAAAAAATATTTGAAATATAAAGTTGTAACGAATGGAGCAGTACACGCAGCATCAGTGATGCACAATGAAAAAATCAGTAAAAAACTATAACTCCGACAAAGCCTGTTTTCAAATAGCAGGTTTCATCACAACTATTCTAGTTTAAATATCCAGCTAATTTGTACTTGAATTTGTTTTGAGAGCTAAATAACCTGCAGCCTTCTTTTTCCCTCTCTTTAGATTCAATTTATACAGTTCAAGGTACATAAATGATATATCCATTGGCTTCTGGCGAGCTTACTTCAAGTTATTATTAATTTAACTGAGTATGCTCGATGCAAAATGTAATGATCTTTTTTTCTAGCAAAACGCAATAGATCCAAGTTTGCCAGAGTGCTAAACGGTCACCTAACAGCTACACTATGTGTGAAGCAGTCTGAATTTTCGTGAAAATCCCTGAATGTAACGAACTCTTGTAGACTGCTTATTCTTTTATGTTTACAGAATATATTTGCTTTGGATATTCAACCGGGTCAGAAGGATGAACGTGAGGAAAGAATACTAAATAATCCTATAGCTTTTATTCCCAGTCCAACTGTATTATCATTCTGTTTAACTTCGTTGTGCTAATCCGTTTTTTAGACAGCTCTAATTCGAAGTAGTGTTTTAGTGTAAAGGCATGAGTCGCTACTTCAGCTTCAACGACCAAAATAATAGTCAAAAACTAGCGGTGCAAAGGTGATCATAGCATACGTTTACTACATTTTTTTTTTATATACTATAAGTTTAACGAGGAAACATTGAAATCAATTCACTTTGCATTTAGTACATGTAGAATATTTGTGGTTCCCAATCGAATTTAACATTAGTTTATTTAAACTCATGTTTTCGTCTTATTCACGCATGGGTCTGTCCCAAAGAAATAGTTCTCCGCCTTAGCGCAGCAATTGAATTTAATCTTAACCGTTTTACGAGATAATCGAATTTTCCTAATTTGTTCATAAAAAGCGTACATTTATTAACCGGCACAAATTTTCTGCACGACGAAGTCAATGTGCAGTTAAACATATGCCGCTGCCACAGGTCAACTACTCTTTTTAGGGAAAAAGACATTTTAACATATCCTCTCTATACCTTTAAAGAACACAAAGAATGCGCACGCTATTCTCAGTATTAAATGAAGACATCTGCACAAAGACTTTCATGTTTCGAGTTTTACGGCCAGCATTGCCGTCAGGCATTCCATAAGACGGCCGGCTCCCAGCACGAAACGATGTGTGTCTGTGGCCGTATTCGAACCTGGACCGCACAAAGATCACGAACTTACAACTGGGCAAAACGGTACATCGCTTTTGCAGCTTGAAAAAAGATATTGTCCAATCTATTGATATGGAGCGACTATAAACCTCCTTTTTTGCCTGAAATTGACGGTGTAAGTTAGTGTCAGTTTCCGACGACATCTAAAAAATCTGCGTAAAAGTTCCATTCGACAAAGCAGAAGATCTTTAATAGGGTTTAAACTTAAAAGGCTTACAAATCTGTCAAAATCGCCTAAAAGTTATCTCCAGTATCTTAGAGTTGTTTATAGAAAATATAGAAATTCTTTTCGAGAACCTACTAGAATGCTCATACAACATCTTGATTTGACTGAAACCGTTTACACCTTTTGGACTCTTGGTTGTTTTGAATTTTTTTTGTGTCGAAATGTAATCCCGTTTAATTTTTTTGAAGCGTATTTGAGTGATACATAAACGAATATATGCTTATCGCTATTACTTTGTGCGGTTGCTGTTAAAAAGTTATCTTCAATTAGATAATTTCGAAAATGGCTAATGAGTGGTTTACGTCTCGAAATTATGCTATAATAGTGGTTAAGAAACGTTATAATGAATAAACTTTCTAAAATAAATAAATGAAATAAAGCCAAATGTGACCCTTATAGCATACGCAGAAATATTCGTTGAATTATATGTCTTTGTTTAGATACAGCCCTGAAACAAACCATAAAATAATTATAAATTTGCTCGGACGGCCCGCTATATGAATATATATTTTCTGATTTTAGCGTTCGGGCAAGATATTCGGACAAACCGTTAAAGGTATTAAGAATTTTTTTGAAATATCTTCAACTCGAGTGGAAATTGATTACATTCCAATATATATAGCTGTATGGGCAGTACCTATTCATATATTTAAGCTTATATATTTGACCTATTACAATATATATGTACAAGATAGTGCATGCAAATTGGGTAACTTTGCCGGACCATTTGTCGCAACGCGCATGCGTTTATTCACTCCGTTTGGTAGTGCTACATTTAATTTCTACACAATTAAATGTAGCACAAAAAAAGCAAACTCCTTATAAGGAACGATAAAGCTGCATTTTTAGAATTCGAACGAAGACCAGTTGCTACCCAGTGTTTCTGCGTTGGACGAACCCTACCAAGATTAAGAACCTCTTATTTTGGCCGAACTCGACGGCTAACTTCCCAGTTTTCGTATGCTTTTTGATAAGTTTCAGAAAGACTTTCAAGAGGCAAACTGAAAAATTCTCAGCCAGGTTTAGATTTAAACCAATTGTAAATTTATCAAAATGATTCAAAGAGCCATTTTTGACACATCTAGCTTTTTGCCGCAAAAACTGACAGCCGTTTTGCAGGGATGAGTATCAATTACTAATGGAGTTGTCTAGATAAACTTGTACGCTAAGTCGTCTTATAACTTTTTACACATTTCTGCATCGTTCTGGTCTTCTAGCTTGCTTGAGCCCTTGCATTTTTGGGACTCCGACCCACAATCAGCCTGGAATAGAAATCCGTTGGATTTTTTCTATGGAGTCTATTTGAGCGATACCTAAACGAATGTATATCTACCAGTATCGCTTTACACACAGTTGTTGTTAAAAGGTTATTTGCAGATTCATAGAGGAATATATCGAAAATGACTAGTTGTTCAAAGTCCCAAGCAGAGAACGGTAGTCGCAGTCGATGGTAGTTACATTTAATAGACGTGACCGGCAGGAATAACATTTTTAGGAGATGCAAAGGATACCTGTTTTTTTTTGTCGTCTAGATGCAGTCTTAGAAACAAAGCATAAGGAAGATGTCATTTTGATATATTTATATAAACTTAAATTTATATATATATATATGGTGGTTTGATTAAGGTAAACAAGTCGTAGCTGTTAGTTGATATATTGTCAGTCTCCGACCAACACCCGCTATACATGAAAGCTTTTAGCTTTTCCTTCCTAAATGTTAATGCGATATCTGTTTATAAATGAGCTCTGGGATTACAGCATAAGTGCTGATATCATTACATAACTCATAAGTCGTCAAAACTTTAAATGTGCGTTCTGTCAATGCGATCATAGCTCGTAGTTCTCTTGTATTGTATTAAAAAAAAAGTAACTCTGAACAACGCTGGCAGATTTGCCCGCGTTAAAGGCTTAACACAAATTCTGGTTGGTATATGGTAAAAACAATAGAGAATCCACTGTAAGATAAAACCATATAAGAAGCAATTTATTCTCTATTACATTGTACGTGTAGTTGTAACTATCGAAATAACTGAGGATTATTCTTGGCGGCGCTTGCGAATTTGGCCACCAGATCTACTCGTACTCTCGCGAATTTCAAGAACATTGCCTTCAAGCGTAATGGATTGACGCATTGCCGCATTCGCGCTATTTGGTTGGGCAAATTGGATGAAGCCGAAACCTCGGTGGAGACCTGTGCTTTTGTCGAACTGGATATGCGCATGAGACACAACTCCAAACTGAAATCACAACACCCGTTTATAACCTATTGTTAGTATTCATTTTCATTTATGATTATCTTTATTGCTGTTCATACAATTTATAAAATTGCATTCTTAATCACAATAATGAAAAATGTATTCTAGAGGTAATTTCATAACCTGACAAATCAGTTAAATGTAAAGCTAAGGCAGTCAAGTTTGGTACGCTTACGTGCTCAGTGCTCAAGTGATCATTGGTCTACCACAGACGGCCATATTGTAATGTAACAAACGAAAAATAAATTTTGCGTTTATTGATTCTATGACCTACTAGTAAAAAAGAAAGCTATTTTATATATAGGCATTTTCCTTATACGTATCAATTTTCCTGCATTACGTGATGTTGCAGTTCTTATTTGAATTCACAATGAATTCCGGTTACTGAGCCTTCCTCATATTACTAAAGTTTACGTGAACTCAAATGATAATTTTAGGAATATTATGTATTTCATCACGGAAAAGTATGTCTTAGTGTCTAAGTAATTAAAAGATCTTCCATAGGCTTCTTTCATATACTTCAAAAACACGCTTATAATATATATATATATATATATATATACTTATTTTAACTTTGGGCTTAATAAATCTATTAAAACGCAATGATTTATAAACAAACATACGCTAAAGCGGTTAACCAATAAAATGGATTTTCATTAGTAGTTTCTGTTCGTGAGAAATGCTACATTAGGCACGAACACACTAGAAAACAGAAGAGACTGTCCGTTTGATTCGATCGACCTTTTTTGACCATTATTGATGTCTAGTCACATGGAACGGTAAAACAAACACCATATCCAGAACGAAGATATGTTCGTGCATAGATAGAGCTGTATGTTTAGAGAACCGGCGATATTTGCACGCGTCGTAGTTTACTTACATTAGAGAAGCAGTTGCGTAACTCGTTTTTACCGACCGTCCAGGGGATGTTTCCAACGAAAAGCCTCGCTGTTCCTGACATTTTGTTGATAAAATGACGACGAACTGACACGAAGATATGGCGAACACAAAGATGTCGCACAAATGTTGCGCGGAAATCGATCGCTACAGCGCGTGCTTCTGCTCTTCAGTCGATCATACTCTAATAAAAATCATTCCTAATGAGGTTAATGATTTTGTTGTCTGTGCACTCTACACGCCAGCTGGCGTCTGCTATAAAAGCGTCGCGCGTCAGGCATGCCTATCAGAGACGCCTAAATAAGCTCTGGGAAAAATTTTCTCATTGGCTTTATGTTGTTAGTAGCATTTTGTTCTTAACGTTGGAATGAAAAATTTTCAACGCACAATCATTGTATGCTTCAGTTTGTAGACGATTACATATTTACTTTGCACTATTACTTAGCGCACACTTCTGTGTCAGTAAAGCAAGAACCCATTGTTGTACCAGCTTTGCAATGTTTACAACGTTTGCAATGTGTCTATCGCATTAGGCGGTACTTAAAAACATGCTCGAATAATAAGTATGTGTGAAAAAGATACCGCTGGTTAGCTAGGTAACATAAAATTTGAGATAAATTATTTTTGGGTACCTTGCCAGTACATAATTAATATAACACATAATAGATGACCGAGTAACTTCACTAAATATAAAGTTACCAATGTCAAGAAGTCAGTAGGTGTTGCGCTTACGTAAATAAATGTTAGTCCAGAGCAATCCAAAAATTATAGGAAACCATTTGACTTTAAAATTTTCAGTCAAACTGGAACCGAGCGATACAGTCATTGGCAGCAAAGATATTTATAATAAAAAGCTTCTGCGATGTATAAGAAACAACCTTCCGATGGCATTAAGTATAGTACACGTAGTACATACAGTGAGCACCTCTAATTGTCAGGAGCAAGCGATATCATAAGTGAGGAAATAAAAAAATTCACATTGAAATTGAAACTACATTATCAACAATTACATTTTAGACTATTGATGGATTATGGCCAGTACTGCACAACTTTGAAGTGTCATTTGCCCTCCTCTTCTTGCTCTTCCAGTATAGTTTATTCTTTCGATTGTGAACCTGGAGAATCAATTGCTAACGCCTAGCCATCTCGGACAGCGCATGCGACCCTTTTGCCTTATTTCGCCTAATAAAAGAGTACATACTACTACCGATAACAAAAATCGGTACTCATTATCTAGGTTCTTAAATTCAGCTATATTCGTCTCCCGTTTTGAATTTCGGTTCACGATATTAGTCCTTATCTTAGCTTCCTCTACTATATTTGCATGCTTACTAGAGAGCTAACTGATACACCTAATCATAAATAGCAACGCATAATTGGAAAGAGCTGTTGCTGTAAATCCAAAAGTTGGCTTAAAGGATAATGTGGATCCTTTTATCGAACTGTACAAAGTGTCAACTCTCGGTTCCTAAGGCTTCTTTAACTGTCATATAGATCATTTCTTAGTCGAATAAATGGAGCTAATTTTGTATGAATTTAAACCCATCCATATTTGCAATCCTTCAAGCTAAAGTACCTCTACGGTAATTCGCGCTTTATACGATTGACTGTTCCGAGAGGCACAAATATCGAAACACGTCCGTTGTCTTGGACATCGCAAACCAAGCGCCCCTGGTTTTTTTCTGGATGATTACAATAAGGTATGATAAAGATGGAGCGATTACAAAGTTTTCCTTTCTATTTTTTAACTATATCATAAAACATTGATACATTGTATATTAACAATAATGAGGGACGACAATTGGGTGTGAAACAAAAGGAGAAAAATTTGGCAATGACACACTAATGACTAACTGGCTACGAACAAATTAACCTAACCAAGCTCGAAAAATCCTTCGTGGTTCTTGCGCTATATTTATAGATTTTGGACCGCATTTTTGCGGCTTTCTTACCATAACGATACCAACTGGCAGCAAAACGCGCATCGCTCTTTCTGCTACGAATTACACTGAACGAATAATTATAGCAATAGTCTGTTTCTGTTTTTCGATGGTACTTGTACCGCTTTATCAATTACCCGAAAATCAAGCTGGCAGCTTCATCGTTGGCCAGGTAGACACCAAAACAACTGCTCGCAATGCCGTCAAAAGACTCATTTTTCCCTTCGTTCTGTTCAGCGACATTCATGCAGCATCACCATAATAATAATAAAATGATAATTAAATAATCAATTGTTGTAAACGTTTTTATATTTAATTTGCCGTCTAATCAGGGAGACGGTACTAGGTTTAGTTTATTTGACAACGGAATATAAGGAAATGCTTCGTCCAATGATAGACCAGGCCACTGAAATTCATTTATAGATTGAAATATCTAATATAAATGTCTAGAAGAGTGGTAAAATCATGGAGTGATGACCAATGGCCGTGCAACCCCGCGACAGAGGAACGTCAGCGGCGAGGTGGGTTTCAGCATTGATTTAACTGAACGCAGGTATTTGTTTTTCGATAGCGATAGCAAATAAATAGCTTCACATATTGTTCCGCGTTTATTTATATAATTTACAGTAAACTTTCTAATTTTTGAACAGCCACACGTGTTGCTGGCTTTGAGAAACGACGGCGCAACTGTGTTTCGTCATATCATCGTCCATCACCAATATTCAAAATAGGGCGAACCAGATACAGGTTGGACTCTTACAGTTTCGTTAAGTTTGCATTAATATCTGATCAACGGATCCCCAAAATCCTAGCGCGAACGTTAAGTAGTAAATGGCAGCTTTTCTTGCTACTACATGAAAGTACACATACATACATGCATTATGAACGACTAGATAGCAACGTGCATCAAGTATTAGTTGGCGGAGATTTAATTTTTTGTCGTTTTCGAAGTTCTACGCAGTTATCAGCTATAATTCAGATTGGACAGCAAGTTCCGTTGATAAAAGAGATCGTAGCGAAGCTGGTATTATTGGCGAATTTCGCGGAAATCGTGTATTCGAACCCGAGAGTTCGCGGACAATGTGTTCTTCCGATTCCTTTCTTTCCGAGGAAGCCCGCCATAATCTGAGGCCTAACTTGTAAGTGATAGGTGTCTTGAATGAGAGGACAAAAGCCAGTATATAGCAACAATGCCGATGAAAGAAATCATATGGAGGATGCGTGACTACGATACTAAGCGTTCACCTCGTAATTTCTGTAGTAAAGCCGGAAGTTATGGGATACTGCAGGCAAACATTTGGCTAAAAAATAAGTGATATAGGCCTATTAATATTGTAATGTTAAAATTTTAGCACTACCCTGACTATAGATTCTATTTCTCTGTTACGTGGCTTAAGGGGCATCGTTAGCTTAGTTTTACTTGCATCAGAGATATCCAAAAACGGTATCTTAAGCTCTGCAATACCACTTCGTATTCCAATATCCAAAGTACATTTTTTTCTCATTATTCGTTATTCCTAACGGCCAGCGCTGCTTCTGACCTTCGTTCGTTAGACCTCAGGCAATTCTGGAGCTGCCCTAATGATAGTTTGGCGCGTAGAAACTGTTCATAGAACCAAGTCCGATCCCTCTACCCAAATCTCAATTGTCAACTAGCTGAAAATAAAAAACCCGAAGGGTGTTATTTTATCGCATTACAACATTGTCGCAAATATCCACAGCGTTATGTTCAAAGAAGTGAGGTCGTTTTAATGTGTTTAAATAATGTGACGTATGTGTTTGAACAACACCGCTTTATGCAGTGGATGATAGCGACTGAACTAAGAGCAAAAGATGGTGTGATCAAAAACATCAATTGGGACTTCTATTGTCGGTTTCCGCACTAAGAATACATACATCGGGTGGGTTAAATAGATTGGCATTTACCTAATTCTCGCTAACGTCTCATTGGCTTAGTCAATACAGTTACTGCTGTACATCCTAGAATACTAATTCTGTATAGATATAAGCAAACAGTACCGTAAATAAAATTATAACACAGATCCCACAAATTATAGAAGGGTCCCATTCATTTTGGCAGTCGTATTTTCTTCGAATATGACCCCTGCTATAAGGCCTTTCCTTTTAACTTAGGCAACTCATTTTCGAGGTTAGGCAAGTTGACCCATGAGTGTTTTCCGCATCACGACGCCTAAAAAAGCGTTAATAATGATATGTATTAATCAATGGTTATAATACTAGTGGCAAATTGTTTCGTCAACTTTCTACAGAAAGAACTACGCGTTAGTAAATTCACTAGTGTACTTTTTCAACATTGTGTTTTTCTGGTCAGATATCATGGCGTATGCTAAAAATTATGGAAAATCCATAAAATTATCCTGTTCCGTTTTGGCAGTTGTGAAATGAATTGTGAAAAATGAATGCCATTTATGCAGTCACAAAAAACCATTTAGACTTTTTATTGTCACCAGTTCAGGCTCTTGCAAACCTGCTCCACATTACGACTAAACTCCTCGGGAAAAGTTTCTGTCTGTTTCGATTCCGCCGAGTTAATTTTGTAGAAGCCACGAGGTGGGAATAAGAAAATCGAAGGAATCTGCTCTTCAAATTGACGAATCGTTCGCTTTACAGATATGCCGACCGCATTGAGGAAGTGCACCGTCATTTTTACCATAAGCAATCATTAACGACGATAACAGTCTCGTGATCTTTTATCGAACATTCATTTTACTTTATCGTACACTTCCATAATACATTGTTTTACCTTCGATGCCAACTTTTACTTGATTCTGTTCAGGTCTGCCCTTTAATGAAAACTATCAATAGCTCGCCATCATCTTCCTATATCAAGTCCAATTTTAATTGCAGTTATGTAGAGCGCATTATATGTATGTAATGTATGCCAATAAAGCATTGCTAAATACTTTCACACTGGCACAGATCAGAGCTGAACGCTTCAACCTTTTACGCCTGGCATATATCTATTTAGAAAGAAAGGGAGGGAGGGAGAGAGAGAGAGAGAGAGAGGTTACAGGCGTTTAATATTGATTCAAGTGAAGTTAAAGGCATGTTCAGCCTGTCTACATTACGTGTACTTTTTGCCTGCAAAATGTTTGCTCTACTGGGTTTGTGACTGTGGGCCTATAAATTGAGTTGCATTTTCGCGCTTAGACCCATAATTTAGTATTCAAAATTTATCCAACTGTTCGAAGAACTCTTAAAGAAACCTTCAGTACTTACGTTTCAGTACCTAGTGAAGAATGTTTGTTATATTGTGTAATAAATAAGCGTAGAGACGGTGATTGATTGAACATCAAAAATTTAGAATGTCTTAGTCACTGGCTTTTCTGACCCTTGCATAAGTAAATTGCTAGCTTGCACGAGAAGCACCATAAGCAAGTGCTTTGTTAATTAATAGCATTGCAGAAAATTATACGACGGCATAGATTCATATATATATATATATATATGATCCGATGAAAAACGAGAGAGAAGAGACTTTTTTATAGAACAAAAACAGAGGAACAGACCTGAAAGGATTTGACTCCATAATCTTTCATCCTCTAACAATTTACAAAAGCTGGCTTTTGGCAAGCAAACGGGCAGTTTACGCCTGCCTGATCGACAGAGTGACCCGTTCGCCCTATTTGGAATTCGCGTGGCAACTGAAAATATGGATTCATCAAGTTGTAGCATATTGACACGATTGTTGGCCTTATTAGAAGGCAAAGTCTTCAAGAAGGTCCTAAGTTCGAATCATTCTGCTGATATTAATAAGTGAGTAAGCTCAAAAAAGGATTTGCCCTCACAAAAATGAGGCACTATATACTATTCAACGAGGTAGTGGGTGACGAGCTTAAAGGTAGACTGGTTGCATAGCTGCTCAAGTAATAAAGCTTTCCAGCGTATGCAACGGTCTTATTGAAGAGAACCGAAATAAATGCATTATTCAGGAAGATAATAGGCGCCGGAAAAGTGTCAAACACTTTAAAACTCTACAGTTTTCTAAGACGAATAACCTATTCGGAGGAGTTAATCTTTCAAAAGATATAATAAATGAAAAGTGTGTGCGATAATAAACTTTTCTATATTCATACATACAACAAGCTTCTGCCTCGTCACAAAAAAAACTTCATTAAATATGTATATGTATGATTACCTAAAATATTTTCTAGCTTAATGTAGAGACATCGCCGGCAGTTAGAGAAGGATAAGTTACGTCATTTTTTGATTTGAGAGACGAATGAATCAGTCGTTGGATGCCGTTTCGTGATCCTTTTGTCCTTCTCTAGCCTGGAGACCACGTGCTTGCCTCATCAACCTTAGGTTGACTGGGTAGCCCTTTCTCTGCACATGTCACTCCTTCAATTTATTTCCGTTGTACCTGTACCTTAGTGTCCTATATGTACATTTGTGCATGTGTATGTGCCCCCTTTTATGTTCAGTGTTTGCATGGTGAGTGTCGGCTCCGTTCTAACTGATTCAGTCAGGATATCGGCTTCGGCCGGCCATGCGTAGTCGCTTGCTGCACGCGCGGCTGGCCGCTCTTCCGCCCCAGTTTCTTTCTACTACAGTCCAAGCTCTGTAAATACAAGAGTGGGTCCGTGGTCATCTGCCCATTGAAAGGTAGAATGTAGACGTGGCACGTTGGGCGTTATAGGGAGGCAATCGAACACGGTCGGAGTAGAGGCTCCAACAACAGTCGTGACGTCAAGAAAATCAGCAGCAGCAGCAGCAGTGCATGGACTGAGTTTTCGGCAACCATTTTGGCGATCAACACCATCAGACGACTTCTACATTTATTGGTACCGACTAAAGGACAGTCTCATCTATAGCGGGCGGTCGAGACGGCCGGATTATCAGCCATTGTATCAATCGTTGTTGACGACAACAATAGCGGCGGTGGTAACAACATAGTGTACATACTGAAACAGCAATTCCGCAGGAAAACCGCATTGCCAGGCATTCGCTTGGCCTGTGTGCCTCGTTGCTGTATCGAGCCCGTAGTGCCGCCCGGAGTGTATAGCACCAATGCGAATGGCGGCTCGCGGAACTTAATGGGTTAGCAGCGCCCTTTGACCCTCTGCAGGATGTAGGCAGAGGCAAAATCGAAGCTAGTTTTGGCGACGACCACAATGAAGGCAGTAATGACAACGCGTTCGTAAGCACAAGTGTTCAAATGTCACATTGCTATTTTTTTGCTATAATTACAAGGATAATGACGACTGCTAGTACGACTATGATACAATTAAGGACCAGCAAACGAAAAAATGCTCAGGCCCAATATATGGTTATGTCCACCTGTTATGACCACGTATTCGACTCAACACAATCGTCACCATATCAGTGCGACTAGCGTGGCCGCTTTTCAGTGTGACGAATAGTGAAAATTCGGCAACGGCAGTAGTAAGACAATAGCATCATGCGCGAAGAGACCGGTAAGAGCTTGATGTGCAAGACAACACAATGTTGTTTATTAGGAGAAAATGAATTTGAAGATTAGCCGCTCGTTAAGCTTTGGGTTGTCTATTCTTATAGAAAAGCTTGAGGTCTACCTATACTTCAGCGGTCACGTCGGTCGTTAATGTTCACTTTTGGTTACCGTCTTCCTCCCTTTCTTCCCTGTTGCCCCCGGCCTCCTTCCCGCTCGCTCTTTGCCCTTCTACCACACACGCACTCCTACAACATTCTACACGCACGCGGTTCTGCTCAAAGGCTGCAGGACGACAAAACCTGGGGACCATCAAGGTTAGGCTAGGTCTGTTTGAGGTGGATATATACGTGTATCTGTCGACACGCCGCTGTATTGAAAGTACGCACTCTAGATCTCAGCACAGAACGTGCCCGCAGTATATGTATATTCGGTATAGAATGCATACTTATTATGAGTTCTTAGTATCTAATATACAGAAGTAATTATCCGTTGAGCTGATTATAATGCGGATGAAGCAGAACACACGAAAAGGCTAATAAAAGACGTTACTTTTATACATGACTAAAGTAATTATTATTTGATTTACTCCAGGTCATGACTACGATTCTCATTGTTATCATGGAAAACCTTAATAAAACAATTAAATATACGATACCCAATATATTTACTAAAACCAATGGTTGTATTCGGCTTGAGACTGCGGCATTCTCTGCAATACGTTCGAAATGTTCCTAGTAGATCGGCCTAGTAATATTTGGATTACTCGTTCTCCTACTAGCATTTAAGGCAAGTTGACCACCACATGAAACATGTCGGATCAGGCCGAGATCAGTATTAGATACACTTGACGGAATTCAACTCAACAAATATTACTTAGATAAGATGTCCCCCTAATTCATATAGAATTCAGTTCAATAACAGAGGTCGCGGAAAGTACGAGTACAAAAAGATCATATAATGTTATAAACGCCCATTTGTGAAAAACAAACCTACGTTTTAAGGTGAGCAACCTTTCCCAGACTCAGACAGTTACGTACAGAAATACGCTTGTCAGTCTAACGACTAGCTAAGGGCCTTTTTATTAGTCGCCAGAAAGAACTCCGTTAGCTAATCTACTCTGATGTTAGATCTTCATCTTGAATCGTTCAAGCTGCGAAGAAATGATCGTTTTCTCCATTTCATGGTTTATCTTCATAGGAGGGTGTTATTCAAGAGTATGCATTACCGGCCAGATATGTTTTGCGCGATTGCCTCCCTGTGGGGTGCAAAGCGATATTCTAACAACTTTAATAGTTTTGCTGAGTCGAAGAGGCATGCAATACAGCCTAGTTTAGTTTACCTTCGGAAATGTTCAGGAATAATTCACGCAGGTTCATTGTTAACATAGACGTAAGGCGAACCTATAGAACCACGAAATTATTATCGTATGTACAATTCAATATCGCCGGGCACGTGCAGGGTCTCTACTTTCGTAGAATATTCTATACTTCTAATACAATATCTGGCGCTACTCAGTGACAAAACTCGTTTGAAATGAGATTAGTCCCAGATACTCAGTGTTTCACCCGTTCCATTTCCCTCCAGTCGTTTAGACTCAAACGTGTGCCCAGCTTTATTACGTATTTATTAAACCATATTTATTGTGCGACACGTAACGTAACATATCGTTTAGTATAACATAGCAGTTAATATTTAATAGTGGAGAGGATTTGATTTAGTCAGTCTGACTCCGCAAACCTTACCACCACCTGGTGTTGATCGACCTTTAGTCGTAGTTTGTTTGAACATTGTTACGCATACATTTTACAGAAACGGGCAAACAATTTTTTTCATCTAGAGTTTATCGCAGATCTTTTATCCTTCTATTTTGCACAGACAATTCCACAAAAAACACTCGAAATAATCAACCTTTTCTAAACCATCAACCAAAGCTGTCTTATATTTTTAGTCTTCTATTCTTTCTTACACGAAACGCCGTGCTTCTGATGCTGCGCTCTAATATTAAGCGAAAAGAAAATATTCTCTCAGCTGTTCCGAGCTAGCGAAGACGTGTTCTGAAGTCTAATTGCGTTGTAGTTCCGAGAGCCATTTGCAGTGCCTGCACTTAATTTTTCCTTCTCGGCTTTGAGCGCACCCTTTTCCTTCAGACCCCTTTCAGCGAATCTGGCGGATATTGTCTGTCGATTTAGCTGTCAAAGACGTTGGCAGCTGTCGTCATTACCGACAGGCTCTTGCTGACTTGGAAAGGCACTCTTGTAGCCGAAGGTGTTTCGCCCTTGACTAACGAAGGGGAAAAAGACGGCGTTGAGAGTCGTGGATAACTATAACGGCAAATCGACTTGCATCGCATTGTCTAAAACTCGTGTCCGTTCTACGTGCTGGGCAGTGATCTGGCTTGTTTTCGTGGCGCGTTATAGTAATATGCCCTTAACGTGAGCTAGTCGAGAAATGTAGTAGAAAATATACTTTCATCCATTGAAAGCTTGACTCGATACCTGAACAAATGACAGCCTACTTAAAGGCGAACAGTTCGCGTACTGGTGGCATTAGTTCAGCGCAAATCAGAAACGATCTGATTCAGTCGAATAGGCGTAGGTGAAACTTAGCGGCGAGCAATCTCGGACACTTCCATCAAAGGTTGATTCAGGACTATTTCTTCTTTTCTAACTCAGCGCCTGTTCGATGACCAACCCAAATCTTTTTCAACCGGTCGACTAGAGAAGAATCCAGAGTTAGTCAACAAGACGCGTATGTCTGTCGGCCAAAGGTAGTCCAGGTGTCAGCCGGGGAGTGTGTAGAGCTCTTTGTAATCAGTAAGTCGTCGCGATGGATCCACATCCGCAGGTCGAGGATGCCGTCACGAACGGTAAGATAATATTCCTTTTCGTAAATCAGTACCCCCACAAGTTTTCTGATAAGTAATAGCGCATGTGTGTGTGCAATGTTAACTTTCTAAATGGCATGCTTCGATAAGTTCAGCTAGATAAAGTTGTAGTCCAATTTGTTGAGCATGATAAATTGTGTTGTTATTTAAATAGGACATGTCGTCGCATCCGGAATAGCAGCAGCAGCAGCATCATTGAAGGCTGCCGAAATTATATAGAATTCCGCGATAGTTCAACAGGCGACAAAATCCACCTGACCTACGTGATTCAGGTCGATAGCATGATCCATTTTCTATACGTCGAATATAGGGTATCTTGCTGTTTTGGTTTGCGTGGTTTAAGGCTCAGGTCGACTGGAACCATTATCATCATATAATCATTCCGTTCCTGGCTACAGCGCTGATTCAATAATATAATTAGTAGGTAAAAAAACATTTCTGCCTCTCAAAATTCATTAAATTTTGTAGAGGGAAATGCAACCATGCACAGATCCAGTTTTAATTTGGTAGCCTCCTATCGATAGTAGCGTTCGACTGACCTTTTTCTATTTTCGATACATACGAAAGTATAGATTAGTCGTGTTTCAAAGGTCATCAACGAGCAAGTAATTACATCTCTAGTTATGAGCTATTCCATTAGCTTTATTTAAGACGTACGCAAGATCGTGTTGTTAGCCTAGAACGAAGCCTTTGTTTGTTTCTAATTCATTCATGTAGTTATATCGACAAGTACCCACCGAGTGAGCAGATGTCCTATTTTAACAAGCGTCTGTATAAAGGACTGAGTCCTCTTATGGAGCGGGGAACACAATCAGGCGACGATACGTCCTCTAGCTGCTTGTTTCAATTCTGGATGTTGTTTGTAGCGTGTATGTAGTAATCATTACTTCAGATCACTTCCTGCTATCCCTTAATATATGTACGGAAGCTGTTAGAAGACCCAGAACTTTTCCGCGTTTTACATTCGGGATCTAAGCCGTTGAGTGTTAGTTTATGCGGTTGGCTCCGAGCGCGAACCGAAGTGTGTCTACTCCAGGATTCAAAGTTAGAGCACCACGGATTTCCAAAAAGGTTTATAGGTGCACACGTTTCCCACGGTGCTATTCTGATAGTAGAATTTAAGAGTCGTTCGATTATATTTTAAGTGAATAATCGAAAATAATTACACTGAAATGTAAACTCATTTTGTTTGCATGTTTCAAAATGAGAGCAGCAGATGCTAACGCAGCGTCTCAATCACGCGGCCTCCACGAGCAGAATAAACTAAGGCCTTCAATTCTTAGGTTAACGAAATATCCGGCACAAGCTACTGGGCATGCATGTAGACCATATTGTAAAACCCATTCTTGGAACTAGATTCGATGCCGTTTAGGATGACGCACATTATTTCAATAGAATATACATCTCTAGGTGAAAAATGAAAATACGGGCTTTGCCAGGAAGGAGTCGGCAGCAGTGGTTGTTGATAAGGGTCCTCTTCTACGTAGTAGCGATCCACGCAGCCTTGCGGGATCCCCTCAGCGTCGGATCTTAGCTAGATAGTTTCTGCTCAGGAAACAATCGATACGCAGCGTAACAATGGGTACAATTGTGAAAGCCCCCGGCACAGACTTTAGTCTCTTGTACGACCATTGCGAGTAGTGATATCGGAGCATGCATTCTGGAAAATTAAATCATATAGGAATTGTTCGTATCGATAACGTTCACATGCAGTCATCAATGTTTACATTCAAAAACGGCAAAACAAAACTGCAAAGGCTTCTTTTCTATTCTACAATACCCAAGTGGATGATCAAGCTAAACTCATTGCTGTTTCCATAGCGTTAAGCTTTGACCCGCTTTTTACTCTGGAGTCCGTGTGCGTGTTTTGGGGTGGCCAAGACAACTTGGAGCGCTCTAAAATAGCGTTCTAAAAACGCCACTAGAAACTTCGCAAGTTACTCACTTTTAAAATGCAACTGGGTTCTATGCAAGAGAACGTATAAATTTGATTCTGGGTCATAGTTTTTTGTTCGTCGCATTTAGCAAAGTGGGTTTGCCAATAACTACACAAGGGGCCCGCTACTCGCTTTAAGCCAGTTCTGTTAAATGCAATCTCAATAAAATGAATAACGTTGTTGCTGTCGGAAAGTAATATGTTAATGAGTGATGCAATGATGACACCCAGATGCTCATTATAATTATAATAATTTACGGCGAATTCTACTTAACTGCGCACAGGATAGAAACATGGAGCACATACAGTAAGTAAGTTTAACCCCGCACCAATTGACAAAACAATTAACTTAATGATCACTCTAAGTTTATAGCAATAGGATTAGTTAATGTTTTTCGAGCTAAGCAGGCCCAGTCAATGTTGCTAAGCTTCATTGCACTAGATCTGGCGTAAAGTCTAGTCAGAAATCTCTTTTGGCATTAAAGCTGGTCGAGTAGCGTGCCTGGATAGTGGATGGCCGTGCTCGTCTCCAGTGCCAGAATATGGCCCACTGATAGATGAAAACCTTTAAATCTGTTGCTGAATCTAAGAACAAGCTTTTGAAGACATGCACTCAGGTTTGCTGCTTCTGTTTAATAGCGTCTAATGGAGTTTTTATTTCGTCAAGACGGAATAGTTTAATCTTTTTGCGCGGTAGGGATGTACCAAACTCGTACTTGACCAGTTCTAACATAGGGTAATGGCTCAACTTATTACGCGATCTGTGAAATTCATAAGCATTGAAAGTTCGGGGAGACATGCATGCAATGAGCTAGCTATATGGGGGAAGCCAATACAGACTGTCTTTTTGCTGATCGAGCTTCACATCGATCAAAACAGATAGTGCTATGAAGATCTTTTGGGGTTATCGAGTCGATACCGACCATACGTTTTGAAAATCCTAGTCGTGAAAACGCTTGTCCAGTACCACGGGTGCGTTCCAGCATTCGTTTAATAATTAATTGCTACGAACACTTTCGGAAGTATTAATCCTTCTCTAAGATATGATATAATACGAATTGGCTAGCCTTGATAGCTCGTCGCTTTGTTTGTGGTTCTAACAATTTGCTTGTTTCTTCATTTTTTTTTAAGTTTGCTGTTCATAATGCATAGAAAAACTTGAACGTACCGTTAAATCGGAAAGTTCCCAAAACAGAACGTCATACAAAAATGACTTAACAAAAATCATCGTCAAAATATACCATTAGATACGGTTGCTTATGAAGAGTTCAACGATTATTTCTCCGCTTGAAACGATGTGAAAATAGAAATTGGGAACAGCTTTGGATGCATTATTTACGTATATCCTATCGCATAGTTATGATAAAAATAGGGTAGGTATGAAGGACTAGTCAATGTGGTTGAAGTGAAACAGCTTGACACACTTCAGATTGTTATAGCTAAAATTTATCTTGTTTAGTGAAATCTGTCATTTTTCGGAACTATATCGCGCGGTGCCATGAACATACAGCATATGTAACGGTTTTTTCCTCGTTGTTTTGATATGTTAACGTAATCGAGCATCGACAGTAGCTCGATTCCATCGACTCACTGATCGATCTGAAGGTTAAGAAGTCGGCAAATCGAGGCGTCTCTCAACGCGAGTATCTCAGCTCACAGACTTCACGTACCGCTGATCAGGGCTAGGTTGACAAAGGGCTCTTCCGTGTTGTGTTTGTTGATTTATTTATTTTTGTTTTAAAAGACCAGGGCCTGATTTCGTAATTCACCGAAATAATTTCGATCGTAGGTTGGCATAGAGCTTTGACGTGCATCGTCTACGCCGATTTGCGTCTTATTAACGATGTTGCCTCAATCCTGGCGTGTGGATAGCGTACACCGGCATTAGCTAAATTCAGCTAGCTAATTAGGTAGTGTATTATATGTGTAAGTTACCGGTACAATGTCTGTTTACCCCTAACGGCACAATATGTACATAGAACCATTCGATTATCATGACGATACAACGCTTGTGTTGTTTGGACTTTCCACTTACAGCGGTGCCTAAAGGGTATATGTCAACGTACGCTGCGTATGGGGCGCTCGCTGCAACTCGACTGGCTGGTCTTGCGTTGCAGTACATGTTCCCCAGTAGGAAGGTACACTTACAATGTACATAGTTGCTAACGGAATCATACAATAGGACCTGACGTATACAGATTTAACAGAAGTCAGTATAAAATACTTGACAGTGTGACTGGATTATGGACAATGCAATAGCCGTAATTTCATCAATAGGGCGCACTTCTCGAGCGCGCATTGAAGTTCCGAGTCGAAGCGTTTTAGGTCAATGAAGCGACTACAGTGTGAAGTTATTTAGGTATATAAAAAGAAATATATACATACTAAGTAAATAATTCGAATAGTTTCGCTGGTAGTCACTTTTCCAATTTCAGAAATCAAGTCTCTTTTCATCCTAGAGCAATTTTAGCTCAGACATTTAATGCGGGCAACCGGAACACGGCTATAAAATACTTAGCTTGTACAAAAGAAGCCCAACGTTAGGATTAAGGTTGTTTTCAACGGCGATCTATTCTATTTAGCTGGATGACACTATTCACAAGGACGAATAGCTTTCTGGATACCAGTGGAGTGATTACAGCTGTTTCGCTTAATGTTATGGAAGTCAAATAGGCCACGTGTGCTTACGTAAGCTATAAATAAGGCTTGAACTTTGCTGTTGTTTGCTCTCCGTAGCCGGTGATTCCTATGGTAGACCTGAACAATCAGTCTCGCGAAATCATCAGCGTCGGAGAACGCATTCGCACAACCCGTCTAGTACCGCCAAACGAAAAGGTGACTCATTGTATTTCGTTTGAGCTAAGTAAACTCAAGTCACAGAATAACCGAACTTTAATTGAACATAAAATAGCACAATGCAACAGAATAGAGAAACAAGTTTACCCCCGCCCCCTCGCCCCCCAGAAACAACTCTAAACGAAGTTACACGAAATGTGGTGAGTTAATTGTATTAATACAATTCAGGTAATCCATGGTGTCAAAAGATTTTATTAGTATATTTTGATTTTATCTCAGTTTGAAAACTTGGCCTTAGCTAAGGTAGCAGGGTGGATTTAGATGCAAGTTAAGCATGCGCATTGCTGAAGTCGGGACAGTTATAACTGAAGGTAAACAGTTCTATCGAAACACAACCTGCTATACCGTAATGAACGATCAGGCATGCATTGATCAGATTTTTAGGTTATTTCGGATAATTCCATTATAGTTATACTGATTTTTTTATTATTAGGTCAATTACCTCTTCGAGGACGCGCGGACGCTTCATGACGTGATGTTCCGTGGGGCCCGAGTGTCCAAAAACGGTCGTTGTCTTGGCTATCGGGAACCTGGGGCTGCAGAGTTCACCTGGATGTATTATAACGAGGTCAAAATACTGGTCGTGCACCTGCGTTAGTTATCTCTTGCGGCACAATTTGTCGGATTATAAATTATCATTTTTCAGATCGGTAATATTTCTCGTAAGTGCTGCAGCGGCGCTGTGGCCACCTACCGCTTTGGCGGATAACCTTTTATAAATTATAGCGCTTTACTAAGAATAAGTGTTTTTTGAAGGGTACTTGACATGAGTTCAGTGAATATCGAAAAATCCTAACTAAAATTAGATAAGTTAAAAATGTATAGAAGCGCTTCGGTCACTGATTGATTTGCGTAGATTGATTTGGAAGAGAAGAGCTGTCATTTAGGCTAAACAATGACAAACATGTCCGCAGACGCGATGACGCTTAATTGCCCGATTCTTTTATTTACAAATGTAGGTACTGAATCGCAATCGGAGTTTCGCATGCGGTATGCTAGCTATCGGTGTCCTGCCGGGAAATGAAACGCTCATCGGCCTCTTCGCCAGCAACTCTGCTGAATGCGTTATTACTGAAATGGGGTGCTACTATTTCTCTATGGTTTTGGTACCACTGTATGACTCGATGGGCATAGATTCAGTCTACTACATTATTAAGCAGGCGCAAATCGAGACGGCGATCTGCGACACGGTCGAGCGGGTAAATAAGCATCTATACTTATACTTGTATTCACTTTTCAAATTTTATCAGTCAATTCATTACCGTTTTTAAAACTGATAAAAAAGATATTGTCAGTTAGATGGTTGACAGGTACAGCCAGCTAAATTACTATCGGTTGCGACAGATGCTGAAATTTTTCATGTGTCAGGACTAATTTCTAAAGGGACCAATCACGAGGCCTGTTGTTGCCCTTTAAGCTAAAAATGTTTTGACAGTTTAACGAATTTATCTGTGTAGCTTTCTTTTTACAGTAGTTAGTCTACAGTGTACGAGCTTTAAGTGTCTAGGTTGAATTTATGCTGATAGTCCTTGGCTAATTAAGAAATAGAAAGATCTTCAAAATATACACTCTGAAATAATGCGAATAGTAAATGATTTATGATTTCCAAGTGTTTATTTATTGGTAGAATGTAAACTGGCTGACAAATAAGTATCTATGAGCTAACCTGCCCACATACTGCGCATTCTAACAGGCCAATGTTCTTTTGGACCTGAGGAAAGGGGGTCCTGTTCTCCGACGGATCATAGTAATAAAACCTATCACAGACGAACTTCGACTAAAAGCTTGCGAACTTCACGTTGAGCTCTTCCAGTTTACTCAGGTCAGTTGATCATTGCCGTTACGTGATGATACTGTTTTTTATAGACAGAAGAAAAACGTATGCCACATAACGTTGAATATTTCAATATTAAATGGTGAATCGATTTGCAAGGTTGAGGCGATTGGGGAGAAAAGTCTCAAGCACTCAATTGCACCGCACGAAGATCAGTTGGCTGTCATCTGCTATACGTCCGGTACGACGGGAAGCCCCAAAGGTGTTATGCTAACTCATAGAAGCATTGTGGCCAATCTGAGCGCTGTCATGTTCCAGATGGGCGAATGGGCTCCGACTGGGGAAGACACAATGTTGAGTTTCCTGCCTTTAGCCCACATGTTCGAACGTTGCTGCGAGATGGCAGTGTACATGGTTGGCGGCAGCGTTGGATTCTATTCGGGAGATATACGTGGTCTCACGGAAGACATGCAGGTTCGTCCTTTCGGTTCTACCTCTATGTGGGTCCAAGAGTAGTTAAGTTGCTCGAAGCTCGCCTCAAGTTGGTTTCACAGGGTGTTCCTATGATGTCATCAAACGTAATTACTCAATACGTTACACCTACGAACAATTTCATTGTTCAGACTTACGTTACAAGCAAGCGTTTAGACAAGCAAATTTGAAGGTACGATACGCTTTCATTTCATGTCTGCACTTAGATTCTGAAACCCACAATTGCTCCGATGGTTCCACGGTTGTTGAATCGTATTCACGATAACGTCATGGCAGCCGCTTCAGGATCGAAAGTGGCCGCGTTTATACTCAATCAGGCGCTGAAGGCTAAGCAAAACGAAGTGAACAAGTAAGTACCACTATCGGGAGGAACTAAAATGATCGCTTCGTCCAACATGCCGTGCAAATGATAGACGATGAATGTGGCGCAATTACACTTCTACTTTTCTTTTTTGCAGTTACTTGATACGCAATAATCACCCTGTTTGGGACCGCTTCATTTTTAGCAAAATCCAAAAAAAGCTAGGGGGCCGTATTCGCCTCTTTGTGGTTGGTTCTGCTCCATTGGCGGCAAACGTGCTAAATGTAGTCCGTTGCGCCCTCGGCTGTATCATTGTTGAGGGATACGGTCAGACGGAATGTACGGCTCCATGTACCTTAACGTTACCTGGAGATACCCGCGCCGGCCATGTTGGGCCGCCCATCGGCTGCTGTGAGGTGAAGGTCTGTACATGCCGAAATGTTTCTCTGACATGTGCTAAAATCTATTCCAGTATAGGAGAAAGAGCTATGAAACACAAGAACCGAACGATTCATTCAGTGACTCACGATACAAGTGCTATTAGGAACATGTACAGTTTTAGTTAGGAGGCAATTAGGATAAAAGGAAGGCATTTTGCTGGAAGGATATATTCGTGAATATCAGAGCCCGCTAGTTTTTTTTTTACTGTTAGGTATAAGGTAACTATGCCCAGTGCGCCGAATTGCCTAAGAATAACTAATTCTCTCTCGATTTCTTTACGACAAATAGGTGGTCGATGTTCCCGAAATGAACTATTATGCTTGCAATGGCGAAGGGGAAATTTGCGTTAAAGGAACATCGCTATTCCAAGGATACTTTAAGGTTTGTATCAATCGATGCCTCATCGAACGGTGGGATTATCTCACAGGGTTACTAAGTAAGTAGAAATTTAAACATGCAGACGACAGATGGGAACACCGATATAGTGCGATATTTATCGAACATCTTTGTAACGATTAATTTGAAGGGGTAACACTCGCTGGTTCGGATACGAACGGATCGAAGCGTTGTTCAATAGATTGGATTAAATTGACCTATCTCTATTTGCACATACTTATTATTATTATTATCATAATCACTTAGTTAGCTATGAAACTATATATGTTGAATACCAGCAGTGGCAATAACCTCTTTACCTCTTATTCTTCCGTTACGATTATCTAATGTGTTTCGACATATCGTTTGAAAAGTTTACTGTTTTTTCCTCTGTAAGTCCATTAAATTTTTTTCGCACAATGAACAGAGTTTCAATGGAAAAGCTACCGAAACAGCCCTCGGGGGATACTCGGGCGGGAGGGGGGCACAACGAGGACTCTGCGGGAATCTGGAGTTTTTACTAGATCTTGCTTGGTCACCCAATGTTTATGATAACAAACAACTAGTTAATTGGCTGCGAAAATAAGCTACGAATAATATATTATTATGTATTTTAAATGAATGAAATGGAATCGAACTTCGCCGAAAATAAGAAGCCTGTAGGTAATCTGGGCTGCGCGCTCAAATTAGTACGACCTTGCTCTTAACGCTTCGTCCGGCATCGAGTGACGCCTAGCCACAATAACAGGTTTTTACACACAACTGCCACGTGCTGTCTTTAGGTCAGCATGAAGCGGAACAGCAAGTGAATAGCTCCAGGAGATTCTTTTAAACCCAGACTTGAGCCAAACCCTCATCCCGAAAAGGCTGATGTGGGTTTGGTGGGTCTGGAAGAGTTTTCTATAATAGGAAACGCTTGCCAAAAATTAGGACCGACAAGAGCGACCTGTAAATGGCTTAGTTAAGCGACCCTATTTAACAGGACAATACCCAATAGATTAGACAGAGCTATCCTTTTCCACGAACATGCCGGTCGCACATAGAAATAGCACATAACCACATAGAAAAATTGTCCTGCAAGAACTTCGATAGATTTGTCTACACCCATCATATCCTTCATGCTCTTCTAGTCTTTATTTGGTTGACAGCTGGGAGAAGGTCATAGATAGTGACAATCAATTTATCTGCTGCTAGAATAGTTCGAGTGAAATGCTGTAGGTGAGAAACGGCTATTATGTTCTAACCTACTCCATAGATTATCTTACTTTTGCATTAACGTAGAAGAGTGATTTGGTCTCTTCGCAGATGGAATATCCACTATAACCATATGCTATGGCTTTGATATAGATGGTCAAAATTGTTTCCGATTCAAGGATCCGGACCGAACACGAGAAGCCGTGGATGCGAACGGATGGTTGCATACGGGCGATATTGGCAAATGGCTTGACAATGGCACTTTGAAAATTATCGATCGGCTGAAGCACATGTTCAAGTTGTCGCAGGGTGAATACATAGCTCCTGAAAAAATTGAAAACATATTAGTTCGATCAGCATTTATCATGCAGATCTTCGTACATGGCGACAGTTTAAAAGTAAGTAAATGCTATTGCCGGTTCCGTTACTGAAATGTCGCACTAGGCTGAAAAGACATAAGGACTAAACAAGCAGAGTAACTTGGTGGTGATATGATAAGGCCGCATGTTCATCACTCGATTCGCGCGACAGAAGCAAGGACCGCTCGAACGATTCGGACAGCGCATAATGGGTTCCTTAATTGATTTGTTATTTCATTTTCAGTCATCACTTGTTGCTGTGGTTGTACCTGATCCCGAATATCTGCTCATATGGGCACGACAGAACCGCATCGAAGGCACATACGAGGAGCTGTGCTTCAACAAAGTGGTAAAGAAGTCTGTCCTCGATGATCTTCTGTTGACGGGCAAGAAGAATGACTTGAAGACTTTTGAGCTGGTGCGTAATTGATTCATATGCACAATCGTGTCGTACACGTAAATACATTTCGAATTGTGCGCCCGGCGTGTAGCATCAGAACAGAGCCACTTGACATGAATGTTCATTTCATTGACTTCAGATGAAGGACCTCTACCTGGAAAGTGAGCCTTTCTCGGTGGAGAACGGGCTTCTTACTCCAACACTGAAGACGAAGCGAACAGAGTGCAGGACCAGGTAGGACCAGCTGCGATGGAAAGAATGCGTCATAACACTAACATGCACTCTTGAAAAACGAATTTTTAAGACGGTTATTGTGTGTAACTACTGACTGAAATAACATATATTCTTTTTGTGGTTAAGCTATATGTCGGTAACAGCATATCATCGAAAACCACACACACGATAGTGCCTCAACTAGTTAACACGTGTTTTGCATTAATTCAGGGTAGTTAAGCCATTTAGTCTATAATCGGCGTTTCGGTAGATGCGATTGAAACCATTCTATAATTTTAAGAACGTTTGATGATTGATTTTCACAGGTACGCTGCTCAGATTGAGGCAATGTACCACAACCTTAAGTAGACACAAGGTGGGTTCGATCGAATGTCCAATTATCTCGTGTGATTCATTGATCGAAGAGTTAATACGGTAGGCCGATAGCTGACTTGTTAATGAAAACGGCGCTGGAGATCCTGTTGCAATTTCGAAGCACGGTGGCGATGACCACAATAAAAATCCTGAAGATAAATATGACAAAAATATCGGTATATCGGATCTGCGCAGACTGTGGGCATTTGAGCAAGTTCGTCTGGTCCTCGGAAACGGCGGAAAGGCGGTGGGGCTCTTCAAACGGTAGAAGGCGAATTGTGAAATAAAGAGCACCCAACAGGACATTCACCCCAGTGCTTCCTCCTCTCTGTTGACCGTTTGTTTGATCAAACAGCATTTGGAAAGAATAGACCTGATGTCGTAAGTGAAATAATTTATCGTTTACTATTGAAATGTTTATTAAAAAGAAACAAATCGAATAAACATCAATAGTCGACAAGGACCAAATAGAATAGGCGCTTGCGGGTAATTCTTACAGATCTACGCTCCAATTAAGCGTAGAGAACTGAGGAGATGACATCAACTAAAAAATGTACACTGTTATTTAATGGCTTGCGTCCTACCCATATAATACACTGTAGAGCTACGTGCTAAACAAAATCAAAAGGACTAATGGCAGTTGCATAGCCCAGTGATCTGTAGGACCTTCTTGACTATCATGTCACTTTACTACTAATGTTCTATTACAGGGAAAGAACTTCATCGACTGTGATATACTGCATGCAGCTCGTACGAAGAAAAATATATCTTACTATTACTAATTGTTGTAGAGGACAGACAATCTTACGATGGAATATCAACAGACCGAGAAAGCGATTGGCCGAGACCACACGTTAGCGATATTACAAGACCAGAAAAAGACATCTGGAAAAATTCAATTGCAAAGCGACATAACTGCACATAGGAACAAGGAGAAAACGTTTCCAACGCAAACAGTAATAGGTACACTGACAATATATAAATGGACGCAAAATCATGCAAAAAAAAGAGCGACCGTGTTTCTAACACGACTCAGCTCACCGACCTATTACTACTGTAAGGTTACTGTGAAGTATAGAGGCTATCAATTCTGTTGAAAAAGCGCTATTACCGCATCATCGTCTTACTCGTATTCTAACGATGTCCTACAGCACACACACACAGGCCTTATAAATGGCACACACAGGGTCAATCATTCCTGTGCACGAAATACCTATTTAAACATTAAGTCGAAACTGCTGTTTTAACGCGAAGATGTTTTGTTGCATAACGGATGCGGTCGTGATAATTTTAGGCAGACCGCCTGGAAGCTTGAAATGACCTCAATCTCACCACGTAACCTTATTAGGTACGCCATTACCATGTTCTCTTTTTTCATTTATTATAACAATTCCGTGGTTTTGCGAACGTCGATTCGGATTGGCGTCTAATAAACCACAAGTGATTTTAATTAGTTCCAACATACAGCCTATGTCTGTAGCGGAACTTCGCGTGCAAATGTTCCTGGGTTTTGAATAAACGCCTGCGTTACTAGCATTTGATTCGTTCGCGGCTTACCGTTGTCAGTTTACTATTCTTTTAAGGCACTGCAAATGGATTCGGTGGCTTCAAATTTGGCGCGTATTGCATCGACCGCGTGCATGAACTGTGGCGTGGTTCCGAAGTCTTAAATCCATGGTTACCTCACTTGCTCGGTGTTTTCTGTCTTTCAACATTGCTTACTAACCTATGTTTTTTCACCATTAGGTGAGACCACATTCCAGCTAATCGGCGTACGAAATTTACACTATACAAGCGAAGAGCGATGGACAGAGATAGCCTTCACTTTAATAGCAGCGGTGGGATGGTTGGCGATTTGGTGGAAATTGTGGAAAAGTTGTTCAAGCACCTGGCTGATTAGAGTCGCCTCCGGCAGTGTTTGACGAATACGGACGGCTCGCGAAAAAACAGAAATAGCCACTGATAAGGTCGTAAAACGTGCTCATTGATATTTGCAAGGAAAGGTTTGCGCTGGTTTGTGCAAAAGAGACATGAAAAGGCTATACCCAACTGGATCAAGCCGGCTTGCCGTATCGTTTGTATACGATGTACATTACTGGATGAGCCTGAGATTTACTACGTCCCCGACAATTTTCGAGGAATGGCCAGATCCATCGCTTCCGCGAATCTGATTACGGTTTAATTGTCAGGTGATCCGGGCTCACCGCCGATAAAGCCTGACACGCGGTTTCGGAACCTCACGGAGCTGTACTTGCGCTTTTACTTTATTTCATATACATTCACTATAACTTAAAAAAAAGGTTGTGGTGAATACTGGCATGTGAGGCCCGAGTCCCGCGCTGTAGACCCTCTCACCCGTATGCTTGTTGTTGAAAATAGTCCCCTCTGTGCATAAAATATCAGTCGACTCGTTCTCACTGGTCTACACGATACGGGTGTTGCGAGAATTCCGGAAGATACGTGAAGAGACTCTTTAGTCCTAGAAAAACCGGCCACCGAATGAGAACATCCAGCCTACTGAGCTTGATAAGCAGATGGTAAGATTGACAAGGCCTCTTGACCATTAATGACACTAATAAACGGCCTACGGACCAGGGCTGTCTTGAATTGCCAGTTCCCCCTTTTTAGATTTGCCTGATTTATAGTATTAGAAAATCATTTTACAAGCATGACGATCAAAAAAATCATGAACAGATATAATAATCTATACAAAGAGCGTCAACAGTTAACAGAGAGAGGATGTGTTCAGATAGGTTATTCTCGAGGTAGACAGGTCGTCAAAGATTGGCGTCTCGGATATACGGACACTCGCTTGAGGTCGAAACTACTTGCTGCATCGCGTCGAACTTATCATTGCGAAAAGTATGCTATAAAACCACCTTATTATTCGCTATAGTCACCTTTTATCAAATAAACCAAATTCAAAAACTACACAATGTTGATTCAAGCAGATAGGAAACACTTGCTAGGAATTTAGGAAAGATCACGTATGTCTTCCCTTTTTCTAGAACCATGAACCACTATCCAAGTTACTAAGGTGACTATCACGTAAGGCTACATTCCTTATATATATATTTGGAGTATGTAATATTTATTAATGTACATGGGCTTGAGCTTTAACAACGTATCCCATATACCTTTCTTCTAAACTCGGTTGAAATGTGAGGTAGAAGGGGATTGACTTAGTCCAACTAGAGTAATTTTCCTTCGCTTTGCTTATCTCTAGCGTTTTTCCATGGATCTATTGACGAATGTGCAAGTCGCTGAAGCCTGCTGAGAACCGGGCTTCAGCAACTTGCCTCGCTGCTGCACAATGCGCGCAGTTCTCTCTAAAGGTCGATACGACTAGAAGAATTGATTCGACTCCTTTATTATAATCCTAGATTTTTTTAGATGTCTCTAAAGCGCTTAGAGTCGAAGTACTATGAGCCACTAGTAGAGTGGTCTTCATATTGAAGGCTATCACAGAGCTAGCACGCCTCTTGCAAGAGGTCATAGAAATATATAGTGTTATGGCTAATATATAGCATCGAAGATGGAGGGTTCATAGTTTATGTCGATCGATTCTCACTAGGAAATTCTCACGTGTGTTGGTTTTCGACTAGATGCATCAAGCAGAACGGTGAATCTACGCTTTTTACGTAGCCTGAACGCGTCACCAGAAACGTCATGCACTATAAAAACGAAATGTATAACTAATTACTATTACGTGGCAATCTATGACTACGTTATAATTTTATACGTAGAAGTAGCAGCATTCGACACATTTGTAACAGGTGGCTTGATAGCTCGGTGACTGATAAACATATACACGAATCATTTAGTTTACTAATTTGTTACGTAGTAGATGTTTGATAGACAATGAAGAGGCGTTGGCCATCGCTTTCTGCAAATCGTTACATGAACAGCTGCGGTCGACTGACCACTGTTGTCGGTATCCCTATTGCTACTGCTATTTGAAAGGGTGTTCAGAAAAAAAAAAACCATTAAATCAATTTTTAGGCAAGGCCCATATAGCAACATCCACTCGAGCAGTCTTCTTCCAGTATATCTACACAATACAATATCGATCTGGTTCAACGTCGAGGTCGTGGTAGCAAATAAATGAAAAAGAGATTTCTTTCCATTGATTTCCAAGTAAATGGTGGTTTTAAATTCTATTCTGCTTTTTAGTACTATAGATACAGGCTATTATGGCGTTCAAAAAAAGCCACAGTAGATAGGTTCTTCGACGACGAGTTAACCAGATCCATCCGATCAGGCAGGCAGGCAGGCAGGCTTGACTTTGTCACTAACCTACGAAATTGTAAACGACTTCGTTTGTCTGAAACAAATATGGTGTACATTTATTGCTAGTATTTGATTCTGTACCAATTTAATGCCATCTGGAACTCAGTACATTTTACTACCAGTGTTTATTCTACATTAAAAATTGAATGAGTGATCATAAAAGAAGTAGAATGACTGTTAATTATAATGGGGCATTTTACGCCTGTTAAGGCAGTAGTAGAGAGAGTAGAAGAAAAAAACCCCAAGCTGTCACACGAACTATATACGGACTTTTGCTCCAGCCAGTAATTAAAGCTCAATTACGAAAGGAGGACAGTTGGTATATGAAGATATACACAGCAATGATGACATTCCAAACATACAAGCAGGGAGTGTATATGATAGATAAATGTTCATAAGGCTAACGCATCGTTCGCAGGCACTGGTAAAAATCGAATAGGACGAACCAGTCATATGGCTCCAACAATACGCTATAAGCCTCTTGTCAAGGGAAACGAACGTACTTCGTCCTTCACGCAGCCCGTAGCAACGAAAATCGTAGTCGGGTGTTTGGCATGGCTGTGTTAATAATTAAACATGGAAGACAGACATAGAGTCGAATCTCCTTTTTCTCTAACGCATGATGGATTCTGTTGCTGGAGCGTAGCTGGCCAATAGCAGGAAAGCCTTCAAATGTTAGCATCATCGTGTGAAGCTATATATAATTAGAATGTGTCGTTTCGGGAACCAAGTTTATACCAAGGATCGTGTGCCCTAAACCAGCAGAAAATTCCACGTATGCCTATAGATGCGTCAAAGGTCCATACACGTATATCATAGCCCGACGTTAACAACTCATCATGCAAAATAGATCTTTATTTAAATAAATAGGATTTGTTATTCAGCACACACGCATAGGGTGCATCTTGTTTTAGTCTATTTTCGTCAAATCGTCCTAGGGCGCAAGCAGAAAGTAAGACACTCTCGGCCGTCATTTCTTCATTGTGACCGTAGGTTGGGGTATATTCAGAAGATCACACAAATGGTTTCGAACAGCTCTGATCTCTCTGAATTTGTCTGGCTCATCACACACCCATTCGGTATCACTTAGCAGCGCCAAAACGACCTGTACAAACAACCGCAAAACACATAAGTACGAATTTACGAAGGCTCCTATTCTCATTTTATAGCACTCCTTATATATGATTTAAAATACATTTGACAATAATGTGCTCATCACTCACCTCGCAGTTCTCTTCAGGAACAGCTGCCGAATACACGAGTAGCGTTTCGTAAAGCTTACTTGCGGTTTGTTTTCGAACCTGAAACAGATGAGAGAACAAAATTAAAACGATTATTAGCTTTACTTGACCGAGCCGCCATAATTGTTTTTATTGTTAGCTAGATCTCTTACAACGGCATTTAATATTCCCTGTAGATCCTTCTGTATAGAGGACGTGAAGAGACTATTGTCCGCTCGCAGCTTGAATGGAGGGCTCCCTCGAAGCCTGAGCCTTTCACATGGTCTGCGCAGATGACTAATCGTTATCTTCTATTTCGCTTAGCTGTTCACGTGACCTGGCGTTGCGTTTCTACCAAAAAACATAATACGTGTATATCATGGATCTAAATAAACGGTTTCGATGCGTTAGAACAGAATACAGTCAAGTATAACGTCATATGACGAGACCTGGGGGCGACTCCCGGTTGCCAAAGCTCGCCCACATGTAATGTTGTCTTGTAATACAGACCGTCTTCGCTAAGAGCTTCAGCGGACAGATTCCTCACAAAATGCAAGCCAACTTGCAAACTTACAGCAAAACACGAAGCGCTTCATTTACCTATTCAAATTTCGAGTACAAATTTGTCTGCAAAATCGACTGACGGGGATCATCTCCAACCTTAGTCATCCTAATGTAATAGGCACCGTGTGCCTTTTGTGTTTTTTTTCTAAATTGCAATTAAGTGTGCAGGCAATCATAAGCCAATATAAACTATTGTAATATATTAATGTTTCGTATCTATGTGAGCTGAGCAACAAACAAACTCTTCTGCTTTAGCATTCCAAGTTTTTATTATGTACGGGACCTAGTTAAAGTCTTCGGTAAATAATAACAAAAAGCTGCTTTCGCGCGTTTCAAAATAGCGTATCCAAATGCCATTATTATCCGAAATTTTTTCAGTCTTCCCAAACTAAACTCTTACGGGCTTTTATTTAAAAAATTTCGTCAGAGACTTTGAAACCTGCGAGTTGCGTATAATCAAAAAAGGTCATAATTTCGTGTCGAGCTTCGGCCCCCAGTTACAATCAAGGCTGTGTTGACACACGTTGGTTACAATTGTTGTATAGTTATATTCATAGTACGACTTTCCTGATTCAACCATAACGATGTTATGATCTCATTGACTATAATGACCTTGAACGTTTAATCGGGAATCAATGCAAATACCGAACCAAGTATCACGCTCTCAACAGGACACAGGAAGGCTTCATTCTGTGTCATGTTGTTTTACAGAATATACGGGAAGCGTCATTGACTACAGGACAGCTAACCGGCCTGAAAACGATCTCCACGTTCTAGCGCCTGAAGCTTTTGGAACAAGGTTAAAAACGGTCCGGCTTAACTCCGCAGTCTATGTTCCGTTAACCGTAAGGCTGGCAATCGTTAAAGACGATGTATCTTTCTAAGCGTTTCTACTAACACACACAAAGCAGATCGTCGAAAACGACTAATACCGCTGCAAAAGAAACGTTGCCAAGAACGTTGCAATGATTTTGACAAGAAAAATAAGACTTTCCAAAAAACAAAATAGCAGACCTCAAAGTGCACCATCAAACAAATTGCAGAATGCTCGACTGCCCTGAAACTGCAGGCAGTTTAAGTCGGCTTTACATGGACCCCATCGGACCAATTGTGAAACCGGATCCAGAAGTCTTTTCCCCCAGGCACTGTTTGTAGATTCCAGAGGAAGCTCATCGGGAAGCGGGAGTTGAAATCGGTCTGAAGGTCAGTCCAAGGGCAAAGGCTGGAGCGCGAAACGACGGAGCGATTGAGAGTAGGTACGTCGGAGAAGGCAAAAGAGCTACACAAATGTGCACGAGCGCAGTGAAATGTAGAAGTAGTAACTCGAACTTTATTACTGTCTACTTTTACTGACATCGACGTTACCATGCGTCACCTGGAAGTCGGAAATCCGTTCAGCTTCAATGCGAATTTAAACAGCCTGGTGCTGCAGTATGCGAAACGCGAAAGCTAACCGAGAGTCTCTCAACTATGAAGCCGCTTTGTAACCTTCTTAAGAGGATCTGGCACAAGCGAATACTTGAATCGGTCCTTTGACAGTGCCTGGTACCGCAGGAGAACAGGTTGCAGGTATATGCAGAAAGGAAACCATACGAATCCCTGAGCAAAGAGGGTCAGCGACGTGCTTCACTAACTAGGCAATATTAATGGAACACTTTCGAGGCACCTATGCGACAGCGAACACCGAGGGACGAATAGTGCCCTTGTACACTGGTGCGTGCTATGGTGGCTGAGTTCTCTGTGTTTGAAGTTCTGCGGTCCCTAGAGCAGCTTAAGGCGAACAGGACGGTAAAGTAATACGAGTGTGACAACCTGATTTGCTGTGGACATTTAAAAAACAAAACTATTCAACGATTCTTTACAACAGGTACGCCTAATAATGATGCACTACTGAGCGTTACATCTAAAAAAAAATAGCAGTCGCTCGACTTATCTTCATTAAGGACAACTGCACGATCCAGCGTCACGACATGTGATATAATGATTGAGCAGGTACACCGTATATGTCGCAGACTACAACAGGCGTTTTTTTCTGTGTTCGCCGATTTTAAGTCCGCGTTTGATATGACCCCAGAGAGACAGCTTTACCAACGCTTGCAGAATGCGATGTTCCACGACGCGTATTGCGGTTGATCAAGGTGATACTATAAGAAAACTCGATGAACGTGCATGGAATGGCTCAGTTTAAACCATATGCATAATCAACAGGCATAGCACAAGGTGGTAATCTAGGTTTGCGGCTATTCTCGCTGCCGCTCAAGGACCAAGTTCCGTGTTAAATTCCTAGTAGGCCAAGTAAGTACATTACTTTATGCCGATGATTTTATCATTTTTGGTGGGACACTGGTTTTCTGGTTAGCAAGCTCTAGTAGCAGGACCGACGATGTACACGGATGAGGCTGGGTCAGCGGCTAACTCGGACAAAAGTCATAAAGATTCGCTGTGTTTCAATATTTCCAACATACTGCGAATAGGCAGAACGACCTTGAAGTACGTGAACAGCGTTGAGTTTGTAAAGGCGGTCGTGCTCTTGAACGATTAAGCCTTCATAAAGTACATCACGGATAGATTGCGGCGAAGGGTTAGGTGCACCGAGCTTTAGGTTTAGGAATTCCTAAATTTCAAAGTCTAGGGCTTTAAACTTTTAAATTGTAAAGTTTCTTATTTTTAAAATCATACGTTTATATAATTTTTATAAGGACAGATAACCATTGTTTTATAAAATGTTTTTTTCCGCAGATAAAGCGTTTATCTCATCCAAATATCTAAGGAAGTGCAGTTCAAAATGTCTAGATGTAATATCTCTCAAAATAACCATTTGACAGTATCAATAGAAAATACTACGATAACTGACAAAAAGCGTTCGACTTACTATCTTAGACGAGATCAAGTGTATTAGGTATTCTTTAGTATTTGACCATGGTTATATAATAATATGATCCATACAGTTGTAGCTACTAGGACACTTGCGCAAAAAAGGTAGCTGACCTGTGGGAAATGTTTATGTCCAAGAAGAATTGACAAGCGCTTGAGGCTTATAGCAGAGATTTCTTCGAATTGTAGCATCTCACAAAAAAGCTCAATGGACGAAAGGACCTGCAATATTAATACGACATATGCATACCTGTGAGAAATCTACACAAATAAGGTGTAAGCCAACTGTTCTCCATTAATAAATATGTATGATCAACGATACAGTTAGGGTCTATCGTTAGAGAGAGTGTGTGGCCGAACAATATATAATTTTTCTTGCATTCACAATCGGTCAGCTTACTAACTTTTATGTCCTGTCTGCAATCAAATATCAAATCCTACCTTATTCACGTCCTTGGTTCTTTGAATATTTTTCCAAATGAAGTCCATCAAAGATAGCATTGGCGACGAAGGTGCATTTGCTAGAACCCCCGTATTTAGCAAACGACCTACCCCGCGTGCCATAGGCGGAAATAGAAAACGGTTCTTCTGAAATAGTGGAAACTCTACAGCCTGTGCAAGGGTCGTTGCGAAGGCCGCCAGCGCTTCTCGATTATCCTGAAAATAATTCATTAATATATATTCACCTATTATTTGCTGCTATGACAGAAAGCGATTATCGTGATTCTAACGTTTTTTTTTTCATCAGTCGCTTTAAATAGTTAAAATGAAAAGAGTTATACCAATTTGTTTCAATCAAACGTATTCAAAAACGTAAAATCGTAAAGTGGGTGTGATGAAACATAGTATCATGATCGGATATATGTAAACATTGAAACCTGAAATAATGAACTACCTATTAGTACCTGTATTTCTTGGAGATATTTTAGGGCGGCTAGTTGCGCCTTCGTGCACTCTTTTTCTGTCTTCGCTCCTATTGCTACAAGTAACTGTACAACAAGATCCTGACGATAAGTGTCACACCGCAGAAGGCCACCCAACATATCTATACTGTCTTCCAAACTAAGGGCTTCACGGGCCTCTGCAGCGTGGGGCACAATCTCAGGACACGACTCCAAAAGCGTTTTAAACACACTTATTGCTGTTTCTGCCGAAGCGCGTTGTGCGTCCGCAATATGGCTAACAGTCTTCTGAAGGATTACACGATACAAATTCGAATCTAACATATTCAACTGTCCTTTGAGTGAAACGTGCACCAGTTGGTCTCTGAAGGCGTGCATTGCTGCAATGCGTGCATAGAGACCGACATCGAAAAAGGTCTCCGAAAGACTGTAGTCTTCCATTGCTAACCGTATGCACTCCAAGAACTCTTGCAGGTTAACCTTTGTCATCTTATCCTTACTTAAAAGCACTCGACATATATTACCCAAAGCGATGAGAGCCTCCTTTCTGGCTTCTACAAGTTTGTGGCCTTCACCTTGCGTGGCTTGCTGTAACGCTTTAAATAGCATGGGTGCGTGATGTACAATTATTGGCGGTGAAAGTTCTCCGAGGAAACGTGCATGCCCGCATCGTGCTTCAACACTCTCCCCTTGAAGCTGGTCGTAACTTCTTTTGAGTAGCACTGAACACTGGTCACATTCTGCTTCTACAAGATATTTTAGCATAGAAGTTAGCGCGCGTACTCCTTGGCGCTGAATAGACACGTCTGGATTGTCAAGACACCGTTCCCCCACATACCACCACATATCAAAAATCCGTGATGGTAGTACGGTGAAGCGGGATTCGGCGAGACAGCATATCATCTCGGAAAACATGCCTAGTGTTTGGTTATGCATAAATGATGAAAAAAATCGATCATCCTTGTACATTAATACCAGGTAAGTTAAATGCTGTTTCACATTTTCTGGAAGGGCGATATTGAGTCGACAAAGGGCCAAGGTAATCTGCCCTAGGGCGGGCAACGAACCAAGGCGCACATTAATATCAATGCTGGTACTGAACTCAAGTAGACTCCTATAAACAGTATGCAAAAATAATTTTGGTTCTAATCGAACCAACTCTTTGAGGGTTAGGGCAGCCAGATCCCGAATAGCTCTATCCCAATGAGTGATTTTTTTATGCACTAAGTGTTCTATTATACACCGCGTGTATTCTTTATATTCTGCCACTTTAACGCCGACCTGAAGATAGGCCCTATTCCGGACCCCGACGCTGGCATAGTCCGCAATTCGTACGAGATCAATCCCATTTGGAAAGTTGCCCAATCGCCCAACACACTCTTGGAAGGCAGCGCTGGCAGCCCTGCGCACGTTAACTTCTCTGTCAAAGCTCGCCAAACACAAAAGTTGGCCAGCTAGTTGATTAACAAACGGCTCCACAATTTTTGGGTCGTACGATCTTCCTAAGGTCCACGCGACATAACAGGCCGTGTCGCGCACGATACTGCCTACAGAACAGCTGCCACGCAATTCGTTATATACAAAGGCTTCAAGGAGAACAGAGACCACATTTGGTAAATGAAGGGGCAACAGCACTCCCCTTCTTCCAAATTCTGCCAGAGCCATGCAGCCGCCTTGCCACGAGCTTTCTCGATCTTTTTCTTCAAACAGGTTGAAGACCGAATTAATCAGGTCGTACGCGTAGTCTTTCGGGAGTCTCGAAGCAAGCCGCCCAATTCCTTTGGCGGCCGACCAACGTACAATAAGCACTCGATCTTCAAGTCCAGTCAGGAGTGAGTCCACAATTTGTTCGATCACCTCCGGAACTTCATCATCGTCATAGCTTTCATTTTCACCATTACCTTGAACCTGCAATGGTTTGCCAAGGAGTCCGCGCTTCTTCATGAGGTATCTCCACGGCGCCAGATTAGGAGACAGTTGGCATAAGCCTATTCTTTGAAGCAGTTTGAGGGCAAGCTTTCGTTCGAATTCTCGATCACTGTTGGCGCATTTCAGGGCGATGTTAAGCGCAGCTGAGGAATGATCTTGAAGGACTTCCCGTTTCGCGGTCTTAAATATGCTGCACACAGAAAGTAAGGCTGCCGCTCGCGCGAATTCTTCAGTTTCTCCCCGATTTATTGACAACTCTTCTTCGACCCAGTTGAGATACGGTTTAATGAAACGGCCGTGGATATCAGGTCGCGACAGAAAACAGCCCGCCATATAGGCAGCAATGACATTACACTTTAGCCTACTTCTAACATACGTACGGCAGATATCGAGAAAACGTTCTGTAACTGTTGGCTGGTCCCCTACGCCATCAAAGCGTTCTAGTGCAAAGGGTACTGTTGCCAATATGGAAAGCCACAAAAGAAGCACATAATGCGTCTGCCAGTTGGCTGCGTCTTGTGGCTTTTGAGCTCCCATATAACCGAGGACCTTTTCGATGTCGGCCACCTCATGTGGGAATAGATTGCGGACAACTTTATAACCGCGAGTTTTGATAATGAGTGACAGTAGCCGGCAAACTCCATGAAACCTGTCACTCGTAGGCGAGCTACGTGATAGAATCGCGATTGACATGTTAACAATATTGGGTAGTTCTTTATCCAAAAGGTGTGGCTGTTCATGGTATTGGTCGATCACATACTTGAACTTTTCGTAGATCTTGTCGAAATAACTACCTTCGTGTATTGGAATGTCTTCTTCGCCAAGTCGGTTTATCGTTTCCTTGACGTAATCTGCGTCCATAAATTCGTCGAGGGCGCACGCTAACCCCACCGGCATCTCATCATCCTTCTCTTGCGCGCACATTGTCAATTCCTCAGCTTAGGTACGGCCAGCGCCAGCCGCCCTCGCACTTACTGATACAATTCGATTAAATGTTTGCTATGGTAAATTACTAATAATATGAATAGCTGGCATGGCAAAGACCGGGCCGGACCTACGAACGAATTTGGTCAACAACACATGGGCGCCGCCATTGCTTGCTTTCATCGACTGCTGTGAAATAGGCTCCGCCCATTAACACTTACTAAAGTAACTTGTCGAAGTCCGTAAGTAAATTTATACTTAATTACTGTGTAAGAGTACTTTTTTCAAATATTAGTCGAACATTATACAAATGTGAGTGGAGGAACTCGATATTTACAAGCACTAGCATCAATTTGAAATAAGGCGCCATAGCCGGAAAAGCTCCCCTTTGTTCAGTCTCAACCACTGGGCCCTCTGGTGTGATTGGGAGCTGTTCCTCAAGCGGGCACATGATAAAAAAAGGCTCGTTCATTGGCGGGAGCCAGCTTCACTTACGCTACTAAGCAAAATTGTTTCCCTTTTCTACATGGGTAGTTAATCTGTAAGCGTTGGTAACATAGTCCACTTCAAATTCGATGCTTATCAAGTCTAAAATAGAAGCAACAGCAAAAGAATAAAAGTAACAAGCCATGGACATCTTACTATTTGTTGATAACGCTGTAATATAGTTTAAAAAAAATCGTCGTAGCTGGCTTTTTAAGAGCTCTTTCTTTCTGATGGAAATACTATCGTACTATAAAACGTGGATAATAATAAAAAAAATTAACACTCGCTTCGGACTCATTGCAATGTATTGGAAGCTGAGTGTTGTCTTCACCAAATTCATGTAAACAATCGATGTAAAGAAAAATTATTATATATATATATATATATGGGTTTTCGCCATATCGTATGAAAATGCTGGTTCAACAAAATAATACTTTAAAATAAAGTTCACCCAGTTAGGTCAGTGCAAAGAAACAGGCATATTTAATCAAGCAAAGATCCATAAAATTCGAATATAAAGCAGTACCTGCATTTAAAGGCTGTTTACATTCGGGTTTCAACGTTAATGCGGCGCTGTTGCAACACCACGCACTTTCAGAATTCTAGTGTGTCACTGTCAAAATAAAAACAGCTGTAATGTTATAAAAAAAAAAAGTATCTTTTACTTTACATCGTGGCTCATATTTATATAATAATTAATTTAGTTCATATAAAAAGTGGCTTTTGTTAGTCGCTTTTAGTTTGTTTCGAAATTGCTGGTCTCATTTTAATAAGAAAGTGCTCTCCATATTCTTCAGAACAACATGGTCGTATCTACTTTACCGCCGTCTGAGTTCTGTCACTTTCATAACTGCTTGTTTTTTTGAATAACGTTAAATATAGTCATTATTTAAATTAGCGAAATGCATTCATTCGCTTTCTAACGTCGTCTGCTGTTCAGTTCGTATCTCTCACAGTAATTCTCAGCGACGTGGTTGTAAACATCGATCGGGGGGAGTGCACGCACGATCAGCTTGCTAGTCGCCGCTGCTGTGGCTGGATAGAGGAGTGCTGATAGTAAGACCTGTGGGAGAGGCGACTGCCAATCTAGGTAGCTATATTATCCAGCGGAGGACATGAGTGTTGGTGTGGACGAAAGCAAGCCAATGGAGGCCACTCGAGATGGATCGCTTTCCGCCGAAATTCAAAAAGCCCATCAGGGTACTCAGCCCGAGGGACAGGTCAGTTCAATCAGTGATTTTCCCTCTTCTTTTTTTATTAGCCGGTGATGGATCGTAAAGAGAGAGCGCAACTTGTTTGAAACTCAATAGCCCCGCCGAACAGCCGTCGTCACTGTGACAAGCAGGTGCAACAGCCCCAGCTGATCTTTGCCGCCGTGGCTGACCGCAAGCGCGTCAACGAGTTTTACGCTTGATGATGCATTTCACCCGTTGGCCAGTGTCGATAGAGTACCTTTGTCCGCACTGGAGATTGCGTACCTCGCGCTTTCTCTGGGAACTCAGCAATCGCGATTTACCCAGGTGGCAAATATGGACAAAGTAAATGTTGAAAAGGTGATTTAATTGTGTAAAAAGTGGGAACACTTCACATTGTCAGTATGAACTATAGACAAATTGCATTTATGATTATTACCTACAGGTCTTATATCGGAATGGACTCCTGGAGATATATTTTTGATTTACATTGCTTCAGCAAGCGAAACGTTAGTCCTGGGTGTTAGGGCTTAGTCCTTGGTATAAGGCCAAACCCAATCGTAAACCAAAGTTCGAATCTATTGTTTGGTAAATGACGGTATTTATAGTGTGTAGATTGTACCTGATGACAGACATCTTAAAATTGTCACTTCGATTGCCGGTCGATATTAAACTGGATAGCTCACTCAAGAACATCTTTCGAAGAAAGTGAGCGACGTTCAGACCAGATACAAATCTTGTTTTCCAAAGATGAACAATAGGAAGCTGAATAGCGGAAGTGTCTTCGGGGCATCTTGAGCAACGATTACTTTAGCTAGATACCGAAACTTTCGATTTACGAATACTATATTTAGATAGCCACTAAGTGATGAAGTGTCGTTTGGGTGATTATAAAATGTTGTGTTATAAAATGTATTGAATGCTGCCCATCTTGACCCGCGCCGCTCTAGTTGTTCTTTACGATACCATAATCCTTCGCTCTTATCCAAGGGGCAACAAAGAATAAACTAATGGTCAACCTGGCAAGCCAAGTGGTGTTCTTGTCTAAATTATATCTCTTTGAACTTAATATGTATTGATTTGCCACAGTGCAGCTAGCCATCGTTATCAAAGTGATCAATACTAGATTTCGATTGTGTACACGACGACATGCTATGTAAACTTTGATGTTGGCAAAAAGATATCATCTAGTCAGGAGAACTAAATGCTCCAAGCTTTACGTCCGGCACTACCATAAGACATGCCATCAGAAGGCTAATTCCAGGCACGACACAATGTGTTTATTCCCAGATTTGAACCTAGACCACCACGTATCCTTAAGATTAACAAGCAGACAGCTGGCTCACCTCGAGCCCTTCAACTTGGGCTTGCTAATAGCATCCACTAATGTTTGTCGCCTCCTGCAGTAACAACAACAATAAGGATGATAATGATGATCAACAAACAAACATGAAATCTCTCAGTTTATGCATGTTAACTAGGGCCCTGTTTAATTTCTGCTACAAGAATAATTAGCTGCGTACTAATTATCAACGGAAATTACACCACTAAACATTGACACCTGTAATAAAATGTGTTTGTCATTGCAGCGTCGTTCAGAAAAGGGGGTGACGCAGCGTTGTAGCCTTCGGGTCCTTTCCATTTTTCAACATAAAAAAAGACGTTTACCTGTAAAGAAATTATTTGCACTCGTACCGTTGCGAAGACGCTCTTGGCATGAAAAGTGATCATGCCATTTTCTTGGCAAAGAAAATGGCATGATCTGGTCAGGGAAATATCATGCACAAAGATCCCCACCAAATTATAGCGATCTCAGCAGCTACAACTACTCCTAACAAAGAAAGAAGATGAAGAGGCCTCCAGAAAACGATTTTAGTTCTACAGTTAAGGGGAGATTCGATGTTGCGTGCATAGTCTGCGCTGTTTAGATAATCAGTTATCACGAAACTGTTCGAAACGTCCACTATCTATGAATTTGTATTAAATGATTGGATTTACTCTCCGTATCTCTCTGTCGGTAAAAGGCTGTTGATACTTCCCTTTGTCTTCATATTCCTTGAACTTTTCGACAACTAAAAGCCACAATCGAATAGAAGAATAAAAGATAACGAAAAATTAAGAATGATAAATTATGCATTGCTAATGTATTTTTTCTACTTCCGGAAGTAGCGCTTCTTTCGTTGCTCTGCTTAGGTATTATCGATAGCTATGACTTGCAACTGCCGTCATAGCTGCCTACGGTGCCGCTTGGCAGGCCACCGGACAACGGCCACAATACCAGAGTATTTTGAGCGCGAGTGGCACGTGGCTCCACTCTGAATAGCGTAAGACTTGGTAATTCAAGAGATAATGTTTTCGACGTTAGAGCGAAGAGACAACATCGATAGACCTACAGACAAACCGCTCACTTAGCATTGGCCTTGACTGCTTGCTAGCAATGACTTTCTAATTTTGTTTTTAGCTCTTAACAAAAGTTATTATCTTTTAATATTTTCAAGTTGTGTCTATGTCGTCTCCGTAGTGTAATCAAATTTATAGAGCATTCGGCTATGCCATTAGTCATCCTTAGATGAATAGAAACAATTGTACCTTCTTGTCCTGTAGGTCCTGGTAGGCATGCAATAACCTTCTACGATTTAGCGGTAGGACAGTGATTCTTGTACCAACTGATACATTACTTGCTGCGTATAAATGTTATATCATTGACATTTCTTTCGTAATAAGGCTTGGGTTAATTGCGGCCTCAGTAAATTGTTGAATGATTTGTAGTATGATACGTGTTGTTTTCATGAAGGTGTTAAAGATAGTGTTAAAACAAATTATACTTGAAGGGTGATAAAGGCCCACTGGAAGAATTGCGAAAGAGTTTTGTATTAACTAAACCAAAGATGTTAATTTCATTTTCGTTTACCATTGATACGATGTGAAACGTTTATCATTTCTCTTTAATTTAAACTACCATACTTAAAAATCATTGATTTTTAGGGTATTTTATTGCATTTTGCAAAGAGATGCAGGAATCCAGATACACTGCAGGCAGTCATTGCCGTTATGTTAGGTTATTGCAGTAATTTTAAATTTATTAAACTTCATAAACAAGCTTTGTGTCGACCTTGTTTCGTTGTCTCTCATAGCCACTTCCAGTGCAGGATGCACTTTCGGCGTCCGCGAAGACCATCAGCGAAATCGAAGCGCTCGGTGGTAGTTCAACAGATGCGCGCGCGCGAGGCGACGGACCTAGTAGACCAGTTGTACCTGGGAGCTCTACCGAAACAGCTGTAGATCGGTCCCAGGACAATACAAGGTCTGCTGAAAACAGCACTGCCATAAATGGCGGCAGATATTTGCCACGTATGCTTACGAAAGAGTGAGTAAACGACGTGCGTATTGGACGGACAGAAATGAGACAAATATTAATCCATTCTATTAATATAGTGGTCTCGTTATCATTACCGATATGACTCTTTGTACGCGTTCACTTTATTATGTAACGAATTTAATGTCTACGTTGGCGTGCCTAATATAGTATTTAAAGCTTCTATGAGGTATACTCTCCTTATCACATCTGATAGATCCCAGTCATTTGATGAGGTGCGGAAGTTGCTGGAGCAGATTGTCGTGTCAAAAATGTCCGAAGCGGCCTCTGAAAGTCGATACGCTGGGGCGCAAGCTTTAACTCTTCGGCCGCTTGATACGCTTGGAAATGCTGTTGTCTCAGCTCACGCGCTGGCAGCATACGCCTCGACACTTGATATCGGTACGCTAAGGAAGCTTACCGCACACGTCGTTGCAGATACTGGATTTTGGTTGGCCAGGACGTTCAGGTGTGGAACTATAGTCACACATTTTGCAAAAAATCAGCATTTCAAATATTCATGTTGCGAATTTTTGTAAAAAATAGGGTATTTTTGTACATCAAATCAAAATTAAAAAAAAAAAAGATAGACACAGAAAGGATTCTTCTTAACCGGTCAATAAGAAAGAGGCACAATGAATTGGTTGGCGTGCAAAGAAAAAACTGCTCATATCGACGGGACTTACTCACGTGCTTCAAAATCATTCCACTCGGATTAAAACCAACAAATTACCTGAGCAAATTTTAAAATGTAATGTATCTTATTGTTATTATGATCCCAGGTTTCATGATAGTTGTATGTTTTGTCATGACGAGTCCCGCGAAGGTCTTATACGTGTCGTGCAAATGTTACTTCATCTCAAATACGATAAATACGCCGTCGATGCCTATCAGGTAAATCTCTTGGCTGATAGAATGATGTTAGCCACCTTCCTTATAGATTGCTATTAAGAGCGTCAATGTATTTTTACATTGCACAAGATTACATGTTGGTACACGCTAGATGAAGATTCCTTACAATCCTTAATGGTTGGTTTTACTAAGTGAGCTAGCGGTGGCGGTTGGGACCGCAAGATATCCACCGATCCACCGTTCATCGTAACGGAGAGCAGTGAGGTACGTGGTGCAGCCAAGCTTCTTAAATAGCGTCTGTGTGAAGCATTGAGAATTTTCTCCCTCCTCAGTTTTCATAGGGAAAGCTCTAATTTCACACTGTTTTTTACGTCCTATATAGACGTTATATTCAAAGCCTCCGTGTATTTACGTCGGCCAGGCAGCGGAGCAAGAGACCGCACCTGGACGAGCATCAGTGGGACACGCGCTTTGCGCTGCTTTGGGACTGCCAAGGGCATGCCTTAGGGTTATACCATCGCTTAATAACAGCACTGGCTTCAACAAAATGGTATGTATTCTTCAAAATATTGCTAGCCAATAAAATTAACGGTCAATACAATAGCATCACTAAAAAGCTACCCGTGACAGATATCAATGGCCTCCAAACTTAGACCTCGAGATCTTTTCGCTCCTCACCGTACGCTTAGTAATATTTCTTCTCACTGAATTGTCTATTTGTAAAAAAAAATACCGGCCACTTTTGCTTTTCATTAACATTAACACACGTTCTAACAATTTCATATTGACCTGCAATTTGTCACAAGAAACAGATCTTTTGCGAAGAGACATGCGCTCTGGCGGGAGCAATGTCGAATCATAGGACACATGCAATTACCTAAAAATTAAGTGAGTTTGTCTTTTCGACGGCTTCCATATTGGAAAATTACCATGCAAATTAGAATGATATCTAAGAGAAGACTATACTTGCATCAGGTAACTTCTATAATGGCGACTGAATGAGACTATTGAAATTATGAAACATTACCTAGATAACATTCTATAGAAACTACCGCTAAAAACGACAACTTATTGTAAATTAGATCAATGTGTGGGTAATTTACAAACGTGTCAAATAACTTTAGAGAAAATGTGGGAGGGTAGCGCTCGCAGTGATATGGACAAAAAGTCATTAATATCCCTGATAGCGGCAGTCGTCCTCTAGGTCTTGGTCACTGGGTCTCATATCATTTTTTTCCATTCTCTCTCCAAATTGAGTTGCCCAACGCGCTGATTCCGCAAAAATCTGGTGCCGTAATTTTCTTTTTTTAGCTTGAATTCGTGGATAAAATGCTAATAGGTTTCGGTGTTGTAAGTCGTCTCAGCTTCTCAACAAATAGCGGTTGTTTGTAGACAGTCTCTCGCTAAAACGCGAATAGCCAAACTGATTTATATACGCTAGCAGACATTTCCGCCTCCTATAGGTGAATGATCGACCATTTGCGTCTCAATGTGACACCCAGGTAGATACAGTACCGCGCTTCCGAATCTACCGTGGCAAACCTTCATTGCGTCACACGTTCACAGTTTAGTATGAAGTTCGTTGACGTATTTCGAAATTTTATCGAATCGTAACGATCAAAGAGGGGTCGCCTGCATATAGAAGATCGAACAACGGGTATTGCTTCTCGATCTCGTTCGGTAGAACACTGAGAATAATTCAAATTGTCACTTTGAGTTACCTCTATGCTTTGCCCAAAGGGAAATGTTTAGCATGAGCTTTACGACGCTTTGGTGAGATCCGCGTGAACCAGCTTAAAAAACGTAGCAATCCTAAGGGCTATGTTAAATACAATTATGATATACGAGTATTGATGCGGACTGCTAAGGGTACGCTTCAGAAGTGTCGAGCTAACCGGGTAAGTGGATTGTCACGATCCAGTTATTGGATGTTAATGAGCCTAAGGTATTGGGAGAGACTGTTTGTGAAGAGGTAAAACAAGAAAGCTAGTTCACAACGTCTTTGCTTCCAAATATTGCTACTGTTAGTATATAGTTTTTGCCGTTGCACCTGAACAAGGCCAATCCTCGACAAGTATTAAAAAGAAACCGTTAAGTTTACAGATAAGAGGATCTGCTACGGATGCTCATTACGAATCGAACTCTGATCCGGGAGTTGTTGTTACGCGATATTCTGTCGATGACAGCCATATTGTTTTGATTGAGATTAATAGGGATTTCTTTGTTTTAGATCCAATGGAACGACGAGTGAAAAGGGACGAACGGGCTAAAAAGAGCTGTCGCTTTGCCGTGCATCCATTCTCCGCGCGAAAGCAGGCTTCTAGGTGTTTCAGATTCGGGGCAATTGTGTTGTACACATATATATATAACTTATATAACCTATGCGGCGCAAACGATTCTCTATAATCTTTTTGACACTGAGATATTGTGTTATGGAACTGTATAATACATGAAGTTTTTTAGAGCTATCAGCAAAGGTGCATATATGAAATAAGATTTTCTTTCTGTAAAATAGGGAGACGGTGCTCCTGGGACGGCCTGCAGAGAAGAACAACGGTAGAATCCACGTACTTCGACGCATGTAGTTTCTAAGTTTCCGTGAGAACTAACACTTCAACTTTGCTGAAAGCGAGCGGTGTAAAAAATTGTAAACGGAAGCACTTTGGCAGTTGCACCACTTGAAGTTTCTCTCTGCTGCAATTGTAATGATATCTGTAGCGGTCGTCCCGCCCAACTTTTTAACTTCTTACCTGCGCGTTTCGTAAAGCGGCACCGATCACTCGAGAGTGTGGTTTGGGAGTGCGCTTTTTCCTCCTTTTACGAGCTGCTCGAAAAATATTGTTAACGGGCACAGCATTGCCGAAGTTTTGCTTCGGATATCGCGGCTCGTAGTTGCACTCACGTTGTGTATTGTCGGCTACAGTTGGGACGTCATTTCTGTCATTGTGATCGCCCTCTTTCTGACAGCCGTCACGAATATTGACGTCACCTTTGAGCTTTATGTATTAGAAAACCGTTCCGTGTTGAGCGACGGTTGCGGCCAGTTTTTACGCGGTTTCGCCATCGATCTTTGATAGGTAGATTTTCGGTTAGCAACGCAGCTCGCGTACGGGTGAGCTTTAAGAACGACTCAAAGCTATTTAGCTTCAAGAACTCGAATCAGGTTCTCGTCACCCATTCCGCAGCGTAAATGCAGCGAAAGATGACCAGTGTTGCGTCGGGAACTTTTGTTGTCATAACCAGACTAATAAATTGGGGAATTTTCCTTCGTTAGAAACTGAGACACCCACTGGAGCACCATCTCTGTGCTAATTGAACTTGTGATCAGTTCTTTTTGTACAATATGGCAAGTACAATAAAAACAATACAACACAACGGTATTGCGGTAGCCTACAACCCATGCAACTGTAAAATCTCTCGGCCGTTACATGACCAGGGAGAAGAGCATTGGCACGCTCCGGCTTGTTCCTGATCCATGGACCTTTAGACAGCCTGGCTGCTTGACGAACAACTGACACTCTTATTTTAAAGACAAACATTTATAGGACGCCCTGGAAAACCTCGTGTACCTTTAAGGACCTCCGTAGAAGCGAAGCGTGCATTGGGAACTGTTGACTGACACCAGTCAGATTTTATGGAAGATCTTGTCGCTGTTGACTGTCTAGAGATGTGGTTTTGTCACTGACCTGCGAGCGCTTTATTTGGTATGTTGAAAGGATATAGATAGAGGGGAACCTCACGTATAAAGATGTCGTTATATGCCCATACATCTTAAATGATGTGGCGCAGCTTCTATCGTACACAACAGCTATCATCGATAGCAGTCCCGCTGCACGCTTGTTGAATGCTGCATGAAAAGTTTCGTCTGGTTTTGCAGAACATTTCGATATTGGAGAGGCAAATGGAACAAGACCTAAACAAGGGTTGTGTACCGCTGATTGTATTGGCCCAGGCCGGTACAGGTCAATGTGGACAGAAAGAGCACTTTGAAAGGCTATTTCAGTTGTGTCAAGAGCGCAACCTCTGGCTACATGTTGAAGGGCATTCGCTGGCGGCTCTTGCACTTGGGGCGGAAACGAATACAGTAAGTCGCTATTTTAACTTATTATAGTAATAAAACATGCCGGTTATTTGTAGTAAGTGCAAATGGTATCACTAAATTAACTGCGCATATTTTAAACCATAGTCGAGCTGTACGCGTCAATTGAAAACAATTTTATATTGCCTTTGGCTTTAGCAATTGCGATGTGCTGACTCGATGACGCTCCCGGTAGGAAGCTGGCTGGGAGTTCCCTCATTGCCGTACGTGACCCTGTATCGGCAACATAATTCAGCCTTGGCTCACGCTGCTGGACTCACTTTATTTAATATCCACTCAAAACTTCACTGCCTTCCATTATGGGCCACTCTACAGTGCCTAGGACAGAAGGGGCTTTTCGACAGAATTGCTCACTGCTTCAAACAGGTAATCGCTTTAACTGAGTGATTTACTTATTAAACGATAGGCATGAGTGTCTAATAATAACAGTATTTCTTATCCAACTAAACTGATTGGTCTCGATTACAGTCGGACTTGCTGGTTACTACCTTGGAGTCGATAGGTCCCTGTATAGAGATAATAGGGCGGTCCCGTTTTGCTGCTGTTGGATCTAATGCTTCTACTGAAGACCATATTTCTGTAGTGGAACGGGCCGCTCGTGCTACAAATCCTGTGGCACTATTTGACGCTGTGCAGCCTATTGTGACTTTCCGTTTCCGACAAACGTTTCCCTCTGCCGCCGATGCCTGTACGTTCAATTAACTTTGTACGACCAATTTAGTGGCTTAGCATGTACTTTTGTGAATCTATAATGTTTACGACATCTTGCATGCGATAGACGTTAGTTATTAGAATGATTTTTTTGTCGTAGACAATTGCGCTGCTTGCGGCAGTACTTTTTATGGGGTGATTACAAATGCAGTGTAGGTATATTTGTTAACAAATGGCTTGTACTCAATAGAAAAAATTGGATCTTTTTTTCTGCACAACTGAAGCCAAAACAATTTTTCAGCTTCTGATTACAGTAATACGGACAATGAAAAAGGGATGCAACTCTCCGAAAGCTACATGAATAATCTCAATCTATGGCTCGGACAGATGGTCAATCGTGAGGTTCCACAGGTGACTATCGAGCTAACTGAAGTTGAAGGCCATGGTATCTGCGTCAAATTCAGTCCTCTCGAAAGTGCACACCGTATGTATATGTACTCCATCGCTTCTTGAAAAATAAGTCATTCCTATCAAACGGTACGCCAAGTTTTTGTAAAACCCTAAATGTTGAGTTCGATCGTTGATCTAGAAGGCTGTCGGTGCTATTTTCACAAACGATGTCGAGACCATGTTGTGCTATCCCAGTCGTTTGGAGAAGTAATATATGACGTATATCTGCCTATCTTCCAAATCTTCCAGTTCAAGGTACCACGATGTGCGATATGGAGAACTTCTGTAAGACTTTGGAGGGGCACGTAGCGATTCTATCAGCTATGGTTGTTCATAAAAAGAAGTTTCACCGTCTTCTAGCTGGTGACCACCACGAATTTGGCCGTTATCTAGAACTTGTAGAAATTAGTGACTGGGCTGGATTAGGTGGGGTAAGATATATTCCTGAGGCATGGGCAACTACACCCGCCTCTGTCGATCAATTGAAAGGCAAAAGAGAAGCTGCAAATAGCACAATCAGTAAAACAGTACCGATGTCGGAGTCCGACCGTGATCTGATCAATCAAGTCAACCAGCAGCTCGTGGCCAGACTTCGAGCATCAGATTCTGCGTTTTCATTAGGTGAGTTGCACGCCTCTTGTGCCTTTAGCCAATTTTCTTTACATTTGCGGGCCATTATCCGCCATTTGTGCGCTATACGACGAAATTGTTATATGGTTGAAATTGTCTATTTACTACAGTAATTAAGTGGTCGAGCCTTAACAAGAGATCATGCGGTGTCTGTTTAATGTAAGTTCGCACAATAATATTATGCTTTACTGTAGGTGAGGGCGCAAATGGGTTGGTGTGCATACGTTTTGGGATGGTAACAGAGGACCTGGCAGTGGAAGAGCTCCTGCACATGGTTCTCGCTGCAGGTCGGGAACTTGAGGAAAGTTGTAAACAGCTGGAAGAGATGTCTGAACTAGTCCGGCAGGCCGTCGAGGAGGCCAATGCAGCACTGGAACGAGAGAACGAGGAGCGTATCTACCAGGAAGGATTGCTCAAGCATGTGCCGATATTCGGAAGTCTTCTCCAGTGGTGGAGCCCACCTAGCGACGAAGGGGCCGGAATAAAGGTATTAGCAAATGTTGTCTTTTGTTAATAACATAATAATCGGATGATTATGCCGTATGTTTAGACCAAAATATAGAATAATAAGTGGCTTGTGCTCTTCAATAGGGCCGAAGTTTCAACCTGACGTCGGGTATGGTGGAAACCACGGAGAACACGTATAAATACCACATGCAGATGAAGAGTGAGGCCCCTGCACCAAACACCCCGCCGCCTCAACAACAAATTCAGATACAAACGGGCAGCGGAGCGGGAATAGCTCAACGGGTAGGAGCACCATCGCATCCTTCGGCGCAGAGTTCACAGACAATCAGCGCAGCGCAACAACAGCACGCACCATTATCACCGCATTCGAGAACAAATTCACAAGCAAGTTACTTTGCTTTGTAAATTCTTATTATTTCATCGTTGCTTTCGAAACGCAGCCGTTTATGTGAATAAACATTGTCTAGATTTAAGTATCTACGCGTGCAAAACGAACTTAACAAATATAGTATGTTAGGCATGCATAACTGTGATTAACATTGAGACAAGCTTGTTTTAATGTCTTTTCAGGGGTCTCAACGCTCGTAGGCACCTTCACCATGAACATGCACTATTTAAATGCAAAGTAATCATAAGTAGAAGCCAGCGTTAGTTTTTTGTTTCTTTAAGGAGTTATGAGAGGAAAAGTTACTGGGAGCGTTTATTGTGGAAAGCTTAAAGTGGGTCGAGGATGGCTTTTTTCAATTAAGTTTGAACTGGATTGTGTAGTGATTTTTTGCCGACTTAGGGATCTACTGCATGCAGTAAATCAACGAATGCGTTGCTCTGACTAGCGTTGACCTGCCGATACCTACGGTATGAAGGAACCTGAGCCTTCGGATGTATATTTAAGCTATTACACAGTGCCTTCGAGATACTTCGACCTGTGAAACAGAAGCCGCTGTAATCACGTTGCACAGCGTAATATATTCGGAAGACACTGGGCATGTTATTTAGACGTGTTACTGGGATATATCTTTATTTCTACTTTATACACGGTTTGGCAATTGAGGAAATTGAACCATGTAGAATGATGGATCTAATGAGGACATTTGTTAGTTCTATCAACCGTTAGTAGAATCAAGGATTCGTCGAAGGAGTTTTTTTGATTTGAAGCGTAGTCTTGATTTGTCGGAGTCGACGGCGCAAACCGATGGATTTTAAATAATGACAACCAAATGAACATCTCTATTTAAATACACATGGTCTCTCGTTGATGATATTATATAATAATAACTATTTTGCAGTGCGAGATAAATAAATCTGTCACATATGTAACATTTACTTGAATCTCTCGAAAATTATTATTTCTCTATTGTTATTCAACTATATATATATAATCAATAAACTGGATTATATCTAAGATTCTGGGAATTCTATTTAAAATTTGTCGTGAGAACACGGCTCTACCGGACAAACACCGACGAAGCCAAGGCTGTGTATTTTTTTTTTTCGGTTATTGATTATGACTTTGGTTATGGGCTGCTTGTAGCTATGCGGGCGGCAAGCCAGATTCAATACAATTGGGACTGAGCTGTTTAGCTAACGAGCGTTATATCGCATATAGTGTTGGCCTTTACGCGTGGTTCATTTGTGGACCTATACATAAAAGATAACGTTGTATAGTACGTTTGTAGCCGTTGCCTGTTACAATAAACGAGACCACTTTGTTAAATGTCGACATTTTGATCATTGCGTCGTATGCTGCTTTCATATTGAAAGACCAATATTGAATTTTTACTTTTCTCCTCACTCCTTTCGTTTTATTCGCCTATTTTCCCTTTATAAAAGATGACGTAAACTTATACTAGGCGCTTGAATGGCCCGTACTGAAAAATTAAATTTCTTCTTGAACCTTCTATTCGTTCCAACACTTAAAAACACAGAGGCTTGAAAGTTGAATTCGATGACTAAAGTATGACCATTTAATTGAATTTAACATAAAATATTGTCGAGTTTATTCATAAGCCAGGCTTAAAGCGTCCCCTTAGGTAATAACTTGCTTAGGTCCTAGGTCCTTTTTGCGACCTCCTCTATCAAATTTACAGTGCCACCAAATAGGTCTTTCATGCTCTTGTTACTGATCATAGTACGTTCTTTGCGAAGCTTTACAATCAAATATGTGACGTACATATTGCTTAGTTGGAGTAGAATGGCCCTATTTTAACCGAGTATTGTAGGTTTCGGTCCTGTAACCACTTTTTTATGGTTGTTCATATGGTGAAAGTTAGATAAAATTTTGTCAGGTCTACCATCCGCGCGTTTTCCGAAACCGCCAGGTGGGCCTAGGTATTGACTATTAGTGTTCAGGTCGCCTGGGGCGTGACGAGGCACGTAAATCATGAAGTTGAAAGGGCATCGAAATTACTCGGGCGTCGTTAGGCGGCACCGAAAGCAGAAACATTTAAGAGTTTTGAGGAGATTCAGAAATGAAAACATTCCTTGATGGGCTTCACAAGGAAAAAGCGTTTCAGGAAGTTTTCGTAGCGTGAGAAGAAAATAGCCCTTGTACCCTCAGGGAGGAAACGAACGGAACTCATCGCAGGTGCCTCATTCCGGAATACAGACACCCCAGATGTTCAGATTCGTTGGTTTTGTCCCATGAATCTGAAAGTAGAGGGCTAGAAGGGAGCTTCAAAGGAAACCACCCCATTTCGGATTCAGTGTGGTTTTTACGTGTCGCGTTTCTCAGTTGGAACCGTATTTCAAAACCCTTCGCATAGTGAGAACTAAGTGCCAATAGTGACACTATTTTCTGATAATGAAGTTCTTTACATTTTCAAGGACATTTATAGCCGCGATACTTCGTTGGATATTCCAGAACTGTATGGTAGCATGTAATGACAATTCACCTCGCCAGCGCAGGTACCGTCTGGTGCTATATGAAACAACTCTTGATCGGGTATTTCCGATTCGGTAAGCGTTTCATTCTCAGAGCGGCCTCATTTTACATGTTGGTGCTTACTTTTATGCAAAGTTTTGGAGAATAGCCAAATAAAGCACACGGTTAAGATGAAAAGGCCACTTCGCCCGGCAATCGGTTTTAATGGGCGCTTTCTAGTTACGGCCTTCTACCTTATTGGTGCGTAGGTTAGCAATGACGTCGGGACGTTTGAGTAGCGCGTATAATTGCTGGCTTTATCATTGTATAGCAATAACCCAGTACCCATCTATAAAGTTAAATCACAACTTCAAACGCAAGTTAGTTTATAGGAATACTATTGCTGCGCCACGGTGTTTCAATTTTTTTTAAGACAGATCTTATAACATGTTTCTATAACTGTGGTATCCCTCACACGTGTTGAGGATAATGTCACTGAGCTAATTTCGTACATGTTTTTTCTCTTTGTCTAGAAAAGTTAATTTTAACACCTCAGATTTGAAATTACTATACAGTAGAAATGCTTAATAACTCATCTATTATATCCTATCTGAAACTCACTGTCTACGATTTCAGTGACAATTATTTTATCTTGAATGCTCAGTATTGATGTCCACATTGTGAACGCATCTGGTTCTAGTTTTTTGTAAGTTATGCAGCAGCTTTTGAAGATCTTTTCTGGACTGTGTGATTTAAAAAAATGTTTATAACATTAAAATTTTTCAGTCAGCTTTGTTTGCCACAATTCATATTGAATATAATTTTATGAAAAATAAAAAAAAAATTGAAAAACTTCATATTGTGATTGTATGATGGATATTATCTATAGAATAGGGATGGATTTCGGAGTGAGCAGTAACCTTGTGTGTTCTCCTATTTTGGAACTGTCCAGTGGAGCGTCCTCCTTCACCCAAAACAAGCAGAGGCATGTTCTGTATCGCATTATCGATAGCCCGACCAAGTAAAACCGTTAATCTGAACGATGTTGATTAACTACAATACACTGCAGCTTATAAAGTAACTCACGTTTATAACGAATTGGACGCAAATTTACATTTTAAACAAATTTTTCATCTTACGTATGTGTATGCCAGAAGACATGAACAGACGCGTTGTTACAACGGCAAAAACCTATTCTGATCGTTGCATCGGACCACTGATTTCCATGGCCTTAACCATATGCCATATGTACACATTGGCGAAAGTATTCTGATCCTGTTTTGATTTAATGGTCCTAATAATCTCATTCAAGGAGCAGTTTATTACTTTTCTTTACTGGATAATATTTTCGCCAAGCTCATAGATGGTTTCCTGCACTTCCAAGATGCCTAGGTTTCCAAGGTAAAAGTGGCTTCCTGAGAACTGCGATCTATCCTCTGCCTATCGTCACGAATAGTCTCACAAAAAGATTTCCTGTTGAAATCAACATAGACTGCGTTACCAAGTGGCAACAGTAGGTAGGTACTGATATTTTTCTGTCCACTACTAATTAATGATATTTCCTAGACAAAATACTTGCTTTTTTAGCGTAACTAGTGTGCGTATACGGCAGAATAAAGCTGTGCCTATACTGTATTTTTAAGCAACTGGTCAGACTAGTCATTCGGATTATATATAATTCGAACATGTGCTGTACAAGACTTGCACATTGAGTAACGTTTTATTCCTTAGACACGGTAGCGAATCAAAGTTTATCACAACGTCACGCGTTGACGCAATCTTCTTTCCGTGGCAGAGACGTCTGCCCGAGTAAATTATTGTAAACCATATCCCATTTGCAAGAAACTTGAGCTATTCAACGTCCAGTATCTGAACCGTCATGGCAGAATTATTCTCAAGGTAGCTTTTTTAAATTTTCAGTATCGATATCAAATGGCCGCAATGCGACATCGTTGTTCCAGAAGGTGATCGTACGAATTAGTATCTGAACCGCGCGTTCTACACCAATCATTGCTACTGAATAGAAATAGATGGTGCACATCATCATGGACTTCACCAGAGTAAGGTACACGCCTAAAGCTAGTCGCCACCAGAAAAATACAACTTCATTGTATTGTACGGATGGCCTTATGTATCTACGGCTATGATTTATTAAATTCGAATAAAGGAACAATGCTAACAGTAGTGTGATCTTGTTCTATAATCTTTTAATACTATCATACCCTGCAGAGTTTCGAGCGTTGACTCTGAGAAAAGGTCTACTGTTATCGTCGCCTACGTCATCGTCATAAATATCACGATCTGTACAGTTCTATTAATCGAAACGAGTGCTTATACCCTTTGACGTTCCGTTACGTCGAACGTAACGGAACGTCATAAACGAACGTCATATCGACAACGATTTGCAGTTTGTTAGACGCATGATACCCACTAGGAGATTGTTTTTCTCTATGTGTTTGTGAATTCTATCACGTCGCAAGGTATATAAAAAATAAATGAATGGCATCACTCTACATCAATGAAGTTGCAATATTACGCTCATAGCCGCCAAAAGGAACATGAAATATGCTTCACCCCATTGAAGACACTTTCTGGGAGAGCCAAAAAAATTGATTCCAGTTAATCATTATTGTGCGCGCAGGGGTATGAAGTCTACGTCTAGGAATCTGCCGTGATGTTCATTCTTCGGTAGAAAGTGATTTTTCAAACGTCATCGTACGCGACTGATGATATAGTTACCGCCATGCATCAAGCGCCTAAAAGGCACCAATTTACTATTGCCTTAGCAAAGGATTTTTAGAACATCAGGCATTATTTATATTATTTTACTAAATTTTTTGCTAATTTTCGACCGCACAAAGCAACGACCAGAATGAGCTCTACACCATCGTATTGTATATAGACATCGTTCCGTTTAGTTCTGTCAGTAATGGAAATTTACTAAAGGTCTGCAGCTCTTGATTTGCACATGGAACGAATTTATAAAGGCACGCGTTCATGAAATGGATAATTATCAGCGTTAGTTAATAAGGAAAATAACTGGACTTTTGTCGTTATTGTACACACCGTTTATTTCAGAATCTACAGGCAGTACCAGTGGAAGGAGGCGTCGTCGCTCTCAGTAACTACGCAGTTGAATAGTACATCTCGCTCAGCGTATTTATATACAGACTATTGGTAAGATAGGACTCAAGTTCTTGCAGAATCTCTCTGGCTACCAAGGTAATTGTAATGAATAACGGACCCGACCCGGATGACTGAGGTGGACCACTTTATAGGAAGGGTGGTTAAAAGCGTTAAGAATGTACATCTTACAGTCAATAAAATGATTCTAATCTAGAAGGTCCTGATGCACGGATCCGTGTTAACGGCATCGCACATCGTTACTTGTTTTTGATAGTTGTTTTTTCAGGCTCGTTTCGTATTGTGCTCACACTCGTATGCACTAGTACTCAGGAAGTTACCATTTGTGCTTTATATCTGTGTGTAATGTGCGCATATAATACAACGTGGATTTTGCCTGATTCCAGAACAGTAGCTTCTGTCAATAGGTCAAACTTTGTCAAGCACAACCGAATTAATATTGCGTTGTTCATGCGACTCATTGATATCACACATGCGTAACTTAGCGTCATCCCTTATGCACAATCTGTCAAACTTATCTAATCGATAGAACGGTTGTTTCTATGGGCGTGTGATTGAATCGGCTATTTTCTTGTTCTGGTCCTTCAAATGCCGTTGGGTTTCTCTACTTCTTTTAGATATGAAGTATTAGGGCTGTAATGAAAAATGGTCATATTTAGACAAACTGAGCAAAGCAAAAAATTGATAGTCGTAGATTTTAACTATAACAGCTCATTTCATTAGTTACATGACGCTTATAGAATCCGGATTGGTATCGATGGTTTTTGGCACGTAGTGCGGACTCGTAGAGTGAATTTTGATCTGCGCTGGATCTTGGTTGTCCGTCCCTGAAACGACACCGTTAGGAAATGACATGTGTTCATAGAATAAAAATACAGAATTGTTCCTTTTGACTAGCTTCAACAGAATTTCTAGACTTTAGATCATAATCTTATCTCAACACAACTAGGTAGTTAGCTGCGTCACATATCTATATCTCTCTCATGCGAACATTCTGTTTAGGACTTATACTTTCCGGATGTTATTACGTATTAGAAAGACGAAACAACTTACCTTGCTCATTCGTGACTACACTAGCTCGAAAACCGTTCTCGTCTGCCACGTACTTAACGAGGCGCTTCCTTCCATCAGGATCTTCTATCGTATAGAACCCAGTGACACGGCCCATTCCATCGAACTCTTCGTGTCTGGCAATTCTACCGCCTAAGTATCGATCGTCAAAACCGAATTTATATGGCGAAGATACAGGACGGTCGTTTTGAAGTTGAATGCTAGCGGGAACATGAAAATCAGAATCGTTTATAAATCGAGGCAGCCTGTAAATCAGAGCACAGAAACAATCAATCTTCATTCATTCATTATCGTTAACACACTATTACTAAAGTAAACCAACAATATAAACCCACTTGCAGCATCATCGTATCTAAGCATCCACTATTCATTTTTTATTGAAGCAAGTACATTGCGTACTTGACCGTTACGTCGACAATTTACTGAAAAGAGCTATAGTTACTGTTGTATTAAAAATCAAGTACCTACCCGATTTTGTTCGGCTTACGGGTCGTCCTCCCTAGCATCCAAGGAGCTTTTTCGTTCAAGTTGGTTTCCGGACTCACTGGCGTATTTACCGACAAATGCGGCTTTACAGAAGACAGTCGTGCTGCGGAGTCAATGCGGGGCGGTCGTCCCGACATCCCGAATGCTACGGGTCCTTTTGAGATATTTTTCAAATGAGCATTATCAGCAGTGCGATCATCAAATGTGAACAGCCGACTGTTAGCATGTGCGTAAGTGGTGCCAGTAGAGGATCCCGTGTGCGGGGGCTCGGTGTTGCCTGAGACCGGGCCCTGCATTTCTTGGCGAATACCGGTTTGTTTCACGTAAACGTTATTGTTTCCAAACATGTTATTGGGCTTTTGACTGCGTGATCGATTAAACAAGCTCTCTGGGTTTCTTTCAGGCAGATGAGCGAGATTCTGGTTCGGTGATTCTCTCGGAGACAAACTCGACTGATTACGTACTAGACCAATAATCGATGCTGTTGTAACACCTGCTACTGAAGGTATAGGGAATCCTGGAAGGCGAGGTCTTGCTGTAGTGGGCACTGGTAGACCAGTTGTAGCAGACGATTCTGTCGCAGCAGGAACGTAATACTTCGAAGGCGAATGACGTGGTTCTTGTCTGAGAACTGGAGTTAAATCCACTGTAGAACAGGTAGGAAAGATGAGCCGTATATTAGGATTACTCAAATAAACCATGTCTAACCTATTGACATCATTTATTCGCTTTTAGTGGAATCAACTGTGAAATTATTGTTAAGCTTGCATACTAAACTCACAAGGATTGTTGGTCGTCGTGAAGAGGCTCTTCTGCTTTCTCTGATTGATAAGTGATGGGAGATTGGCATTAGCACCGGAGCGGAAATCTGGCCTATCGTATGGAGTTTTTAGTTTAGGTACGCCATTGCTAAATCCGAAGTCCGCAGGCGCGGGCGTATATGTTGGCAGATTAGGATAAATCTGGTCAAGGTTTGCTGGATTTACCGAAAAAATTCGCTGAGGTTTTAAGCGACGCCTTCGGGAAATTTTCCGTTTTGGTGGAGGTAAGGGCTGTCGATTCAGGCCTATCATTTTCTGGTCCAAATTAACTGGTGCAATTTCGCCATTGTAGAAGCTCATAATACCAGACGGTGTGGTATAAGCATAATTATTTAGAGAAATCTCGCGTGGCTGAGGTATATAAACTTGATCTGGACGCAGTCGGGTACCAAAGGAAATCCCAGCATTCTCCTTGTGGGTGCCTTTACTGCTCGGGGTAGCCACCGTGGAAAAAGTAGGTACAGGGGGAGAAGGAGGCTGAGGGGTCGAAACTGGTCGTGAGCCGTTTCGCAAGTCGGGGTTTGCTGGGGGTCGGGTGTGAGGCTGTAGAGCATAGGGATCTCGGGGAGCTGGGACAGGAGCAGGGCCGAGCTCAGCAAAGTTGTAGCTAGAATGGCAAGTTGGTGAGATCGATCGGCTATCAAAAGTTTTGAACAACCTCAACGACCAGAGAAAGAAAACATTTGCGATATGGCGCTAGGTAAATATAATCATTAAAGACGCTCGGATAGTTTCAGATTATTTTTCTTCGCTGACGAATCTGTCGTCATAAAATAGCTTTCAATTAGCTAAGCGATAACAGAAAATTGTATTAACTAGCCCATTGAACCGACCTCTAATAAAACAGATCATTATGAAAAAAATATTATTGAAGTATGTTTCCGATTATATATGTACTCATATGCATGGCAAAGTTGCCAAAGGGTGAGTAGCTCCGAGCAGAGTTGCGGAAATGAAGGCAGTTTGGGCTCGCAGTTTATTCTAGTTGTGTGCATATTAACAAGAACCCTAATAACCAGACTTCTGTATTGTTTTCTAACGGAAGCCTGCTAAAGGTGAAATAGTTTTGCTACCAGTCTAACAAATGTGGTAGTTAAGAAATGGGTGGCTAGTCAAAAGGTAGACGGCAGAAAGGGTCTACCTGGAGATGGTAGGGGGTGTTGCTTCTGGGGTGGGGAGAATCGATATGTCGGCTGTGGGCACATCGACGGGTCGCTGCTTCCTTCGACGCCTGCGGCGAGTAACCCTTTTTACTTCAAACGACATGAGATTAGCATTATTAGCAGGGCTAAATGATTTTAGTTCGGGTGTAGGAGAGACTGTTGTAGGAACTGACGGCAATCTGGATGGACGTGAACCGGGTTGCGTCGGTGTCACTGTCTCGCCTATCAGGCGAGCATTAAGATCGGGGGCATTGGTTTGCTTATTGAAGTCACTCAAATGATCCTCCTGATCCTGTGGGTTATATATAACCGACGGAAAGAAGTTTCGGGGCGCATAGCCACTCTGCAGTGTGTTGCTACCTGTGATTTAAGCCATTGTAAAAGGATAAAATTTAAAGTAATAATTTGTTCCTGACATTTATCTCTAAAATTTGCTAGGAAATCTATCAGGAGAGAATTTATAAATACAACGTTGTAAACAATCAAAACAGAAGACTAAATTTCATACAATCCACTCTTTGAAAAAATTATCTCATGTACTAAACTAGCAAATATAAATAAAAGGGGATTATTATCGTATGTTAGTTGAAAACTAGCGACTCTAAAAGTGAGAAGGAAAGAAGATTCTGTCGAGCTGGTAAGTTTTAGAGTGATTTTTTCATAACTTTCTCGTATACCGTTATGGCCGCGTAGGCTTTTCTGGTGCCGAAGAGGTTCGTCATTGATAGGATCATAGCTTATCTTCTGAGGTTCAGGACCCCCAATTACCACTCCGTTGTCGTACATCCGCAGCAGAGGTTGTGTTGGGTCCAACTTACGAGAACCGCGTGCTAAAACAGAACGTATTTGATGTAATATCGTGGACAAGACATTGGCTTAGCAAGCCGGAAATATGGGTCGATTCCACCATCACGCATTAGATGACTTTCACGTTAACATTATCGCCATATTGTAAAATTTAACAGAAGTTTTCTAATAGTAAAAGATGCTTAATCTTGATCAAAATTATTTTTATATAATTGTACTTATCCCTGTAAAATATTTTGCTTCTAGAGGATCCAGTTAGAAGATTCACTAACCAGGCGTTGTAGGACGTCCTCTTCCACTAAGTCGATCATTTGGAGAGGTTCGTTCAGATCGAGAGTGGATAGAGAAATCTGATGTAGGGGCCGAAGTGGTCGAAGTTTGGTGATACGATACTTTTTCGCCTGTTGTCTGAAATATGGGTGGAAGGGGAGTTGCACCAGGTGGGCCAAAGTGCTTTATCGGGGCTGGATTTACTTCTGTTCCAGGGCCTGTGCGAATCGCCTCTGAAGCGGGTACTTTTAAATTCGGAGATATAACAGGTTCACCGAAGGCACGGGCTGCTGGATGCTGAGCCTTGGACATTGATTTGACGTTGGTCAGGTTTTCTCGAGCAGGGACGTTTGGTTGATGTGCTTGTCTTCGAGACCCAAACTGATTTGGTCCTACAGGTATTCGGGTGTTGCGGTCAAATGGTCTTGCGGGCTGGACAATAGACTGCACAAGTTGGGCACTCGGAAATCGGACATCAGGTTGTGGCGGAGTACTTAGATGGCCCGTATTCTGCCATGGGTTTTGAGGAACAACAGGACTATGTGGAAACGATTGTCCCATTAGTGACCCGAAAGTTAGCTCAGGGACTTGTTCTCTAATTACATTTTGATTCTGGGTAGGCTGATAGTGTCTGGATGGGACTTCAGAATGAGAGTTAAATTTTGGTGCAGAAGCGTCTTCAGGCTGTTGGGAAAGCTGTGCAGACGGCAACCGTCGGTGTGCATCAAGTGGATTGAACTCTGGTGTTCCCTTCGGTGCTTGAGGTGACAACGGCTCATGTACTGCGGTGTGCTGGTATTTAAAACCAGCTCCATGATAAGGTTGCCGGTAGAAACCTGGCTGACGTTGCACTTCGTCCGAGGGATCAACTAAGAGTCGAGGTTCCGTTATGGAGCCGTTGAGCACGTGCCTCTGCTGCTGAGGAAAACTCTGATCGTGAGTAGCGTATCCTGGCTGCGTTACTGTGCCATCAGAGAATTTTCTGCCAACACGGTTCTGTCCAGGAGCAGCCGTTTGATGAGAGGGATTCGGCGGAACTGTCATTGACACATGGGGCCTAGGACTGGTTTGGAATTTGTAAGGATCCTGGTAGATTGTGCCTTGCAAGGAAGATTTTGACTTAGGACTTTGGGACGTAAACGTTTGACGAGAACTCTGGGTTGTTGTTGGATGCGGGCTATTTTGGGGTGTCTGATAATAATGCGGGGTTTGAGCAGGCTCCTTTGGTGGTGGCGATAAAACGAGTGGGCTATCGTCAACGAAGTGTATTGGTCGCCTTTTTAGATCTTCTATGTCCACTGAAACCGGCACTTGATTTTGTACCCTGGGTGACGCAAGTGTTCTCGTCCTAAAGGGCGCTGGTTCTTCAAGATAGACCGCAGGCACATATGATTGGCACAAAACGTTAAGTGAAGCATTTTTATTACTACGAGAATCACTCGCAATCACTAGAAAACTATTCGTGATCGATCGGTATTTCAAACTCGCTTAATTTATTAACACACACGGTAAAACGTGTGGTAAAAAAGCTCGATTGGGTCAATGTTGGATCAGATTACTAACCCGTGCTGCGAAGGTCATGGCCAAGGTAGAGCGTAGGCCGAGGTCCCCTTTCAAGAGGCTTATCTAACTTAAAAACATCTCCCTGGCCGACTATCTTCGGACTGTCAACATTTACAGGGTAAGCTTGATACTGAAAATTAATCAATCGAATTAGTGAATTAACTATATTCCCGAAATGGTATTTATTATTGGGCATTCGTGAGTCATGTTAGCTTTATAGCACTGTTTACTCAAAACTATATTTAAAAAAGAATTACATTGCGCACTATTAACTCAAAAAATCTGGTACATTTTTACACCAAGTTATATATTAATGTATTAACGACTAGGATAACTGAGTGGTATCAGAGAACGATGAGTTTTGAACCAAAGTTATCGTTTCGTGAGGGAAATCGTTGCTTAGTAAGAGCGCTAGTCCAATTTTTCAAGGATTTGTAGAGAAAGGTTTTCAGCGAAACGACAGTTTCTTGCTACCAGTGCAAAGTGTAGAGATAGAGGAATTTGAAGCCATAAGAGAAGTGAGTATGACTCAAGACCTCAAGCGTCAATCATCATAACACCTAAGGTGCTGTGATGACAGATGCCTTCGAATAAAGTAGATCGTAAAACGTGCACTTCCTGCCGGCTTAGTGTAAATTCCTCGAAGCAAGTGTTATAAAGTTGTCATGGAGCCACTGTGATTAACGCAGAGAAACGAAAGGTGAATTCCTTACAAAGTGGGTTCACGGTAAATAAAAAAAAACACGTGTAAGGGTCTCTATGAACGATTTATGCAACCATTAATAGCATACAAAATATATACGACAACACAGCTTGAGGTCCTTTCATAGAAGCTGGGAAAAAAGTTCCTGTACCTCAAGAAAGTTTCCTTTCTGACCTTCTGTTACTTGTTGTTTATTTCTGATATACCATTCCAAAAGTTCCGCTGTATCACCGTGGTGTAACCAGAGCAGTCGTAAGAGTAATTTCAACCCGATAGTATCGCTTAAATATGGGTGTTCGAAGTGGAAAGGTGCTTCTTCGCCAATGATTTGCAATAAACAATAACACAACGCAGGCATGAAAAGCCGCACAGAATTTTTTGACAATGAAGTACCAAGACACTATATCATATGCCCAATTGAGTTCAGTCTAGTCTATTTTATATACCTACATTAACCTAACTCCGAATTGTTTACCAGGTAATAAGTCGCATGTTAGCAGCGGGTATAAAAGTCTATCAAAAATAATTATATTTGCGGTAAGTGCCCCCCTTTGCGTCACACTCATAACTGCATTAAAACAAGTCTGTCGTTAATGAAGCCGCACTGTTCATTATTCAACAGCGTTTTAAAAGAAGTAACAACAAGCTTTTCGGAAATGATGCGAGGGATTGATTCTTGCTTCAGAGGCTTGTAGTTATCAATGTCATATGTTTTTTAATTTTGCGGTGACTTTTGGTTTGGAGTGCCTCACAGCTTCCGACTTTGGAATTTCCACTACTACCACGAAGACTGTGGGGTGCGCGAGCTCGGCCTCGTAGCCATGGAATGTCTACCTGTCTCCTCAACATTTTTTTTCAAGTTGTATTTTTCCTTTCATAGGAGACATCTCTTTTTTCCAATATATGCTATTAACGATCTATGGCCCCAGGTCACAGCTGTCGACCTAGCTATGTAGAAAAATTTAAACTTATAATAAAATGACATCAGCCTTGCTACCGATTCATCTACGCATAGAGCTGTTGATATCAAACTTCCTTAATTTCTTTGTCTGTACAAGTAAGATCCAAGCATTGTAGAATACGCCACCTTCAACGTAACTGAGGTAGAGAGTAATGCCGTTAGGCTTGACCAAAACGAAATCGGCGCTGGCGTAAACAAGTGAAAGAATTTTTTATTCCTTACCTTTCTATCGGGACTGGTATCAACGTCGATTGGTTTATAACTAACGACCTTTAATTCATCTGTATCGACGTGGGCACGGAATCCATCTTTACCAGCCTCGTAGACAATTCTGCGCAGCTCGCCATCATGGCCGCGAAGGTAATACTCGCCTTTTACCTACAATGCAACAGACAAAATACTTGGGCTTAAGTGTTTTTGAAAATTTAAGTAAGTAAGAACAGAGGAACACGCGGCCACGAGCGTATACAATCACTAGCGTCTAGTACGAGTCGATCTTAGGGAAATGTGTGCGCAACTCTAGGGCATCGACATCCAGATACACCAGGATCGTCTTTGTCAAACCCCTACTAGCATTTTATCGACAGAGCGCGTCTTCGAGTTCAAACAAAAGAACCTGTAGTTAGTACGATAAAGCTTCCTCTTTATAAACACACCTGATATATTTTATATGCGCGTCAGATGCACGTGAGGGAGTGAGGCTGCGTTTATGTGGTATAACGCATATTTATAAACACAGAAAATAACAAATAACGTGCATGAAATCTGGTTAGTTTGGCGTGTATTTACTCATACACTTGTGATGGTTTTACTTGACGTATTTTTTTTTGCGTTACGCGATACAAAATGGTTTTCAAAACATGGACAACGGATTTCTTCGAAATTTTCGTTGATATATTTGGTGCAAGTTTACATTTTAATTACTTATAGAACAATGATAAAATTGACCGGCCAGGCCCGACATCGTCGATTTAACATACACATTAATTCCATAAACTACCCCGTCCAGTTGGAGATATTTAGTATTTGCTGTCATCGTATATTCAAACAATTAACACTAACAGACGCAAACCAAATTGACGTTACTGCATGATCATTACTGGTACGTAAAAAGAGTCGATTGAGATAAAGGTATACGATCAATCTTCATGGAGCAGGCTGGAATCGTTGGCGTAGCCTGAGGCTCGCGTGATTAAGACTTCGATATTCTACACTCTGTGTTCGCGGTTCGACAATTGCCCTATACAAAATCGTTTCTTTGTGGGCCTCAAATCGAATTTGCCCTCTCTGAATGAGTTACAGAATATTAAGACATATATAGAAGGCAAGAAAGATGCAAAATTGAAGCAGCATAGAAAACATTAGTAAGAAGCGGGACGCGTGTTCGCGACATAGGTAGGTATATTGTCGGACGACATGCATCTATATCTACGTAAAATATTGTGTATTGTACGTTAGTATTTTATCGTTCTGTCCGTGGATTGACGTTTCTATCAGTCACATCGCGAAAGCTCGATGCGACTACTTCGAGTGTGACGAAGTAGTTGGCTACTAAATGCTTGCTTTGCATATAATCATCTTTGTGGTTATATCATTCTGTGGCCAGATTTTTTTTATTTGTGATCATCACAATAGTCATACAATAATAAATACAATACAAAGCTAGATTCTTGGTAGAATAGTTCAATTAGAAAAGATGAGCTAGCATTTAAGCTGTCGAAAAACGGCACACATGTTGAACTCCCTAATAGGAATTGGAAGGTGTGTTATACGGGGGCCGGACACGCCTTTTTTTTTAGGCACGGTCTGACCTGTACCGACGCGGTTTGTAGATTCAGTTGCACCGCTCTTTTGCGCATGATCACGGTTTTGAGAGCGCCTATGGAGAGCGTCACTGAAGCTGTACTCGTATGGTCGGAAGGAAACATCAGGTGCAGAAAATTTGGACAAGTTGACCCGGTTCGAGCGATCAGGAAGCAGCAGGAGCTACAGAAAGACAATAGACAGCACAGGCCAAGAGAGGTTTTGGAGGTAAAGGGGTTAAACGTTACAGCCACTTCAGCAGTACGTACAACTTACACATGTCGTACATATTTTGGAGTATAACAATAAATTAAGGAACAACAAGTGGTGTAGATGGATTCTGCGATCGGGATAAGAGACGGATTCCAAATTAAGACTGGAGTAGGTAACGTACGACCTACGTTTCTTTATTGGTAAAAGTTTACTACAAATTGTGTCGAATTAGAGGAACGATCACCTTCAGAATGGGAATTCATTCGAAAAAGATTCGATTCGAAGGTTCAGTTTACCTGAGTTGCTCACCAGGACAAATAAAAAAAAATAGGCACAAAGGCTTAGAACAGTTCCTTTGGTTGCGAGTTTAACGTCAAATTGCCTGGTATATCAAATTAGATGTAATCGATATCGACTAGGAAACCATGCCAGAAGAAAATAGGACTCAAATAATACATGCGTATCCTATAAGGTGCAAATATATTCATGCTCGGAAGTTCCAATATGACTGCATGCACAAGTTCCTTTCTTTACTTGCCTGTAGGATGTTGCTGTATAATTTTTTTTTTTACTTAATTGCTGTATTATATAATAAAAAAAAAAAAAAGGTTCCGGTAAGTTGTTTATGTATTGCTACTGCAATTCTTGCCTCCAACGTTAACCTACGATACCCTTGTAAGCGTTCCGTACACGACGGAAACTGAACAAACTCATACTTACGTCTGCCAGTCGTTTGTCGAATGGTTCTACATTGACAGAAACCAGTTCGGCATGGGGATACGTCGGCTGCCTAGGATGGTCTGCTGAATCGCCTAGCTGCCCGTATCGGGGTCCAAGGGGGATATTTTTAGGATTGTGACTTTGGGGCTTCGGAACGGAAGCACGGAATGAAGTGCCCTGCTGAGCAATACCGCCACCGGAAGGGACGATCCTTACAGGAGGGTTCAAATTGTTCTTCGTTATAATAGCACCGCCTGAAAGAAAAACAATCCATAATAGGCCTTTATCAATAAGAAAAATGGTATCGAAAAAGTTCAAATATATATATACGTAACGCTCATAGTCTGTCGTAGTGCGCCCAGTATCGACATTGTATCAGGGACTAACAATACAAATAGAAAAACTCATATCTAAAATAAAAAATACGATAAGTAAACATGAAACACAGTATTCTATACAATGCATACGAATAGGAGTATGTGCATTTACTTTATGCCTATATGACGTTGTTATTATGCCTACCTTCTTCTTCTTTGTTGGCTGTACTGAAGTAAAGCGTAGGGCTATGTGCAACCTGTTCGCTGACGGCCCCTTTTTGAGGAAAGCGGCGCCCGTCATTGAGCCTAGCCGGCACATCGCTTTGTGGTACCTGCTGTTGCCTATTTAAATGGAGAACACCTGATACTGCATTTACATCCTCGAGGCGTCTTCCGGCTCGCGTCCCATGATGGCCTATATGTAAGCCATCGTTATCATGCCTATATGCAAAAACATTACTTAGATACTTATTTGAATGTGGCAATCAAGAATTCCGTTGCTTTGTTTTCATAATAACAGTTCAGACGTGATACTCGAGCATCGTATGACGAGGCTCAACGATCACAGGTGGATTCAAATTAGTTTTCTCTTATTGTCAGCAGCGACAGTGATAACGACGAAACAATCAAACACAAGTTGATCCGGAATTTTTCCAGACTGCAGATCAATCACTGTGTTTACTCACTTACGGGCGCAAGTTTTATAACGATAAGCTGCGCTATAGCTTTAACAATATTTGCTGTAAGCGGCGAAATATAAAGTTTAAGCCTGACCTGATCTCAGTTGGCGCTTGTCCTACGATATGTAAAGGTCGCGTTGGTGAGAATTGGTTAGGAACAAACTCCTCGTACAATGGTTGGCCTAAAACAGTATAAAATGAAAAAAATAACAGTCATAGGACGGGGAGTATCCATGAAATCTACAACTCCGGCAAGCGCATGTCTATCTATATATATACATATAGATGATTCTAAAGGATCATTCTTACCGTTCGCTCCTCGTACAGGCTTTTCTTGGTAAAGCGAAAAAGTAGTGTTGCTTGGTCTGTGTACGGTGGTAATGGGGTTTTCCGGAAGAGTCCCATTTCCGGATTTCGTGAGGGAAATAATATTGCCGTACTCATCGTGAAGGTGATCTGCAGGCCCGAAGTCGATATGAGATGAAAATGTGGCACCTTTATGTTGTACACGAATCTGTGATTGGTGTGAGGCAGGCACACGGCGCGCTGGTGGCGACGGATCAGGCCTAAGCGTTGCGGAATAATCACAGCAATATTAGTAGTAATAAAAATTTCCTTTCTCAATTAAGACATTGTTCACAATAGGTGCGGCATTATGAGATTGCATTTACCTGATAAAATTATTGCCACTAGTGACCCGTGTGCTTGTTAAATATTCAGTGAGCTTTACGGTACTCTTTTTAGAAATTAACGCCACCTTGTATATAAAACTAATGATTTAATTTATTTGGCCATTACTATCGGTGTATAGCAAGTACGATACAATTATAATTATTAGGACCACAGTAACGCAGGCCCGGGCCAGGGCTCTTCACATCTCTCGACTTTACTATTTGTTACGCTATTAAATAAATGCGGCTAGAAGTATGTTGGCCTTACTTTTCTAACCTTTTCACTTCATTTATAGGTCCGTAACCTGTTAGTGAAATTGTGGGTAGACGTTGCGTTTGATCTTCTCGAGCACAAGGAGTCAGCTGAACCTGTTTGTACTTACGTGGGTATGGGCTTCGGTTCAAGATTATACCGACTGGGTTTGTACTCATCAGTTTCCGGCACCGAAGGTGGGTACTCCCCGCTTTTCACTCCCGGTTCGTTTGAGTCGACGAATGCACGAAAGCCACGAGTGTCCGCGATGTAGTTTACGGTCTAAAGCACAACAAACGATTTGCATGCACACAGTGTACATTGTGCATTAGAAACGTATTGCCGGTGTACTGCTAATCGATTCAACGTATATCTAACACTGTCGATTTCAAGCTGCTTTCATGTTCACAAAATAACCCTACCGGTTCATTATTTAATGCTCCCTTTGGTAGCAAAAGGTAAAATAGTTTATTGATTATTCTGTATCAATACATAAAGAAAGCTTAACGGTTATGATCTGCCAATATTTATATATCCGTAAGCAATGCAAGCTGACATACTTCAGTAAGACCTCGATAGTATTTAGCTATGCTTACCCGCTGCAAACCATTTGCACCGACTATCTGGTAGGAACCGGTGACGGCACTCTGATCGCCTTTTTCCAGGCGAGAGCTTAGAGAGCCGTCGGGGTGATCAACGCTGTATTGGAAGTTATATGGATTGAAGACGCCGATTGGATGTGCGGCGTATTCTGAGAGCTTTTGAGCCCGCGTAAGAACTGTCGTCAAGCCGACGAGCACCTACAGAAATAACACAACGGAATTAGAGAACTGTTCCATTGACAGACGATATTAGACTACTGCTAACTCATTTGTTACATTCACACAGTTATTACTATCCAAGTATATATATATATATATATATATATATATATATAACATAAACTTACCAAACTGAGGGTTTTTTGTAAGTAATCCATAAATACTTATAAGTACACAACCGCTACTTACATGTATATTGACTAGTGGTGTCTCGCCATACGGCGAGAAGCCGTAAAAGAATCTCTATTCATTCCTAGAATTGTTCTTTAATACCTACATAAATCCTTGCACAGGGAGGCGGAAGACCCACATTTCAGCTGCTATAGAAGATCTTGGCTAATTTTTAGTCTTGTAGCGTTCGGCTCAACTAAGGCGTTACTAGTGGGGCTGCATTAAGTGTACTTGACAGCCACGCAATCAATCTACGAATACGTGTTCCCCGTATTGCTTATATACGACAGGGTAACGAATCAAAGATTATAAAGTTTAGGTCTATTTCAACTAGTCAGCATTTAATTCAAGGTGGCGCCAAAAGCGAATCAAAATTCGAAATTTCGCGGCAAACTTTGATTATCGTTCGATATCGCACTTAAAGGCAAAGGCGGTACATGTTCTCAAAATCATTGCTCAACTTAATTTACTGATCCAAGCAGATCGTAGAAGTTACACACAAAGTGAAACTGGTCGAAGTAGGTTATTTGATGTTCAGATAACAGTAATCTCGTATCACTATCGTTTCTCGGCACTCACGAGCCAATACTGACAATTCTGGAAGGGCATATTTACGGACGGGGGCTTGGTTACGAGGCTGAGCGCGCGCGCCTCACGGCTTCCTTGGTAGTACCAGAATCCAATAACATAATCAGAGGCATTTCTAGTTGAGAGTTGATCAAAGATCAAGAATCCACTATTTAGTCAACGATCGAATAGATACCTTTGCAAAAGCATAACGCATTTTGAAGAGTGGTATTGGCCCAAGTTCATGCGCAAGTAGGAGCAAGGAGAGGTATCCTTCCTGCTATTGTCCTATACACAAAAATATTTATAATAACTGGACAATAATAAGCAGCAGAATCGGTCATTGGGGACATCCTATAGTCAAATAATCTCATGTGCGCGTGGTCTCACCAAAAGTAACAGGTCTGTCACTTAATTCCTATCTAAATCTTATAGCAATAATAAATAATCTCAAGAGTATTGTGTTTTGTTTATAATGATTATTCTTCCTGCCATTCCAGAGTATGCATTGTTCTAATCTAATTTGTTCACGTCTTCCTTATTATCGCGTTCTAATTATCTTCACGTATATTAAGTTTGTCACCAACTTTCTTACTCGCTTTATATTAACACTATGACAGTAATAGTCATACGAACGACAATAGTAAATGAGATTTTATTGCTACCCGTCTACTACCATTACAGAAAAGGGATGAGTCTGATACGTTCTAGAAGACTTTCTCGCAGTGCGACGTCTGCTCTGCTCAAGACGGGAAGTAAATGTAAACAAACGAATCACTTTGCTAACGTCGCCGCATGAAATGGTGAAGTCTTTTTTGAACAGCACCTGTACAGAATAACGCACAAGCGGTAAAGGGTCCTTTTCAGCGATACTGGCCTTTGTCCACAACACTTAGTGGTCTTCTATCTTCTAATTACACAATGCTCTGCCGAACGTGGACTCTGCTGGAGTGTATCCATCCGTGGACGCTACTTTATAAAAAAAGAAGGTCTCACGAAAAGGTACAATTTTTGACGTTCATGTTGTTAATAAGTATCTACTCGTGACAATCCATTGTGTGACACGATCTGAACAGGTCAAATATGAACAAACTTATAAAAGGAAGATTTAGGAAGTTGAGCGCGTCAATCCCTTGTACTTACATCTAGGCAATGCTAATTCTATCCATCTGAAGTCTTTTCCGCTTGAGTTCTGAAAAAAATATATCTTCACAGAAGTTAGCTTTTGCAACGATTTCCCCATAATATTTACTCGGATTTTGATAACTTAGCGTAATTAAAATGTCGTGCTATGCTAGTCCGTACTTTGCACCTATATTCTGTTTTAAGTCATTAGCTTTAACTGGGGTGATATATGGTACATATGGCTTCACTGCAATCGTGCCTTCAGTTGAGTTTTTAAGGACGACATCGTATTGACTGTTTACTATTCATGAAGAGCGGGTAAATACGCTAAACACGAAAAAATATTCGTGTAATATCTTGTATTATTTTTTTAAAAGAGCCCACAACAGACGTATTGGCGTCCTCTTTGAAGCTGACAGGCTACAGTTCCTTTTCAACTTATTTGTTTTATGTTCTGCTGTATTTTTGAGGAACTGGTGTCGTTCATAAGGTCATGATTCTTAGACAGAACATGATTTGATTACTGAAACTTGATTGTTGATTGTTGACTGAAAACTTGAACGGATTGATCCAACTCACTCAAGTGGTTTTTCCCAACACACGTAGTGTGTGTGATACCTTAACAGTGACAAATTCTACTTCAGGTAGAATTTCAAATCTTTTAAAGTATGTTTGACCCCCGCTAGCTTGCACTTACTGTGTCATACTTTACCACTTGCGTGAAGTTACTCCCTCTATTGAGCTATATTCGTTAGTCAAAATAAATGCTATGGCTACCACTATAGCTCATTGCTCTTTTTACGCAGCTCATCTTATTACAGTTATGCTTTGAACGTTACTGTTATTTGGCTTTTTATCGCGTTGTCATCAATTTATCGCATATATTCTTTACATGGCCCGTCCTGTAATGTAAAACGAGATATCTACATCTCAAAGTGATACGCCCCTTACCAAAAGACGACATTAGGCCAAAAAATTAGGAAAAATCGGGTGGATGCTGTGATAACAACTGCTAGCAAAAAAGGAAGTTCAGCAGAGGGCAGGATATGCAAAGAGCATAGTATAGGGACAAATTCAACGATTCCCATGGGAATTGCCGACATTGATACGCAGTTGTGCGGGGCGTTAGGTTTAGGCCAACGTCTGTAAAAGACATTATCCGGGATCAGACCGTCAGCTATCATTATGCTAGTATGTGTAAGAAAAGGTCTTCATAAGAAGAATTCCACGTGTCGGCTTAGTTTCCCACATTCCCGTTGTCTTTTTAGATGATTTACCGCTTTTCTATACAGATCCTCAGTTATTATACACAGATACAGTTTCTATATAGATCTTCCATTATTCGTTCATTCAGTGGCGGTGAAATGATATTTGTTTATCGTTATAGTTTGTTGGTCGGATTGGCCATTTTGTTAGACTTGTTACGAATTTTATTACTCTGTGTTTGAAATGCCTCTTCTGGGATCAATCTGCTTTCCATAGCATGATAAACATTTTCCAAGCGACCAGATAAATTCGCTATTGAATCATGGTCACAATGAGGTGAGATAAAAAAATATTCACTTCACCTGTTTATAGTGAATTTATTTTGTTGTTATATACAGATGCAAGTTTCCTTGAAATCTTCACTTGTGTTTTCTGAGCTGATTGCTTTGATGAGGGCTTGATTTTTCTCTGTCCGTCCTCTTTGTTGATGTTGATCAACAGGAATTGTCGACTTCACCTTAACGTAATGTAGTGTACTTATCGCAAATATTCTCGTTTAAGGAGGTATTTCTCAGAAGTCGCTGCCGTAGCCGCCTGAGAGCACTGAATGATGATGATGTACCTAGAGCGTAAATATATGAAAAATGATGTTGAGACCTCCTTTGAGATAATCCGTATTGCCTTCTACGTGGTGTGTGTGTTTCCTCCAATTAGCGGAAGCAGACATTCTTCGTGCAGGTACGTTTACGTGGAAACACTTTGTAAAGACGCTGTTCGCGTACTAAGCGAAACTACACTCTGAATACACTGGCAAAATTGTAACTCAATTATACTGACGAACAAAAACGAAGGAAGATGATTGATTAGACATTAACAAAGACATAATTTTGCTGCTATTGGTAGGACAAAATATCGAAAAGGCCAGATGATGCTAGTTAAAAAAATTGCCTCTCCGTCATCTTTATAGCGGCGGCAGTGATAATAATAACAAAGACGCTATTTTAAGTTGGGTGGAACGGAGCACGCAACCGAGTCAGCCCAATCTTGAATTTATAATGTATCGGCAGTTGATAATATCGACGTTGTTTCCCTTTGATGTATTCTTTCTGTCAAAAACAGATGATTCTATGTGGTAGTAAACTACAAGTAACGGTCTCTTCGATGAAGATCTTGGTAGCAATATTCTTGAAATCTACGTGAGCGTAAAGTTTCACGGGTAGTGTATGGCGTTTCGAAAGCGAACAGCATCGCAGAGACTGCAGGTTCGTTTCGAGGTCCTGTGGTCATTAATATGTCATGTAGATATTTTTTCAATTAGATACATGAAACCAATATGGTGTGTTATCCAGGTTGATTTGAATATTGTTGTGTATAACATATGTCGCTTTTCGTAGTTACATATGTTGTTCTCTTCTTTGGCCCTCCTTCTCATTCGCAAATAACACCGGTCTCGTTTTATGGCGTTTGGTGCCGAGAGGCCGTATATAAAGCGCACTCCTACTGCGGCTATCAAAATGTCTGCGAAACCATCTTACAAAACCTGAGTCTAAAATGACTTTGCCAACGACTGATGCTTTCTGTAAATGCAGAAGATAAAAAAAGCGTTTAGTATTTTGGGCGTGCATCGCCTACGGGTCAAGTGCTTCGTGTAGTTAAACACGAGAATGAATGGGCAGTCGGTATATAGGTACACGAGTGCTACATCCAGCAATAATCGATATAAATAGAAGGTACCATTGTATGATGATTGTGATCTTGTTGTCTTCGACTAACATTGAGAAGGTTTTCAGCTACGAGCAGTAAGGCACCTGATGATCAGCCAAACATAACTGTTTGGAACTCTAACTTTGCATTTTGTTACGCGACATGCACGAGTTCGTCTCAAGGTTCCGCTCCGATTGTTATTCTTCAGTTATGTTTTGTAAATGCTAAGAGATACAAATCGTGCTAGCGATGATGACGCGCCAAATAGTGCCAACAATCTATTTTCAGCCAGATCAGCTGGAAATTTCGTTTCGTCGAAGCAGTACTGTTTTCCGATCTACGGTTATTCGTTTAATCAGTGATCGGGCTTCTTCTACTTCGGCTTTTCGGTTTGTTTTTGCCTTTGCGGAACAGTTCGCTCTAGAACTCATAGGAGAACGATATTGTTTTAAGGATAAATGATATACTGTTATTGTATGATTCAGAGCAACAAATTCCAGATGTCCTTTTGGTAAAATGTTCAGATTATACCTGTTTAAAATCATTGGTATCAATTAACAATAGGCGATTATAATGCTATTTACCTCGATTTGGGCTGCTATGGCGCTAATGCGATAAAGTAAGGTCTGTCAAACGATGCCAATTGGAGCCGCTCTCTTTGCGAGGCTGTTAATTAAGGTCCTGGGTACATACACCGCTAATAAACAGTGTACTTGAAGTATAAAAGAATCCAATGATTATGAAGTTTCTGGGGTTTATGCTTAACCGGTTGAAGTGCCTGAGAAAAGAATTGCACAACGGAATGCCAGTTACTGTCCGTGCATCGAGGCAAAAAAAGAGCTTGTGGGACAAGATCCAATTAAAAACTTCGAGGAGCGAAACCCTACAGATCAGCAGAGTGCCGTAAGGTTAATGAGCATATATTGAGGATGCCTGAAGTACACGCCGGTACTCAGGCTTCAACCAGCGTCTCAACTTTACACGAGAGACACTGGTATAAAATCACTTAATTTACACGTATAGTTACGGCAACAGAGGTTGGTCAGTTTTCGTTGCATTGGGAGTGCGGAATGGGTAACGAGAACTTGATTCGAGTACTCGAAGCGAAACAGTGTCGAAACGTTCTTAGAGCTCACCCGTACGCGATCTGCGTTGCTAACCGAAGGTCTATCAAAGGACGATGGCTAGGCCGCGCAGAACCTAACCGCAACCATCATTCAACACGTAACGGTTTTCTAATACGTGAAGCTCAAAGGTGACGTCGATATTCGTGACGGCCATCAGAAAGGGGGCGATCACAACAACAGAATTGACACCTCGGCTATAGCCGACAATACACAGCGTAAGTGCAAGGACGAGCCGCGATATCTGAAGCAAAACTTCAGCGATGCTGTGGCCGTTAATGAGAGTTCCAACACAAAGTTCGTCGAAGTAGCAATTCATGTTCTTAGAGCAGCTCGCAAAAACGGGAAGATGGCCAAAACGAACATGACGCATTCGTAAACGACACTCTCCGTAAACTTATAATTCGGGTGGTCGATGCCGTTTTACGGGGTGCGTAGACATCGCGCCCGCAGCGGAGAGCAATAAATATCGTGTAGCGCAACTACCAAAATGCCTCTAATTTTTAGTTTTTGACACCGTCTGCTCTCGGTAAAGTCGATGTGCTAGATCTCACGGGATCTTAAAAAACCTCATGGGTCCAATTAAATGGATGCTACGAGTGTACGTCCCTGGTTATGCACACATATTGCATATAATGACAGAGATCTCAATAATAATGCACACAACTCAGTTGAGCTTACAATTTCATGTATAAATGGAATAGCTATGTGTTTCAATTTCGCGGATTATATATTATTGAGGCGACAATTTTCAAATATTTCCCTTCGGTAGAACGACAAACTCCTACTTTATTGTTTAGTAGCTTTAACATGTGACATGCCGGATCGCCAAGGTTGTTAAAGCCACCTCTTACTGCCTTGGTTGCACGGTTGCGAATGCTACTGGGGTGCCAACGTTTGAGAACGATGTAAGCAATTCGGTCATCGATATTTTTACCACAGGCCTGCCAATGGACAGAGTTAAGTTTAGAGGCTGGTAGAGGTCATGGAACAAAGGCGATAAGTTCAAGCGGCATACTACCTCGATAATGTAGCTCAAGCTAATAAATGATAAAAGTTTTACTTTCAGTACTACGTTAAGCATTGCTCTTGACGACAAGCGTCTTCTTGCATGGAGCGCAGCTAAGACTAGAAGTCGCCAATGTGACCACGTTACACCTGTCTCAACTTCCGAAGTTTCTTAACGGCTTTCAGGTTCTTTCTGTTTAAGGGCGACTCTTCCGATTTCATGAATCAGTGTGAATCAGTGAGTTGAATCAGTGTAGAATTATGTGCTTGAAAAGATCCTGGTTTCTTTAAATGAGTATCGCCAATAGCGTCCTAGCAAACCACGGTTTTTCTATTTTTGTAGAACCGTTTGACTCGGGCACTTGGCCATTATGACACCAGCATCTCCTTCTAGATGTCCTTACGACGAAGAATAACAACTGTTGGAGAAGGCACGTTTGCAAATTCACTGCTGGGTACAAGGCAATGCAGAAGTAGCATAACCGGTTGAAGTAAGCTATCTCATCCAACATTTTAGGGTTATGTTGGCTAATCATCATCCCACATTTTGCATAATTGTATGGAATCAACAAAGGTTAGACTTGCGCGACGCACACAATTGGGTTTTAAAAATATAAAAAAATACAACCGTCATCGATAAACTCCCGCGTAAGAGAACCTTCTAGAACCGAGTCTAATTCGCAATGGGCATATACAGCAAATTCTTTGTGTAATTTTGGGATGAACAGTTGTTTTCAATACTTGTCAAGGGATGGCCCTTTTTCGATAAAATGGGAAAAAGCTTGTAAATCCACTCGAAATTATATTTAGAGGTAGACGTGACCTCAAGTAGCTCTTCTCTCGTATCTCCTCACGAACAGTTTTTCCCGCTATTTTAGGCTTATTGGCATTATCCTATAGTAACAGAAATTTTAAGCCACAAAATTTCACTAGTCTTGTTAGTTGGATTTCCAGCCCACGTATCCAAACGTATCCAGCCCAGTTTAGCAATCAGCGTTGAAACTTGTACGCAGTATTCACTGATTTTTATTTGCGTTTGACATAGCCCTGGGAAAGCTGCGCTACTTAAGCTGGCCTGCGCTGAACTACCCACAAACCGTCGTGGAATTGCTTAGGGACATTCTCTGGGCAGACAAAGACATTCTAGTCGATGGAGTTGCTAAATTCGACCCCTTTGGGTCGAAACCCAGGGCAACAATCTTTCACTACTATTATCAGTAGCCATCAGCGCTCTACCGAAAGAGATCAAGAAGCGACATTTGGTAGTAGATCTCCTTCTGTATGCAGACGACCTCTTTTTATTTGCTACTATTCAGCATCAGAGACCTTTGGAAATACGTGGGCGAACCCGAACCCAAAGTGACGGTCGCGGGGTTTTCCAAGCCGGGACAGATTCTCTTAGATTCGAAGGCGTCGTAAGCGAACAAGCTAATTTTTTCTTGTATTTTTGTATAAAAATTACACCAAGTGGACCAAACGAACTTGGCAAGTGTATTAAACAAAGTACTGAAGATCCAATCAAGTTCTTAAAAGTTGTCTTTTGTGCGTCGTACAAATAAATCACTATTCATATGGGAATCCTTTAGAGTGAATCAACTATACGAACTTGATCGTATGTAGCGTTCAGTTCTACGTCTCAGCGCGAGCTGATTTGTCGAGTTGCTTTGTAAAGCATTACTATTTACTGAAAACTTAAGTAAAACAGACATCCATAAACAAGTTAGCCGGACGCAGTAGGCTAAGGTTGACTAATGCGCATCTTCAAATCCGTTGCAACCATCACTATAAGCAACAAGCATCTTGTCTTATTTTATTTTATATATTTAAATTACACCGTCGACAAAAACTATTACCAGAAATGTATAATTAAAATGATAGAAAATTAGCTAATATCACGGAATTAGAAGGAGGTATTATCATTATAATAAAATAACTGCTTGTACGATTGCCGAGCCGTAATAATAAGCCTGATCGAGAAAGCCCAGCTAAATGTAGCAATACCCGCCCCTCGCCCCCTTGTTAGATTCCTGGTGGGAACAAGTCCTTAACGGCATAGCTAAACGAGATGATTCCAAGTTCTTGCTCACATCTAGACATCAATAAAAAATGCTTTAAAATAATTACTGACAATTACAAAAAAATTAGTAATAGATGATCAAATTTTTATCGAGTTGGTGCGCTGATGCATCCTGCTATGAGAGTGAGTGGAGGAATCAATTGGCAGGCCGTGATCTGACCCGACACGTGCCGTATAGATTTTATCACTCAACTCGTCAGTCAGCCCGGCCCAGCGGAAGATAGCCTGCTGTCGGCGTTGCGAAACACCTTCTAGTAGTGTTCCGAATGCTAGCCTGCTATTACTCCTTTGGTTCCGTCCATTCCTGTTATTTTTATCGAGCATAATTTAATTGCCTGTAATGTATGTGTTGTTTAAAGAACAAATGGTCTAATCTAATTCTATGTTTGATATCATTGGTTCTTCTGTCATCATTGTACTAGTCAATATATTAATGACTGTTGCGCCAAGCTCAGCTTGTCAGATACTTATCCGACTGAATATAAGATAAGAATGCCCTATAATCTAAAGTATAATACAGTTAATTAGCAAGCAACTACTACTTTAGAGCCTTATTGACAAAGGCCCATGGCAGTTAGGCTCTATTTAATGAGTAATCACATAATGAACATAAAATACAGTATAAATTAAATTTTTCAAAGTGAGGTTTTTCTATGTATAGTACAGATGGAGAGATGGCTACAGCGTATGACTTATCAAAATTAAGCTAGGATTTTCAAGAATGCGTTTCTACTTAAGCGTCTTAGATGACTTCCGTATGAAGAAGATTGTTAGAGTTGGATAATTTATATCAAAGCCTTACTAAGTTAATATAATTTCGTTACGTTCGCTGGTCTGTTGGAGTCATAGACGAGGTGTTCGCAATAGCTCTCAAACGAAGCAGTAAACATCACGAATGCAGGTACGGTACGGAACTTCTTGTTGACTCTGACTGTGTTCAGCTTTTTTCAGATCATTCGCACGCATGCTGAGGATCATTGTGAAGCTGTCAATTGATAGCGTCCAGTTGGATCAAACGTCGACTGCCATATCAAGACTGATCGAGCTTTTTCGGCCGATATTATATTGGTAACTTTGCTATCTCTTGGACGAATTTGCTTCGCGTAGGGTATTTTCTGCCACCATTAAAAAGGAAGACTAAACGTATTAACGTATACTGAGTGAACATTTCGGACAGGCAGAAGTGCTTTAGGATGACAGGTGCGTCTCGTCACCCTGGCAATTGGCCTGTATCAAGGCGATCTGTGAAAGGCAACGGGAATACAGTCTGCAGGATGAGAAGGTTTGGGAACGCTACAATTTTTCAACTCAACATTGAAAGGTTACAAAATAAATTTTTAGGTGTTTTCTGGGTGAGACCAACCTACGCCACCAGTAAACAACACCAACTTGGTCACGGTTTAACGTAACAGTTCACGAACTTGAACTTTTTTTCTTTTTTCGCAGATTAGCTATTACTGCTTATATACGATATCATGGTTGATAACAAGCAATTTAGCGTCATGCTTTGTTCATGTACCAGCGCATTGTCCGCCATTTGTATGTCCCGGCGACCAATGAATACTCGATCGGCGTCTACTGTTCCATAGAAGCATGATTTTGTTGCTAGCAGCACTATCGTCGCGTGGTTTGGTAGTCAACCGTAGCGTATCGAAATCGCGGCTACAACAATAGGAATCGTGCCCTTCGAAAGGAGGTGCTAATGTTACTCTATTACTATTTGGTTCCCTATTGAATATCCCATCTAACTTATACCGGCCTATGTCTATGAATGATTGTACCCAGAAACGTTTGGATGCCTATAACTCTGTAACCAGTCCAGCCGACGTCGGCCAGTTGGTCAGATGAAAACGTGGGCCGCCGCTCACAAAAGTCTCTCCGGGAAGACATCATACGGCGCTGTCTGGCCGAAGTCGCGTTCAGATATTAGAACGATACGCCGTATGCTGCCGCATTTGACATAGTTGCTACTATACGTTCATATGAATGGAAGCGGTCAGATATAACTACCGCTAAGATACGGATGAAGCTTAAATAGAAGATTAGAATCTCAGCGATCCTTTGCACTCACTACCGCCACGGTTCATCGTGTCGCCCTTTGTTTTGCAATTCGATTGACGATATTCATTGCTACTATACATTGTTCTATTGGAGTAATATAAACAGCAATCTACTTACGATAAACGCCATGCCATGCCTGCGTTTCGAAAAAGAGAAGTACTAAAAAACTATATAATGCATATAAATATGTGCCATAAAAATATATGACACGGGCCATAGGAGCCATTTTTAAATTCCCTATGGCTGATTAGTATGTGGCCGATTTTTAAAATGTTATGGTATATCAAAATGTTCAGAAAGCCGTAGACAGACGGATTTGATGGAAAAACAATATCTATTAAACATTATTAATATTATATATTAAACAATGTACTTTTTTTAATACAATCTCTTCCTTGTGCCGAGATTGTAACGCGCAACAACTTAACTTTGTAATGAAACGGCCAAGCGACATGATTTTGTTACGAAAAAGTCAAATCTAATTGAAAAAGTATTATTTATCTATCAATTTTTTCAGGTAAGACTGAAGCACTGTTTTTGTCTCAAATCGACTATAGGCTCTCGCAGCTGATGCCGTCGGCACACGTGTCAATGCTGGTAATTTCTGTATGCGCATGCTAGACATGACGAAGTTCAAGGGAATTATTTGACGATGATTGTTCCCCTTGAAATGTATGCTACATGCAGGATTGCAAAAAAACGCGTACGATACATTGTTCCTTCCTCCGAACTATGAGCATGAGGTTTTACGTAGACTACTAACATATCGTGCAGGTATGTGAATCTTTATTATCCAACGTCAGGCAGGAACGTCTGACTACATTGAATCCAAGCTAGGTGGGTTTTCACGGATGTGATTTCAAACGTCCATTTGTTAGAGGAACGAAAACGCCCGCGAGAATTAAGGCGAAAGCAGAATTGTCCGTCGAAGAGGAAGCAACGTTCAACAGTCTCGCAACAAATACAGGCCGGCCGGTCCCTTGTCAGCGTTTTGACAATAGCCTGATCCATTTTTTAGATGAAGATGTGAAGCACGAGGAAGCAAATTCGGGTATAAGCGATTCTGATAGGCGCACGGACTTGCTCTAGAGAAGCTAATCGTGAAACAATGACTGAACGCAGCTCGCTCACGGAACTAATTGAAATGCCTGCTTCTGAATACTACCAACCGTTCACACCCATCATAGCGTTCCTATTTACGATAAGCCCCTGTGATGGCGAGAGCTCTTCGGATTTGTGCCTGGATTATCATTTATACATGTGTACTTCTGTTTATCGATTGCAAATTTTCGTCTACGGGGCCGGCACTTTAAGAATTAATAACAGATCGTTATATAAGCCGCACTTATCTATAGAAATACGAGGCCTAATTAATAATCGTAACCTATCGATTGATTGGCTGACGGCGTAAATAAGTGATCTGGTAAAGCGGAGTAATTGTGGCATGTGCACAGACACGAGTAACTAACATGCTGAAAGTAACGTTTTACCGCGCATTCTATACAATTGACGGTTCCTAGAGATGTACTGACACGCAGACTCTTCCATAGAAGGTAATTAAAATCTTTTGGAACCGTGCCGTTTTTGATGGAGGCTTTAACAAGCTCCCGCGCGCAATAATTGTTCTATATTTAGTAGTTTATTTCGAGCGACTAAATGCTCATTTGGCCTGGGAGATAATAGTCTAACCTTGGATATGTCACAACAATATGTCCTATGCAAACCGAAATAGGCATACCGAACTAATTCGGACCCCCCACTTGCAAAGGCAATTCAGTATCGGGCTTCAATTAACCTACTTCTCTAAAATTCTTCCCCCTGCAACTGCCTGTTGCTATAACAAATATAGATGTCATGGCGGATCGTCAAAGCTACGAATGGCGGCAGCATCCTTACTACTAGTATTATCGTTAAAATCGTTATTTTGCTCAGACTGTTATTACGTTTGTTTTTCCGTCCCTTTCAGATAATCACTCTTCTAGTTAATTTCCTGTACGCGCGATGCTGACCTCGATCTGAAAAACGGGTTATGCGGCAATTGTTTCCATGCTATCGGATCTTAATCGTACGCTCCAACATGGCACTGGACAATCACGACGCAGATATTATCAAGAAATAATTAGTGCGCTATGTATACTTGGCACATGTGGCTGTACTGTTTTGTTCGATAGACGAGATTAGCTGGGTTCGATACGGCGCTTGATCCATCGCTGTGTAGAAGCATGCATTAACCGCTCTGATCTCTTGGTTGGGTCTGCATCGTCCCCGATTCTGTGTCGCTACCGTCCGGCCTTTTCTAGAAGCCATAAAACAACTAGCGAACGTTTAATCCAGTGGGGATGTTCCGGGATCGTGCCGCTACCAGCGACGGGCGCCCTATGCTGCTTGCGCGTTGTTTTTGCACTTTAATTTGATTATCCAAACAGAATCGCGGGAAATTGATTGGGCGCCTAACAAAATGACTGATCGCAATGTTTCCTGAAAGTTTACCTCTGGCCATTAGAGAAACATAATTGTCCATGCGTCAAAGGGGAGAAATTGCCGTTCAGGTAAATCGAAGTTTACCAGAAGTTATTGCCAGTAACCATCATAATAATAGCATCAGTAATCGCTCAGTATGCGCCACGCGCAGCATGAGGCCATTCGAACCAAATAAACTGTAAAACTCGAGGCTACTTCAAGAGTTTTGTCTAGAGTTTCTGCAAAAACCCCAAAAGTTCCCGCTGCCCACATACTTTACGATCGCTATAGCGAAAGTACCATTAACAATATATATTGTATTCCTAGTACTAGTCACGTAAAAGCCCGACGACTTTATTTGCCACTGTTTGGGAAGTACTTTGAATTTATCGTGTTTGTTTGCGCCACCATGGCCCCTTTGGCAGAGACCCGAAATTTTACGCGTTCAATATTTTCCCGAACGGTTTCTACAGAAGAACCGTCGAGACTTGCGCGATAGTAGAATGTTTTAACTAATAAAATTAAAAAAAAAAAACAAAATTCGACTAACAATGATGGCATTCGTCCCAAAACAAGCCCCAGAGCTTTCGATTGTGCTATGAGCTGCGTTCATGCCGTGTAAACTACGCAGAGATAAAATTTAATTGTCTCCGGAAAACTCTTTATTTATATGACCATAGACAGGCTAGCAAAACGAACGTGAACCTCACGACGAGTTCATTTTACGATACTGTCAAAAAGCTATGCTTAGAAGTAATGACAGCTCTCCTGAAAACACAAGATGCCATCTTCGATCCAGCTTAGTAAATTTCCAAGCCTAAAATGATTATTATTACTGTAGATAGGATAGGACAATTCATTTTAATAAAGGTAATATGAGTGAATTTATATACACTACTATCTACCAGTATTATAGAAGATTCCCGTTTTCTCTACTTATCAGACCTAAGTAGTTATCTCAACTTCTCTAATTATCAACAACTCTAAATTATGCGATGTGTATTCAGACCGATCCTATAAAGCTGGATGGCCACGGGAGTGCAACGCTTGAAAAATACATACTGCTATATAGAAAATATATATATATGATGGTTGAATTATCCGTTAGTGTATTTATCTAAAAATGATACTCTGTTTTTTGATAATGTAGTTAACGATAATAAAGTGACAAAAAAAATTGTAATGAAATATTGAAAATTGAATTGGAAGTGTTTGGAGGCTATTAATGATTTTAGTTATATATATATATATATATATATATATATATATATATATATATATATATATATATATATAT